>NW_027397097.1:6945835-7073000 GCF_003265705.2 Callorhinus ursinus
AAAAAAAAAAATCTCAGGGGCACCTGGTTGGCTCAGATGGTTAAGCGCCTGCCTTCGGCTCAGGTCATGATCTCAGGTTCCTGAGATCGAGCCCCGCGTCAGGCCCCCTGCTCAGCAGGAAGCCTGCTTCTCCCTCTCCCTCTACTGCTCCCCCTGCTTGTGCTCTCTCACTCTCTCTATCAAATAAATAAATAAAATCTTTAAAAAAATTTTTTTTTCTTAAAAGAAGGCTAAATCAATCAGGACTTGGTAATATACTAAATGTGAAGGACAAAAAAAAAAACAAAAAAAAACACCCAGAATGACCATCAGGTTTGTTTAAATGACTGAAAAGACAATGGTACCATCTACCAAGCCAAGGAACAATAAAACCCTAGGTTACAAAAAACTACAGTTGACCCCCGAACAATGCAGGCATTAGACATTCCAATCCTGTGCACATTTAAAAATCTGCATGTAACTTTTGACTCCCCCAAATCTTAAATACTAATAGCCCACTACTGACCAGAAGCTTTACCTAAAACATAAAAAGTCGATTAACACATATTTATATTACAGACTGTATTCTTAAATAGAGGTAAGAAAATGTTACAAAAATCATAAGGAAGTGAAGATACACTTACAGTACTATACTGTATTTACTTTAAAAATTCTGCATGTAAGTGGACAGGTGTACAAGCCCATATTTTAAGGGTCAACTATCCTACAAATTTAACACCAAATCTACCCAAGTTCTGGTTCTCTATTACTAACTTGAATACATTGCTAAGAATAAGTATTTCTCTTTGGGTCTTAAAATCTTCCTCTGTTGCCACTCTGACTTCCTGACTTGGGCTCCTGCTGGCCACTGTCTGAAGTCATGTCTGTGCTGACGCCCCTGCTGCTGAGAGGCCTGACAGGCCTAACCCGGCAGCTCCTGGTGCTGTGGGCCCAGATGGATTCCAAACCGCCACAGGAGCAGCTGGGGGTCACGGATGTCACCACTGGGCTCACCTCCTGCTTCCTGTGTTTCTTCTTGTCATCAGGCTGGGTCCTGTCACATCTGGAGACCTACAAGAAGCGGGAGTGAAAGGGGCTGTGCTGTCCCTCACCCTGTGATCTGACCACCCCTGGCCTGTCCTGATCATGTCTGTCTTCCTGGATCATGTCTTTCAATTACAGTGACCTCTTCTGCAATCATGACCTCTCCATTTCTCCTCTGTGACATCCTGGGACCAAATATATTGGCCCTGCTCAGTAAGGGCCCCCTTGTAACAATGTAGTCTAGTTAAACCTTGAAAAAAATATATCTTCATCTGTTAAATCAAGAGCTCTGAAAGTAAGAAGTCAGGATTTAGTTTGGAAAATGAGGAGTCAAGGATGATACTTAGATTTCTGGTTTGGGTAAGCAGATGGGGGTGCTGGTGCTATTTAACCAAAGGTATCAGTCAGGGTAGTCTAGGTTATCCTGCAGTAAAAATAACCGTAAATCTCAACCATTCACAACAGTGGTTGGCAAACTATGGCCCACAGACTGAATGCTTGTTTTTGTAAAGGAAGTTTTATTACAATACAGCCATATCCATTCATTTAGGAATTGTCTGTAGCTTTGATGGAGACCATAAAGAACAAAAGTCTAAAATATCTAGTATCTGACCCTTTAAGAAATACTGTGCTGATCCCTCAGTTACAGCAACAAGTTTATTTCTGGCCTACACTATATGTTGATGACAGGTTAGCAGTGGCTTTGTAACCTATCATTTTCACCCCAAAATGGGCAGCAATGACTTAAAAAAAAATTCTGCATACAAATCATCATCATAGCAAAGGGAATAGAGAACATGGAGAATACCTAGTGCTCTTAAAGCATCTGCTGGGGGGTTGGGGTGAAGAAGCTTCTGTTCAAAAGTGTAACTATTACTTTTCCTTGCATTTCATGGGAATAAAAACAAGTCACATGTCCATGCCTGAATTCACTAGCAAGGGGATATATACTCTTCCCAAAGGGAGGGAAACCAAATCTTGTTCAGTTGCCCCAAACAAATCTGCTCCCTCTGACCCAGTTTCCAGAGTTTATGACACTAAGGAAGGGTAGGTATTCTCTAACCTACTTTACAAATAGGTAAGATTATGTGACTGTGCTCTTCTTAAAAGAACAACAGAAGTGAAGTATGCAAATTCTGCCTCACTTCTTAAAAGAAAACTGCTTGGGGGCGCCTGGGTGGCTCACTTGTTAAGCATCTGCCTTCGGCTCAGGTCATGATCCCGGGGTCCTGGGATCGAGCCCCACATCGGGCTCCCTGCTCAGAGGGGAGTCTGCTTCTCCCTCTCCCACTTCCCCTGCCTGTGTTCCCTCTCTCGCTGTGTCTCTGTCAAATAAATAAATAAAATCTTTAAAAAAAAAAAAAGAAAATTGTTTGCCCTATACTTTCTTTCCCCTTCCTGCAGCTTGAAGCACATTCTACAACAAAGAAAAGTAAAATACCCTATGGTGGAACAATAAAATGTGAAGAATCTGGATCTCTGAATAATCTCATTAAACACAGTTGTTCCAGGGGTAGTAAAGTCAGATTGTTTAATAGAGACAAATAAATTTATTGCCTATTTAACCAATTATATTTTGGAGTCTCTTTCTTACAGCAGTTTAGTCTCTACCTCATGTTGATTCATTAGCATTTTTTTCAAAGCAGATGTTCAATATGTAGTTGAGTATATTCAGGCTTTGAACTAAGATTCAGGATGAAAATATAAGTCATTAACACATGGGGTTTTAAAGTCATGAGAATAGACAAGAATACCCAATGAGAATATATAAAATGATACTAGAGGAAGGTCTAGAATAGACCTCTATAGTATAAAAACTTTCAAGAGCTTAGACAGAAAGATCTGGGAAAGGAGACTAATTGGGGTAAAAAGGAAAATCAGGAAACTACTGTAGGAAAGCAGCTAAAAGATAAGAGTGTCATGAGGAAAGATCAGAGAAATTAAAAAGATGTGGAATAAAAAGTATCACCTTTTATGGATTTACTTCCCATCACTGCCCTCCACCCCCGCCTTGGTTATGAGCCAAATCCAGTAACTTTATGCTTTACTTTATGCTACTTTACTTTATGCTAACAAGGAGAATATGGCAAAAGTGATAGTACGTTGTGGCTATGATTTGGTTACAAAAAGATCATGACTTTTGTCTTTGGGCCCTCTCTCTCACCCACTGGCTCTGGTGCAATGTGGTAAGCAGCCCCATGGAGAAGCAATGCCCTATGTAACTGCCAATGCTCTGAGGTAGACTGTAGAGAAACCATGACAAGAAACTGAATACTGTCAATAGCCATGTTATTGAAATCAGAAGGGATCCTCCTCCAGTTCTGCCTTCACATGAGACTGCATGCCAGGCTAACAGCTTGACTGCAGCCTAATGAGAAACTCTGAGCCAGAGGTATCCCGGTAGGTCCCACTCAAATTCCTAACACACAAAAATTGCAAGAGAATAAATGTCTGATGTTCATGTTTTGTTTGCTTGTTTTAAAATTTTATTTATTTATTTATCAGAGAGAGAGAGAGAGAGCGCGCACAAATGCACACAAGCAGGAGGAGCAGCAGGCTTCCCACGGAGCAAGAAGCCCAATGCGGGACTCGATCCCAGGACCGTGTAATCATGACCTGAGCTGAAGGGAGATGCTTCACTGACTGAACCACCCAGGCGTCCCACATTTTTGTTTTTTAAAGATTTTTTATTTATTGATTTGACAGAGAGAGAGAGACAGAGCACAAGCAGGGGGAGCGGCAGGCAAGGGAGAAGCAGGCTCCCCACTGAGCAAGGAGTCCCATGTGGGGCTCAATCCCAGGACCCTGCAATCATGACCCGACTGACTTATTTCACTTAGCATTATAAGTTATACCTCCATCCATGTTGTTGCAAATGGCAAGATTTCATTCTTTTTTATGGCTAAATAATATTCCATTGTGTGCATGCGTGTGCGCACACACACACACACCACCTTTTTATCCATTTATCTATCAATGGACACTTGGGCTGCTTCTGTACCTTGACTTGTAAATAAAGCTGCTATAAACACAGGGGTGCACGTATCCCTTTTAATTAGTGTTTTTGGATTCTTTGGGTAAATACCCAGGAGAACGGTTGCTGGACCATACAGTTTTATTTTTAACTTTGTAAGGAACCTACATACTATTTTTGACAGTGGCTGTACAGTTTGCTTCCCACCAACAGTGCAAGAGGGTTCTTTTTTCTTCACATCCTCACCAATGCCTGTTGTTTCTTTTGTTGTTGATTTTAGCCATTCTGACAGGTGTGAGGTGTTATTTCATTGAAATTTTGGTTTGCATTTCCCTGAAAATAAGTGATGATTAACATCCTTTCAGAAAGTGTCTGTTGGTCATCTGTATTTCTTCTTTGGAGAAATGTCTGTTCATGTCTATTGCCCATTTTTAATTGGGTTATTTATTTTTGCATGTTCAGTTTTTATAAGTTCCTTATATATTTTGGATACTAACCCTTTATCAGAAATGTCATTTGCCCATTCCACAGGTTGTCTTTCAGTTTTATCCACTGTCCGTCGCTGTTTGGAAACTTTTATTTTATTAAGTCCCAACAGTTTATTTTTGCTTGCTTCCCTTGCCTCAGGAGACGTATCTAGAAAAAAAGCTGCTATGGCCCATGTCAAAGAGGTTACTATGGTTTCAGGTCTCACAGTTAGTCATTTAATCCATTTTTAATTTATTTTTGTGTCTGGTGTAAGAGAGTGATCCAATTTCTGTCCAGTTTTCCCAACACCATTTGTTGAAGAGACTGTCTTTTTCCCACTGGACATTCTTTCCTACTTTATCAAAGATTAATTGACAATACAGTTATGGGTTCATTTTTGGGTTTTCTATTCTGTTTCATTGATCTATGTGTCTATTTCAGTGCTAGTACCATACTGTTTTGATTACTACAGCTTTGTAACATAACTTGAAATCAGGAATTGAGATGCCTCCAGCTTTGCTTTTCTTTTCTTTTTCAAGATTGCTTTGGTTAGTCAGGATCTTTTGTGGTTTCATACACATTTCAGACCTGTTTATTCTAGTTCTGTGAAAAATGCTGTTGGCATTTTGGTATGGATTACATTCAAGGTGTAGATTGCTGTGGGTAGTTTATAGACATTTTAACAATATCTGTCCTTCTAATCCATGAGCATGGGATGTCTTTCCATTTCTTTCTGTCATCTTCAATTTCTTTCACCAGTGCTTTATAGTTTTCAGAGTAAAGGTCTTTTACCTCTTTGGTTAGGTTTATTATTCCTAGGTGTATTATTGTTTTTGGTGCAATTGTAAATGGGACTGGTTTTTAATTTCTCTTTCTACTGCTTCATTATTGGTGTACAGAATCACAGCAGATTTTTCTGTACATTGATTTTGTATCCTGAAAATGTATGGAATTCGTTTATCAGTTCTAGCAGTTTCTTGGTGTAGGTTTTCAGGTTTTCTAGGTATAGTATCATGTCACCTGCAAATAATGAAAATTTGACTTCTTCCTTAACCAATCTGGATGCCTTTTATTTCTTTTTGTTGTCTGAATGGTGTGGCTAGGACTTCCAGTACTATGTTGAATAAAAGTGGTGAGAGGGGAAATCCTTGCCTTGTTCCTGACCTTAGGGGAAAAGTTCTCAGTTCTTCCCCACTGAGGATGATGTTAGCTGTGAGTTTTTAATATATGGCCTTTATCATGCTGAGGTATGTTCCCTCTAAAATTCTGTTGAGGGTTTTTATAATGAATAGATACTGTATTTCTCAAATGCTTTTTCTGTCTATTGAAATGATAATATGGTTTTTATCCTTTCTCTTATTGATGTAATGTATCCTGTTGATTGATTTGCAAATACTGAACCACCCTTGCAACCCAGGAATAAATCCCACTAGATCATGGTGAATGGTTTTTTTAATGTATTGTTGAATTCGGTTTGCTAATATTTTATTGAGGATTTTTGCATCTATGTTCATCAGGGATATTGGCTGGTAGTTCTCTTTTGTAGTGGTGTCTTTATCTGGTTTTGGTATCAGGATAATGCTGGCCTCATAGAACGAATTTGGAAGTTTTCCTTCCTTTTCTATTTTTTGGAATAGTTTGAGAAGAACAGGTATTAACTCTTCCTGAAATGTTTGGTAGAATTCGCCTGTGAAGCCATCTGGTCCTGGACTTTTGTTTGTTGGGAGGTTTTGGATTACTAATTCCATTTCTTTTTTTTTCTTTCTTTTTTAATTATGTTAATCACCACACATTACATCATTAGTTTTTGATGTAGTGTTCCATGATTCATTGTTTGCGTATAACACCCAGTGCTCCATGCAGAACATGCCCTCTTTAATACCCATCACCAGGCTAACCCAGCCCCCCACCCCCCTCCTCCCTCCCCTCTAGAACCCTCAGTTTGTTTTTCAGAGTCCATAGTCTCTCATGGTTCGTCTCCCCCTCCAATTTCCCCCCCTTCATTCTTCCCCTCCTGCTATCTTCTTCTTTTTTTCATTGCTGATAACTGTTCTGTTCAAATCTTCTTTTTCTTCCTGTTTCAGTTTGGGTAGTTTATATGTTTCTAGGAACTTAGCCATTTCTCCTAGGTTGTTCAATTTGTTGGCAGAGTTTTTTCATAATATTCTTTTATAATTGTTTGTAAATTTGTGGTGTTGACTTACTTCTCCTCTCTCCTTTATGATTTTGAGTCTTTTTTATTTCTTGACAAGTCTGGCTAGAAGTTTATCAATCATTGATTTTTTTCGAAGAACAATCTCCTGGTTTTACTAATCTGTTCTTTTGTTTTTGTTTTAGTTTATCATTTATTTCTGCTCTAATCTTTATTATTTCCTTCCTTCTACTGGTTTTAGGTTTCATTTGTTGTTTTTTATAGCTCTCTTTTTTTTTTAAAGATTTTGTTTATTTATTTGACAGAGAGAGACACACAGCGAGAGAGGGAACACAAGCAGGGGGAGTGGGAGAGGGAGAAGCAGGCTCCCCACTGAGCAGGGAGCCCGATGTGGGGCTCGATCCCAGGACCCTGGGATCATGACCTGAGCCAAAGGCAGCTGCTTAACCGACTGAGCCACCCAGGCACCCCAAGTTTTTTGTTGCTTCTTAACATATACTGCTACTATAAACTTTCTGCTTAGAACCACTTTTGCTGCAGCCTACAGGTTTTGGACTATTGTGTTTCCATTTTCATTTGTTTCAATGTACTTTTTATTTCTTCTTTTATTTCCTGGTTGACCCATTCATTGTGTAGCATGTTATTTAACCTCCATGTATTTGTGATCTTTCTAGACTTTTTCTCCTGGTTGATTTCCAGTGTCATAGCATTGTGGACAGAGAAGATGCATGGGATGACTTCAATCTTCTTCAATTTGTTGAGACTGATTTTATGATGCTAATGTGTATCTATTCTGAAGAACATTCTGCGCACACTTGAAAAGAACGTGTATTCTGCTGTTTTAGGATAAAATGTTCTGAATTTATCTGTTAAACCCATCTGCTCCAGTGTGTCATTCAAAGCCACTGTTTCCCTGTTGATGTTCTGATTGGATGACCTGTCAACTGACATAAGTAGGGTATTAAAGTCTCCTAGTATTCACTGTATTACTATTGATTAGTTCCTTAGGTTTGTTAACTTTTTATGTATTTGGGTGCTCCTATGTGGGGTATATTTACATAAATATTTACAATTATATCTTCTTGTTGGATTGTCCCTTTATTTATACAAGTCCTTCTTTATGTCTTATTACAGTCTTTGTTTTACAGTTTGTTTTGTCTGATATGAATATTGCTACTCAGGCTTTCTTTTGACATCCATTTGCATGATAGAGGTTTCTCCATTCCCTCACTTTTAATCTGCAAGTGTCTTCTGGTGTAAAATGAGTCTCTTGTAGGCAGCATATAGATGGGTCTTGTTTTTTTAACCCATCCTGTCACCTTACTTCTTTTCACTGGACTATTTAATTCATTTACATTAGAAGCAATTAGTGATAAATATGTATTTATTGCCATTTTATTACCTTTTTTGTGGTTGTTTCTGAAAATTTTCTCTGATCCTTTTTTGTCTTTCACACTTTGCTGATTTTCTTTAGTGATATACTTGGTTTTCTTTTTCTTCATTCTTTGTAGGTTTATTAGTACTTTCCAATATATGGTTACCATTAGGTTTCTTGACAACCTCTTGTGCATATAGCAGCCTACATTAAGTTGATGGTTATTTAATTTTGAACCCACTTTTTCTTCTCTCCTCCCTAGATTTTAGGTGTATGTTACTGATTTTTTTTTTTTTTTTAAGTAGGCTCCATGCCCAGCATGGAGCCCAAGGTGGGCCTTGAACTCATGACCCTGAGGATTAAGACCTGGGTTGAGATCAAGAGTAGGATGCACTTATACCACTCATGTGTAGGTGATGTTACTATATTTTATAATTTTTTTGTGAATATCTTGACTCATTTTTCTTTACAGAAATATTCATTTTCCCTGCTTTTCTGTTTCCTACCTTTATACTATATCCCCTTTCCATTCAAAGAGTCCCCTTTAACATTTCTCACGGGGCTGGTTTAAGTGGTCATGAACTCCTTTACTTTTTTTTTTTTTTAAAGATTTTATCTTTGAGAGAGAAAGCACGTATGGGGGGGCAGTGGGGAGGGACAGAGGGAGAAGCAGACTCTCCACTGAGCAGGGAGCCCGACGAGGGACTCAATCCCAGGACCCTGGGATCATGACCGGAGCCAAAAGCATACACTTAATTGAATGAGCCACCCAGGCACCTGTGAACTCCTTTATTTTTTATTTATCTGAGAAACTCTTTATTTCTCCTTCTATTCTGAATGATAGCCTTGCTGGATAGAGTATTTTTGGATGCAGATTTTTCTAATTCAACACTTTGAATGAATATATAATACCACTCCCTTCTGACTTGCAAAGATTCTGCTGAAACATCTCCTGCTAGCCTTATGAGTTTTCCCTTGTAAGTTACTGAATTCTTTTGTCTTGCTGCTTTTTTAAGATTTTGTACTTGGCAAATTTATTTATTTATTTTTTAAAGATTTTATTTATTTGAGCAAGAGAGGGAACACAAGCAGGGGGAGTGGGAGCGGGAGAAGCAGGCTCTCTGCTGAGCAGGGAGCCTGATGTGGGGCTTGATCCCAGGACTCTGGGATCATGACCCAAGCCAAAGGCTGACGCTTAACGACTGAGCTACTCAGGCGCCCCTATACTTGGCAAATTTAATTACCGTATGTCTTGGTTTGGGTCTGCTTTTGTTGATTTTGATGGAATTCTCTGTGACTCCTGGATCTGGATGTCTGTTTCCTTCCCCAAATTAGGGAAGTTTTCAGCTATCATTTCTTCAAATAAATTTTCTGCCCTCTTTTCTCTCTCTTCTTTTTCTGGGACTACTATAATATGAATGTTATTATATTTGATGAGTCACTGAGTTTCTATTCTTGTTTTATGTAGTTCTTTTTTTCCTCTCTTTTGTTCAGTTTGATTACTTTCCATTACTTTGTCTTCTAGGTCGCTAATTTCTTCCTCTTCTCTTCCATCCTGCTATGCATTCCATCAAGCGTGTTTCTGATTTCATTTTTTAAGCCCTTTACCTCTTCTATGTTGTTCCTTATCCCTATGTTAAGGGTCTCACTCATGTCTTCCACTCTTTTCTCAAGTCCAGTGAGCCTCTCTGTGATCACTGCTTTAAATTCTCTATTAGGCATGTTACTTATAGCTGTTTTGCTTATATCTCTGGCCATGCCTTATCCTGTCCTTTCATTTGGGATCCTCATTTTGTCTGCCTCTCTGTGTCTGTTTCTGAGTGTTAAGAAAGTAAGCTAAGTCTTCTGCTCTTGAAAATAGTGACTTTACGAAGAGGAGGTCCTGGAGTACCCTGCAGTGCAATGTCCCCTACTCACCAGAAACTGGCACTTCAGGAGAGTATCTTATGTGTGTTGCTTACTTACTGGTATCATTTTGATCATTAATAATGCTGAGTATATTTAAATATGTTAACTGGATATTATGGTATTCCATTTTGTTAAGTGCTTTATCAAATTTTGATTTCCAACAAAAGCAGGACTTGAGATGAGATCAAACAGTTTATTTGGAAAGTGATCCAAGGAAGGCCTCAAAGAGCAGACATACAAGTCCAAACAATCACAGAACTTGTTGCATACTGGTGACCAGCCACAGTATCAATCTGGAGTACTCTGCTTCTTTCTTTCATGTTTCTTTATCCTCTTTGTACCAGAGACAGTTTCAGACTTCACCCAGAAAACTTCAACCAACGGACATCCGGGAGAACACAGTTTGCGATGTGCTGAGCATTAGGCACAGCTCAGAGAACGGCAGACTTGATATTTGTTGTTTTCACCAGCTAGGTTCTGAAGCCACTTGTCATGAAAGCAATACATAACTAATACAGAATGGAAAAGGGAGGATGGGTGAAAGCTAAAGGGAAATAAAAAATTAAGGAAGAGTTTATTGTTCTTTAATAAAATAATAGAGACTTTAGCATTCAAAAAGGATAAGGGAAAAATATCTATCTGTCCTTAGGTGTGTGTGCTGTACATAAACTCTATTTATAGGGCAGCAAAAGTCTTAAAAATCAGAAAAAAAGGAAAATCAGAAAAGACAGTAGATATAAGTATGAAATTAGCAAACCTCACTAAATACCTAGGTAGAAAAATTATTTTTTAATATTGAAGGACCTTTTCTACATCCACACACACACGTATACATCCACACACACACGTTAAGTGAGGCCATAAAAACAAGTGTCAACAAAATTAACAATCAAAAATCACACAAAGTATGTTCTACATAATGGAATGAAATTAGAAACCAGTAACAGGAAAAGGAATTGGCAAAATTTCCATGTATGTGGAAATTAAACAACATACAACCAAATAATAGGTCAAAGAAGAAATCACTAGAGAAATGGGAAAATAGTTTCAGATGAAAGAAAATTAAATGTAACATACCAATTTATGGAATGAAGCTAAAGCAGGGAGTAAAGATGGAATATAATAGCTGAAAATGTCTATGTTAAAAAGAAGAGGAAGATCTCAAATCAATAACCTAAACTTCCACCTTAATACCAGAAAAGAACAAACTAAACCCAATGGAAATGAAAGGAAAGAATAAAATAGAAAAACAATAGGGAAATTCAATAAAACCATTAAGTGGTTTTTAAAAGATCAACAAAATTGATAAACCTATAGCTATGCTGACCAAGAAAAAAAAGAACATGCAAAATTAGTAAATTAAGGAAAGAGGGGATATTACTACTACCTATACATAAATAAGATTACAAATGAATACTATGAACAATCGAATGCCAATAAGCTAGATAAGCTAAATAAAATGAACAATTTCCCAGAGAGAAACAAGCTATTGAAATTGATTCAAGAAGAAATACAAATCTGAACTTACAGAAGAAACTGAGTAAACAAACAAAAACAAAACTTCCAACAAAGAAAAGCCCAAACCCAGATGGTTTTACTGCTAGATTCTAACAAATGTTTAAAGAATTAACATTAATACTTCATGAACACTTACCAAAAAAAAGGAGGAAATAATTTGCAACTAATTCTATGAGGTCATAGACCTCTCAAGAAAACAACACATCAGTATCCCTTAAGAATATAGACACAAAAATCCTCAACAATAAATTAGCAAACCAAATCTAGCAACATATAAAAAGGTTTATGAACCATGACCAAATGGGACTGATTACAGGATTGCAACTGTTTCAACCAATGAAAATTAATCAAATTAATACATCATGTTAATAAAGGAAAAAACCACAAGGTTATCTCAATAGATACAGAAAAGACATCTGACAAAATCTAATACCTTTCATGATAAAAATACTCAACATACTAGGAAGAGACTTTTCTCAACCTGATAAAGAACATCTATGATGTATCTAATATCATACTAAATCTTAAAATATTGAAAAGCTTCCCCCAGGATCAGAAACATGACATCTGCTCTCATCATTTCTATACAACAGTGTACCAGAAGGTCTAATGAATGCAATTATGCAAGAAAAAGAAATAAAGGGTCTCCAGACTGCAAAGGAGAAAGTAAAACTATCTAGATGTGCAGATGACATAATCTTATATACAGAAGATCTTAAAAATCCACAATAAAACTATTTGAGCTAATAATCAAGTCTGGCAAAATTGCAAGATACAAAAATTAAATGTATTTCTAACATTAGCAATGAATGATCTGAAAATGAAATTAAGAAAATAATTGCATTTATAACAGCATCAAAACCAAGAAAATACTAAGGAATTGAACAAATTAAGTGTAGTACTGGACTCAGTAAACTACAAAATGTTTTTGAAAGGAATTAAAGACCTAAATATTTTGAAAGGCATCCTATTTTCATGGATCAGATTTATTTTTGTTAAGAAGCTAATACTCCCCAAATTTATCTACAGATTATACCTAACCCTATCTAAATCATAGCTAGCATTTTTGCAGAAATAAACAAGCTGATACTTAAACTCATTAAGAAAATGCATGGGAAACAGAATAGCCAAAACAATATTGAAAATATACAAAAATTAACCTAAAAGAGACCATAGATCTAAACATAAAAGTCAAACGTACAGAACTGTTAGTATAGATTATAGGATATCTTCATGATCTTGGGTTGAGCAATGGTTTCTTAGTTATGACACCAAAGCACTAGCCACAAAGAAAAAAAATATATTGGATTTCATCAAAATTAGAACTTTTGTGCATGAAGAACATTACATAGATAGTAAAAAGACAACACACAAAATGGGAGAAAATGTATGCAAAATCATATACCTGGTAAGGGTCTAGTATGCACAATATATAAAGAGCTCTTTAAACTCAAGAACAAAAAGACAAACAACCAACTAAACAATGTAGGATAGGAGTAGGCATTTTTCCAAAGATATACAACAGCCAACAAGCATATGAAAAGAATGCTCACCATCATTTAGTCATAAGGAAAATGCAAATCAAAACCACAATGAGAACACTTTACACCCACTAGGATGGTTAAAATCAATCAATCAATCAATCAATCATAAGTGTTGGTGAGGAAGGATGTGGAAAAGCTGGAACCCTCATAAATCCTTAGTGGTAATGTAAAATGGTGCAGCTCTGGAAAACAGTCTGGCGGTTCCTCAAACAGTTAAACATAGAATTACCATATGACCCAGCAATTCCACTCTAGATATAAGAAATAAATCACATGTCTACCCAAACCTCTATGTAAGTGTTCACAGCAACGCTTTTCATAATAGTCAAAAGATGTAAACAAGCCAAATATCATAAACTGGTAAGTCGATAAATAAAAAGTGGCATATGCATATGATGGAACATTATTCAGGCATAAAACGGAACAAAGTACTGGGGTGCCTGGGTGGCTCAGTCGGTTAAGCACTGACTCTTGACCTCAGCTCAGGTCTCAATCTCAGTTGTTGAGTTCAAGCCCCACATTGGGCTCCATGCTGGGTGCAGAGCCTACTTAAAAAAAAAAAAAAAAAAAAAAAAAAAGAACAAAGCACTGATTCTTTCTAAATTTCTGACTCAGAGAATCAGTGAGCTGATTAAAATGATTATTGTTTCATGTCACTTAATTCGGAATGGTGTATAATACAGCAAAGATAACTGGAAAAGTACATGCAATTTTCATAGTAAAAACAAGCCAACTCTTGTTCCCTGATGGTTCCTCTTTTCATAGTGCTCTAAAGTCACATACACAACTCCCCACAAAAGAAAGCAGATATGAAAATACATGGGTATAGAAACACATACATTTTTCAAAACATAAGAAAATTACATCATTTTCAAAATACCAGAAAATATCACCTAACCTTCTGGTATGTTATAGAATGCAAAATACTCCCAAAGATATCATGGAGGTAGGTATACACATCAGCTTAGGCTTCCAAAACCTGTGTAGTTTTCAAGGTTTGGATGCAATTTCAGACAATTTTTCCTAAATGGTCTTGCCTTTAATAGGGTTTATCATAAAGCAACACTTTTCTGATTTCCCAGGTTGTTCTCACTGAGAATAGATCTGGCCTTATTGGTAACTTTGAAGTCTCCTATATTTGACTTAAAGGTGTTAGGACATTTTACCTTTTAAGTAACAGACAGATTCTGGCTCTGTCTATGCATACTGTGTGATCTCAAGGAAAAATGACAACTTTCTTTGCCTTATCTATGTCTTACTTGATTCCATCAGGATGATTTTAAGGATTAAATGAGAGAAGACATGAAAAGTCCTGGGCACACAGTGTTAGGCACAAAAGAAACAGAACACCTCTGAAACCTAACCTTAGGACTCAAGACTATGGCTTAGTAGCTGCAGAAGAGAATCACATACTAATAATAATTATATGGATTTCTAAGTCATATTTTGCAATTTTTAGTAGACCATTTTAAAAGTTAAGCATATTATGAAACACATCAATTTATGCTAAAGTAATATTTCAGTAACAGAGGTTAATTTTTAATATTTACCTTGATTAAATATTTTTCCCATCTGTCTGCTGTAACAGATTTGCCAATCTTCCTCATCAACTTCAAATGGAGCTCCACCAATTCTTTTGGTACTTAAAAAAAGAAAAAAATACTGTTAACCAGCAGAATAAAATGTTTACAAACATTTAAGATGATAAAAAAAGAACTTTCCCAGGGCACCTGGGTGGTTCAGTCAGTTAAGCGTCCTTCGGCTCAGGTCATGATCCCAGGAATTCTGGTGATTGAGTACCTGCTTCTCCCTTTCCCTGCCACTCCTCTTGTTTGTGCTCTCTCTCTCTCTGCCAAATAAATAAAATCTTAAAAAAAAAAAAAAGACCTTTCCTCAACCCTGAATACTTTTTCAAAATAGATGATGTTGATGTTAGCTCTCTCTTAAACCCTGAATCAGAAAAGACTAAACTAGGGCAAGAAATAACTGAAAACCACTCTCTTAAAGATGAGAAGGAATATTCATTCACATTTTCTTTCAAAGTATTATCAAGTAAGAATGAACCTGAGGGGCGCCTGGGTGGGTCAGTTGGTTAAGTGTCTGCCTTAGACTCGGGTCATGATCCTGGGGTCCTGGGATCGAGCCCCACATTGGGCTCTCTGCTCAGTGGGAAGCCTGCTTCTCCCTCTCTCTCTGACCCTCCACCCTGTTCGTGCTCTCACTCGCTCTCTCTCAAACGAATAAATAAAAAATCTTAAAAAAAAAGAAAAGAATGAACCTGAATGTAATCTGTGGATTTTTAGAGTGATAATGATGTGTTATTGTAGGTTCATCAATTGTAACAAATGTACTTCTGTGGTGCCAGGGTGTGGATAGTGGGGAGGTTCTATGTGTTGGGGAAGAGGGTATATGTGAACTCTCTGTACTTTGTGCTCTTTATTTCTGTGAATCTAAAACTGCTCTAAAAAATAAAGCCCATAAAAAAAAAATACCATCAAGTAAAAGCCTTTAACCATACAAGTAAAATTTCTACTAGTGTTTATTTCTCATAACACATATTTGGAATAATTTACTCTTATTGCAAACCAAGACACAGATCCAATCCACTGAATTAGGAAAGAATCAAGGAATATAAATTCCAAGTTGATAAATATCTCAGAAATAGAGTCTAATGGTTTTCAAACTATTTCACAAAACTACTCTTTCAATCTATACCTTCTCTAAGTGCTAAAGTCCTTTATAGCATCCCTATGGATCGTCACTTGACAACCTTTAGGGACAGAAGACTGACTTATCTTCTGAAGTTCTAGTTATTAGAAAGTTAGCCTTAGATGTGGTCAAAATTTGCCTTCCTATACCTTCCTTCTCTGGTTCTTACTCTTATTCTCTAGCTTCAAAGACAATACTTTCAATTCCTCTTCTGTTGGAATCTTCAAGTATTTGAAGATTGTTTTATCTTCCCTCAGGTTTTCTCTTCTAACTGTAAACAACCAGAGTTCCATATATCCCTTGGGCATGATCTGATTATGTTGTTTAATTACATGAGTTAGACTTGAGGGAAATAAAGGACACATATATATGCCTATCAAATTTAGCATTTCCCAAATACCAAATACCACTAGTAACCTAAGAGAAATTGGAGGTATACTTTCTAAAAAGGTTTTATAATCAAGTACAATAGAAAAATACTGAATCCAAAAAACAGTTGTTTGGTTGTTGCTGTTGTGGTTTTACTGCAGTACTTCTTGACGTCTTTATTGACTGATCTTATGTGTACTGTGAATATCCAAGAAAAGGATATAATCTGCACATTCCCTAATATCTTATCATGGAATTTTTGTGTGTGTGAAACATACACTACCTTATCTTAGGACACAAGTGCTCTAAAGACAGGTTGGGAAATGATGGACTAATTTTCAGTGATTCTTTCAGACTCTTCATTCTCCACTAAAGCCAATTTTAACTTGAAATGACCTTGGAGTATAAAAACACTCACCCCTTAATCTCAGGAAACAAACTGAGTGTTGCTGAGTGGTGGGGGGTGGGAGGGATGGGGTGGCTGGGTGATAGACATTGGGGAGGGTATGTGCTATGGTGAGCGCTGTGAATTGTGCAAGACTTTTGAATCACAGATCTGTACTTCTGAAACAAATAATGCAAGATATGTTAAGAAAAAAGAAAAAGAAGAAGATAGCAGGAGGGGAAGAATGAAGGGGAGTAAGTCGGAGGGGGAGACGAACCATGAGAGATGATGGACTCTGAAAAACAAACTGAGGGTTCTAGAGCGGAGGCGGGTGGGAGGATGGGTTAGCCTGGTGATGGGTATTAAAGAGGGCACGTTCTGCATGAAGCACTGGGTGTTATGCACAAACAATGAATCATGGAACACTACATCAAGAACTAATGATGTAATGTATGGTGATTAACATAACAATAAAAAAATTTAAAAAAATTCACCCATTCAACAAATTTCTGTGGGACCACTACTAATAAACAAGAAAAAGTCTCTACCCTTAATGAGCCTACTTAAGTGAGTCTTAGGGGGTTAGACAGTGGGGGGGTTGGAGGAGGGGATGGGGAGAAGCATAGGAGGAGTGGTTATACACAAGTAGACAGACTATTATACTAAGTCTAAACCTAAATTTGGGATTGAGGGTGGAGCAGAGAAAAGAGGGTAAAGGACATTACTTACGGAAGTAATAGCAAATACAAAAGACTGAAAAATAAAATGATCATGGAAGTGGAGGCATGGGCACAAAAAAAGGGCATGATCATCAAGATGATGTCCAGGCAAAGAAGTTTACAGTTTATTTAAAAGTTTAGGCAAGAGAGTGCTCTCTGCATTTTAGAAAGCAATTGAATTGTAGGAAAACAGACTGCTTTTATTCGCTTGCTTGTTTTAGGAGGCGGGATGCAAGGCAGAGATTAAATGTAAATTCTGGAAAATATCACCCAGAAAGATGGGAGTAACCTGAACTTAGGTAGAGGTGGTACAGACAGAAGTGGGCAGATCTGAGAAAAGTTTAGGAAACAAATAATACAATTTAGTGACTGACTGGCTGTGCAAAGCTATAGAGAAAGTCAAGAAAACCTTAGGCACTGGCTAGGCAACTGAGTAGATGCCAATGACAACACAGCAGGAAAAAAAGACCAGGGCTCAGGTGTCAGCTCTACCACTTAATACAAGGTGACTAGGATTCTTCTGGTCAAGTTCTTTAAACACCAAATGTCAAATTCCTCATCTGTAAAGGGCTACATTAGCTATCTTACAGTTTTCAAAGTACAAAAACCAACATTACATAAAGCTAAAACATCTTTATTTTTACTTCTGTTGTGATACTTGGGGAACCACAGCCTGTTTCAATTTCTCCTTTTCTGCCTTCCCCAAACACAACGGTCTTGATGATTCTGCCTTCATACATCTCAATTCTGCTCCCTCTTTTCCCCAGTTTCTCCAGGATATCACTGTACTGTCTCACTTCAGAAAAATAGCTATGATAATCCCTTATAACCAAACCAACCTTTCAAAAATACTATTTTCATAACACTTCTCATTCACTGACACCTTTTCTGGCTCCTAAATTCCTATATTAAACTCATCCAGATTCCTTACCGTAGCCTCAGAGTCTTAAAATTTCAAACCTAACTCTCCAATCCTCTCTCTCACTTTTACACGGAAATCCTTGATTCAGATCATTCTGGCCTGTTCACATACCCAGACCACTACCTATCTGGGCTTTATTTAAGCCCTCCAGCTTACTGTTTTCTCCCCACTTGAATCATATTTCTCTTTCAGTGTCTCATCAATAAAAGGTCCAAAGTCTCTGTGATAGCCTTCCAATGATTCCGGCAACATGTTTGTCCTTGGAACGCCCAAAGTATTCATACTGCCTGTATCACTCCCTTAGCAATTCGCTAAAGCTTTACATCAGTGTTTTATGTACGTCTTCCATATCATACAGATATATAAAATCACAAAAAAATTTTTATAAAATTGGTACTATTTCTAAAAATCTAACAGGGCAGAAATAAATATATGCCCAAAAAATGGTTTTCAGCCCACTTGACAAATATAGTCCTTGTTGATTTAGGTGTGTAGAAATAAATTATATATTACTTGATTTGCTTATTAGAGCACTGGCTCTTCCACAGCACTAATAGAAATATAAGATGAGCCACATAATTTCAAATTTTCTAGTAGTTCATTCATAAAAATAAAGAGGCCAAAATTAACTTTAATAATGTATTTTATTTAACACTATATATCCCAACGTTATTTCAATATATAGTGAGGATTTAAAATATCAGGTATTTTACATTTTCTTCACTTGATATTTTAATTTCTTTTTTAAATTGTGGCATAAATGACATATAACATTATATTAGTTTCAACTGTGCAACACAGTGATTCAATATTTGTATACATTGTAAAATGATCACCACAATAAGTCTAGTTATCATCTACTGCCTTACATGCCTATAAAAAATTTGTGGTAAGAATTTTTAAGATTTACTCTCTTAGCAACTTTCTAACAAGCAATACAGTATTACTAAATGCAGTCACCATGATGTACACTATATTCCCATGACTTATTAATTTTATAGCCAGAAATCTGTACCTTTTGACTCCCTTCACTCAATTTACGTCTTATTTTTTTGTACTAAGTATTCGAAACATACTGTGTATTTTATACTTGCAGCACACCTCACTTCACACTAGCCACATTCAAGTGCTCAAGAGCCACTTATGGTTAGTGGCTACTGTAGTGGATCATACAGAGCTGGTGTATTTAAAACTAAAATTTATAACCCACAATTTGCTAATAATTTACTTACATTTTTGAGATATAATTGACATAACATTATATTAATTTCAGGTATGCAACATAATTCAATATGTGTATATACTGCAAAACGATCACCAAATAAGTCTAAGTTAACATCCGATTTGCTTATATTTTTTGTTACAAATAGAAATGACACATTGGGTGTCATACGCAACTGATGGATTGTTGAACACTACATCTAAAACTAGTGATGTACTATAGGTTGGCTAATTCAATTTAAATTAAAAAAAAAAAACAACAAATAGAACCGACAAGCTGAGGACCTTTATGGACATTAGTAGCTCTTAAAATTTTGTCAATTGGTAAGAAACAGGCAAAAACTTCAACAGAGAAATTAACCATCATAGTTAAATTCAAAATATTAAAATTCCCATACTCTGTATTCTCTAAACATGCTGTCTATTCAACAGACCATTCTATGATGATGGAAATAGTCTACATGTGATTTTACAGCACACTTGATACATGGCTAATAAAACTGAAGCACTACACTTTTAATTTTTTTTTTTTAAGATTTTACTTATTTGACAGAGAGTGAGCAAGCACAAGCAGGGGCAACGGCAGGCAAAGGGAGAGGGAGAAACAGGCAGAGGGAGAGGGAGAAGCAGGCTCCCCGTGGAGCAGGACCCTGGGATCATGACCTGAGCCGAAGGCAGATGCCCAACTGACTGAGCTACCCCGATGCCCCTACACTTTAAATTTTTTAAATTAAATTTAAATATCCACACGTGGCAAGTGGCTAAGACTTTGGACAGTGCAGCTATAAATCATCAATCATATTTTTAAAACATAGGATCGTTTTCTAAAACACACAGTGACAATCTGTAAATTCACTTATTTATCACCTGGAACATTTTCTAAATATCTCACTGCCCAAATATTAGGTAATTATTAACTTCTTTCTTTTGATATATCTGTTAGCCAACTTTGTGTCATTCTGATAAATACAGGTTTTGTCACAACTGAACTAAGATCTCTACCTTTCACATGATAGTTTGATATATAACCTTTAACTGACCCATTTCTTTCACAAGGCCTCAGGAGGTGAAAGATTCTGAAGCAGAAGAAGAGGTCAGGGCCCTGTGAATTCATGAAGGCCCTGCCAAGATGATGTAGGCATGAAGCAGCAGAAAGTGGTAGAATCCCAGACCGCGTTTCTGATCCAATCACCCAAAGATGTTCTATATTTGGACATTTTTCTAAAGCATCTTCTCAGCACCAAGTCTTAAGAATGATGCTGCTTTTACAGTTCTAGTCTTAGTACTTATAATTCTGCTTTCTAAGTGGTCGAAATTTACAGTAGCTCATAATAACTACATATTAGAATTCTTCTCATTTCTCAATAAAGTCTTTTACTTAAACGTCCTCCATGCTTGTAAGCAAAGATACACTTTGTCACAAAAACGGTTGATTTCATATTGGGTCACTGATCAAAGAACACTGGTTTCAGATACAATGATTAAAAGATAACCTTATAACAAACTTATACTTGCTGCCCAGTCTTCACAAACTCTGTTGAGGGAGCACAGCTTTAGCAATTATGAGACAATTCCCACAGACCACTTGATCCTTGAAATAACTGTTATGTTTTTATACAGTTTACCTTCAAATAATTCATTTAATCAATCACTCTAAAATTTTCTGAAAAGCAAACGGCTTGAGACAATGAACTGTAACTCAGGCCACTCTCTGAAAAACAACAGTTCAGAGATGCCAAGTAAGTATAATATAAATCGTCAAACTCAGCTTATTACCATGATGGGAAAAAATAAATCCAAGAAGAGCTGTTACGCAGGCAGACAAACCAAGGGGTATCTGCTACTCTACTTTAGGTTTGTGAGTTTCATTTAGAACCACACTGCTGTTCCCTTATAGGTGGAGAAACCAAACATGGTTCAGATTATTTCAGAACCAAAACTGAAAATGTCTCTGCTACAAAGAAAGTAATCAGTGTACTGCAAATATCAGCATGGTTGGATAACCATGCAATTCTGCACTCCTTCCTGAAGGAGAAGGTAGATGTTGCTTTATGGAGAGGAAAGGCCTTTCTCTGGGTAAGAGGATGTAAGCCACACTCACATTAGTCAGTTTTTAAAGGGTTTCCTTTTCCTTTTACTTAAGGAACAGCATCCTGGCAGAGGGAATCTGAGATACTTGAGGCAATGGCTTCCAGGACCATTTGCCTTCAACTCTAATCAGATGTTATTTCCCTTCTCTCTTTTCTCTCTACTCAATTTAATAACCATAAAGGACTTAAGGGGTATGGAGGGGAGAAGGGAGAGAAAGACCCAAAACAAATTTAAAAAGAAAGAAATAGGGGCACCTGGGTGGCTCAATCGGTTAAGCATCTGTCTTCAGCTCAGGTCATGATCTCAGGGTCCTAGGATGGAGCCCCATGTGATGCTCCCTGCTCCAGTGGAGAGTATACTTCTCTCTCTCCCTCTGCTCCTCCCCCCAACTCATGCTCTCTTTCACTCTCTCAAATAAATAAAAATATTAAAAAAAAAGAAAGAAACAGTGATGTGATGGTATTTAAGAGGAAGACTTTTCCTCCAACAAATTCAAACACAGTGAAAAGTTGAAAGACTAGTACACCCTTCACCTAGATGCAGCAGTTGCTAACATTCTAGGGAAACACTTTACATAGGGTAAAATCATCAGGGAAAGGCTCTCTAATAAAGATGAGACCTTAAAGAAGCAGCCAACCAAGCCAAGGAAAAGAAGAATACGCTAGCCTGTAAAGAGGTCCTGAGGCAGCCAAAAGCTACCAGTGTGGCTGGAGAAGTGAACAAGGGTCAAATCTTATAAAGCCTTGGGAGCCATGTAAAGAGTTTGTATTTTATTCTTAGTGTAATGAGAACTCGAAGGAATTTAGGAAAGTTTCATGATCCAAGTTTTTAAAAAGATCGTTCTGTGTCTAGGATCTGCTTCAAAATAATCTAGGCAGTGGAGGGGGGTGTTGAGGGGTGGTGTCTGGGTAGGTGGAGTTACAGATGAAACAAAATCATAAAATTGTACTGAAGGGGATGATGGATATATGGAAGTTCATTATACAACCTTCTACTTTTATATGTTTCACATTTTTCATAATTTAAAAAGGTAAAGGATATGTGGAGGTCACTTTGGTTGCTCTATGATGAATGAATGAGAGGGAAGCAAAGAGGACTAATTAGGAGGCTATAGCCACACTTCAGGCAAAAGGTAATGATAGCCTGAACTAAGGCTGCAGCAGTAGAGATGAAGAGAAGTGCCTTCAAGGCAAGGTGCAAAATGTAGAAAGCTTCTTAACAAGCACCTTCACCAATCTTGATCTCAGGAAGTGGCTACAATATATTTGTCTTCCATATGATCCCAACTAATTTGTTCATGTTTAAAAGCAGAAACCACAACTTTTTGTTAAATTATACTCCTCCTAAATTAGGAAAGAAACATATACACACAGACATTTAATAAAGTCAAATAAATCTATTTGTAACATGTCTTATTTCTGATACTCATCATTTCATATGTTCACATTTCACTTAAGTCTGAACTTAGTATTTCAACTAATACTTAAAAGCTATATTATTTGTATATTATGAAAAGCACTAGACAAAGTGAGGCGAAAGAGGTACAAACGTCAATTTTCTTGCCCATAAAGGGAGTTGATCTAAAGTCCTCCAGCTCTAATATTAAATTCCTATGGCTAGGTACTGAGGCAAGTATTTATTTGCCTAATAATAACACAATAATCATAGGATCTTAGAATTTCTGAACTGAAAGCATGATCTAATTCACACTCTCTGACAGACTAGAAAATTTAGTAACTAAGATGTGATATGAATTGTCCACCACCAAGCAGAAGCCAATCAAGAGCCCAAATCTTCCAAGCCCAGGGCTCTTTCTAATGTTTCTTAAAGTAACAAATAGAGAAGCAGTTCAGAAGACCTGACATCAATCAAGCCACCCTTCTGCACAGCTCCATTTCTGGGTTTTGATCTTGGGTGGCTCCTGCCCATGTACATTAGATATTTCTAAAATGTAATTCAGCTAGTAGATGCTGTGGCAACAGAGAGACTATTTCTACTCCTCCCAATCCATTTTTTTTTTGTAACAACTTTACTGGATATAATTCAAATATACACATAAATATATATATATACATATACACATATATAAATAAAATATAATCCATCCATATAAAGTATACAAATCAATGGGTTTTCTTATATTACATGATTAACTTTTTAAATTGTGGTACAATACAAATAACACAAAATTTGCCATTTTAACCATTTTTAAGTGTACATTTCAGTGGCATTAATTAGATTCACAACATTGTGCAACCATCACCATTACTTTCCAATCTATCCTTACAGTTAAAATTTTAAAATAGTCACTCCACTTCTAAATTGCTTTCTGGAAAACTTGTAACTATAAAAATCCACAATAGGGCGCCTGGGTGGCTCAGTTGGTTAAGCGACTGCCTTCAGCTCAGGTCATGAGCCTGGAGTCCTGGGATTGAGTCCCACATCGGGCTCCCTGCTCAGCAGTGAGTCTGCTTCTCCCTCGGACCCTCCCCCCTCTCATGCTCTCTCTATCTCATTCTCTCTCTCAAATAAATAAATAAAATCTTTAAAAAAAAATCCACAATAGTATATACTCTTAGTGAGGGCAATACTGACATCATATAGTCTTAATTAACTTTAGGTCTCACGCTGTAATTATCTACCAGCTATCTCCTCTTCTTCCTCACTCCCATCCTTAGATTTAAGCTCCATGAAGACAGAGGCCAGATCAAACTGCCTTTTTCATAACTGTATTCTCAGTACCAAGCACAGTTCCTGATTGACTCAACGATTTGACGAACTGGAATAGACAAGAAAATAGAGAAGGAAAGCAACAGGGAGAGAGGGTGGAAAGTAAAACAGTTCTGCAGCTTCTGGAAAAAAAGAGACTTGCTACGGGGGTCAAAGAGAGGGGCACCTGGGTGGTTCAGGCGGTTAAGTGTCGGACTCTTGATTTTGGCTCAGGTCACGATCTCAGGGTCCTGAGAGATCAAGCCCTGCGTTGGCTCCTCGCTAAGCATGGAGCCTGCTGAAGATTCTCTCTCTCCCTCTCTCTCTGCCCCTCCCCTTCCTTTCCCGCTCTCTATCTCTCTCTCCCTCTCTAAAAAAAAGAAGAGAGAGAAAGAAATTATGTAAACTAACAGTATGCAGGAGAGTTCTGAGAAAGAGACGAAAATGATGGCAAAAGTGGCTTTGGGTTTCAGTTTGCTGTGTGAGTCATCAGGTGATATCACTAACTCAAGACAACTTATTTGCAGTTTATTTTTTTCCCGTTCTCTCCCTTTTGAGGGAAGAAATGGAAGAGGTGAATGTACCCAATGAAATGTGTATCCAGGAGCAAATAATGAAGTCTGTTATGTTTAAAGAAATACTGGGGCACCTGGGTGGCTCAGTCGGTTAAGCTACTGCCTTCAGCTCAGATCATGATCCCAGAGTCCTGGGATGGAGCCCAGGGTCTGGCTCCCTCCTCAGCGGGGAGTCTGCTTCTCCCTCCCCCTGCTCTTGGGCTCTCACTCACTCTCTTTCTCTCCCTCTCAAACAAATACATAAAATCTTAAAAAAAAAAAAATACCTATGTGGGGGCGCCTGGCTGGCTTAGTCAGTAGACCATCCATCTGACTCTTGATCCCTGGGGTCATGAGTTTGAGCACCACATTGGGTTAGAGATTACTTAAAAGTGGGGCGGAAGGGGAGAGCCTAGGTGGCACAGTGGGTTAAACATCCGATTCTTGGTTTTGGCTCAGGTCATGATCTCAGGGTATTGAGATCCAGCCCTGTATCAGACTCTTTGCTCAGCATGCAAAGTGTGCTTAAGTTTCTCTCTCCCTCTTCCCCTTCCCTCTCCTGCTCTCTAATAAATAAATAAACCTTAAAAACAAAATACCTACATGTACGTGATTTCCTAATACCAGATATCTATAAAATGCCAGGCTTGTACACACCATACTATATCTAAAACCTTGAGCAGCGCACTACAAGATGCCTTCATGATCCAATGCCATGATTTTAGGTGTTATGAAATCAGCTTGGTATTTCTTTTAAAGACAATTCTGCAGAACTATGAACTTAAAAAGAATTCCATTTCGGGGACATTTGCCTGGCTCAGTCAGTAGAGCATGCAACTCTTGATACCACAATTGTGAGTTCAAGCCCAACACTGGGCAGAGAACTTACTTAAAAAAACAAAAAACAAACAAACAAACAAAAAACCTCCATTTCTTTGTGAAATGTATATTGTCTTTAGTCCTTGCTAACAAGTGACCAGTTCACACTTTTCCTTCAATCAACATTCATTTAACAAGCAGAGAGAAATAGATGAGTAACATGTCATCTCAGAGTTTCTTGAAATCTTAGCAGAAATGGGTTCATTGTAATTTCTACAGTTATTTCAATAAATGAGAAAATGTATATGAAAACACTATTATAAACTGTAAAGCAATACAAACCAAGTTACTGTTATTCACCACCAGATGGTGATCATGTCTTATTAAAAGCAAAATGCTGACACCTTATTTGGGGGCCAGCCAGCTGACTGCTAAAAATGATCAATAAGTAAACCAGAGAATCCGAATAAAATGTTGGTGATATTTTTTTAAAATTTATTTATTTATTTGACAGAAAGAGAGAGCAAGCACAAGCAGTGGGAGACGAAGGCAGAGGGAGAGGGAGAAGCAGACTCCCCGCTGAGCAGGGAGCCCAACGTGGGGCTCAATCCCAGGACCCTGGGGAAGCTTAACCGACAGAGCCACCCAGGTGCCCCAAAATGTTGGTGATTTTTAAGTAAATTCAATTGAAGCATCAGCAAAACAAGAGCAATAAAAAATAGGTTCTGGGGGCGCCTGGGTGATTCTTTCAAGTGGAACATTTGATAACTACAATTTAAGGAAAAAATAGTGCATGTGTTTTTTGCAGTCTTATATTAGTTATTTAACCATTCATATGACCCTGAACTTTTTTAACTTTAGACAGAGATCTTTCTACTCAGCAAAATGGTACCACTAGACATTTTAGAAGAAAACAAAACCCAACCAAGATGCTGAACATCACTAATCATCAGGGAAATGCAAATCAAAACCACAAAGAGGTATCACCTTATACCTGTAAGAGTGGCCAAAATCAAAAACATAAAAAATAACAAGTGTTGATGAGGATGTGGAGAAAAAGGAAACTCCGTGCACTGTTGGTAGAAATGCAAACTGGTAGGGCGCCTGGGTGGCTCAGTTGGTTAAGCGGCTGCCTTCGGCTCAGGTCATGATCCCAGGACCCTGGGATCAAGCCCCGCATCGGGCTCCCTGCTCGGCAGGAAGCCTGCTTCTCCCTCTCCCTCTGCCCGCCTCTCTGCCTGCTTGTGCTCTCTCTCTGTCAAATAAATAAAATCTTAAAAAAAAAAAAAAAAGAAATGCAAACTGGTGCAGCCACTGTGGAAAACAGGATAGAGGTGTCTGAGAAAAGTAAAAATAGCATTACTATATGATCCAGTAATTCCACTGCTGGGTATCTACCCAAAGAAAACAAAACCACTAATTTGAAAAGATTTATGTACCCTTATGTTTATGTTTATTGCAGTCTTATTTACAATAGCCAGAAATGGAAGCAACCCAAGTGTCCATCCAAAGATGAATGGATAAAGATGTGGTACATATACAATGGAATATTACTCAGCCACAAAAAAGAATCAAATCTTGCCATTTGCAACAACATGGATGGGCCTACAGAGTATTATGCCAAGTAAAATAAGTCCATCAAAGACAAATACCATATGATTTCATTCGTATGTGGAATTTAAGAAACAAAACAGACAAAAAGAGACAAAGAACAGATTCTTAAATATAGAGAACGGGTTGTGAAGGGAGGTGGGGGGATGGGTGAAACAGGTGAAGGGGATCAAGTGTGTGTTTTCTTTTTTTGTTTGTTTTACTTTTTTTTTTTTTTTTTTTTGTCAGAGAGAGAGGGTGAGAGAGCACAAGCGGGGGGAGCAGCAGACAGAGGGAGAAGGAGACTCCCCACTGGGCAAGGAGCCCAATGCGGGACTGGATCCCAGGACCCTGGGATCATGACCTGAGCTGAAGGCAGATGCTTAAATGACTGAGCCACCCAGGCATCCAAGAGTATTTTTTAAGATTTTATTTATTTATTTGACAGAGAGAGACAGCAAGAGAGGGAACACAAGCAGGGGGAGTGGGAGAGGGAGAAGCAGGCCTCCCGCTGAGCAGGGAGCCAGATGCGGGGCTAGATCCCAGGATCTTGAGATCATGACCTGAGCCGAAGACAGATACTTAACGACTGAGCCACCCAGGCACCCCAGGAGTATGTTTATTGTGATGAGCACCAAGTCATGTACACAATTTTTGAATCACTATATTGTATACCTGAAACCAATATAATACCGTATGCTAATTATACTCAAATTTAACAAAAGGAAAAAAATACAAAAACAAAAAAACTGTATTATGAAATGTTAAAACAAATCCCCAAGTATAGACTAGTATAATAAAACCCATCAACTCATCACCCCACCTCAGCAATGATCAACATATGCCCAAGAAACTTTTCCCACACCAATATGCTATTTTAAACCAAACTCCAGGTTATCATTTCATCCATAAATACTTCATTGTGTATCTCTAAGGGATAAAAACTTCTTAAAAATAACCGTAATACTATTACTACTACCTAAAAATTAGCAGTTCCTTAATGTCCTAGAATTTCCGTCAAACAATTTTTAAATATTTTAAATTAGCTAAGAAATGAAATTACATTGTAGTGTTACTGTTACCTCTGTAGCAAATAGACACTGGCAGCACCTTACCTCTATCCTCACTGCCAGATTCCAGTGCAGGCCAACCTGCAACCACGTGCAAATTTTTTCTGACTACAGGGCAGGGGAGTTAATTCTTCCTGAGAGCAACCTGAAGCAGTAACTGAAGCTCCACTACCCCTTGGCTGGGATAAATCTGAGATAGGATCTACACTTTCTCAGAACTCAACAGGAAGATTCAGCTCCTATTGCCTATAATGTTAACTTGCTTGGTAACACACCCTGCATTAATTTTTCCCCTTCCCAGTCTCACTTTCTTTCCTTATCAGTAATTCCTGGCATTGCTTTCCAAATAAACTACATGCACTCATATTTTTGTCTCAGGGTCTGCTTGTTGGGGAATCCAACATAAGACCTCTTAGTTTTGAATGAAAGATATGGACATCCTAAGAAAAATGTAAACATAAAAATCTCTGCAAATATGTTTAACAAGTTTACAGACAACACAAAAGACAAAGACATATCCCAGTTCAAAAAACCCTTCCTCGGGGCGCCTGGGTGGCTCAGCTGGTTAAACGTCTGTCTTAGGCCAAGTCATGATCCCAGCGTCCTGGGATCGAGCCCTGAGTCAGGCTCCCTGCTCAGCAGGGGGGTCTGCTTCTCCCTCACCCTCCGCTTGTGTGCTCGCTCTCTCAAATAAATAAACTCTTTAAATACATAAACAACTCTTCCTCCTACTGGTTCAGGATAGCTGAGATCTTAATTTCATTTTTGCAAACCTTCTATCGAGATTGTTTAGTTATGTTGAAAAGTAACATCCCCACCCCTTATTCTTCACTGTTGGCAAAGAAGCATCATTATCTCAATACTTAGTTCTTATATATAGAAAATCTAATCTAAGTAAAAATAAGACAATTGTTGGCAAAAAAAAAAAAAAGTTCATAGAAGGAGTGCTTTACTAAAGACTGGGTCTCCAGAAAAGCCACAAAATTTTAAATTTACACGTATTTTCATGTACATATGACTTTCGATGGATTTTTTTTTTTAACTATTGCTGGCCTCAAACAACAGGTAAGAGTTAAGAAATTTGTGTAGATTTTTTTCTGAAAAAGTCCCGTCCAGCTAACACACAGTGCCCTCCTATCATTCTGAAAAAAAATGTCCTATGAACTCAGTCTCCCATTTTCTTACCTGTCCCATTTGCTCCAAACCCAGTATAATCTGACTTCTATTATTTAAACTAAATAGATGCTTTAGTTTTCTTAATTTGGCAACATGTGACACTGGTGACCCCATCCTCCTTCTTGAAACCTGGCCATCCTGTGACACCACTTTTCTGATTTCTCCTCTTACTTCTTCGCGCCCTTTTAAATTTCTTCGCAGACCCTACACTTCTGCCCTCTAGTTGAAAATTAATTCTGTTTTAGAACTTCATATCTTTTGTCCCTAAGGCATCTCATCAGTCCCCTTGCTTCAGTTTAAATATGCTGTCTCACTGTGCTAGTTAGGATATGTTCAAGTAACAAAAAAACCTTACCATTGTGTCTTCAGGGGGTTACTTTTTCTCATGTAACAAAAAGTCCAGAGTAATGAGTTGTTAGTTTTGGTTTAATGGCTCAACACCTGAACTTCTCGGAATTCCCAAACATTCTATACTGTTTCTAGACTCCAGATCTTAATATGTACAGTTGCCTCTATCTTCAAACCACCTCTATTCATCCCAGAGTTATTTGGTTGTTGCTCCCTTGGGAAATCATTCTTTTATCCATGCTTTTATCTTATCAGGATTAAGTGCCCCTGATGGGTATCCCAAAATGATTTCACTTATGCATCACACTGTATCATAAATGCCTATTTGATCAACTCTATCCAACATAAAACAGGCCTGACTCTTCAGCACCTAGGACAGTGCCTAGCACATACCACACATTCGATGAAGATTTGTTAAATGAATGGATGATTTGGACTTAAAAAGAAAAAAAAAAACACTTTTTCATAAACATGAACCTCTCCTAACTCTAGCACCTGACTGACTAGCAAATGAATAAATAAAAATACATGTTTCTTGCTCATACTTAATGAACCAGATATAAAACAATGAACTAAAACCTCTAAAGGAAACATGTACAACAGAATATACATTTTGGCAATGTGCATTTATGCCACCCAATCAACTTTACCCACGCTACCAGTTTACAAGTGGCCAACCATGAACTGGCTTTCATGAATGAGTAAGCTTCCAACATAACAAGAGAACAGACTAAGATAAGTAAAACACAAAACAGAAGAGAATGACTAAACAGTCCCCTTGGAACCCCATTCCAGTCACCCCACTCCCAGACACAGGCAACCACTGGTCTGCCTTCTGTCACTATTGCTTTGTCTCTTCTCGAGTTTTATATAAATGGAATTATATTGTACGCACTTATTTTGTCTGGCTTTTTTTGCTCAGCAGGTTTTTGAGATGCAGCCATGTCTTCCGTGTATTGGCAGTCCACTACTTTTTTAATTTTTAAAAAATTTAACTTCAATTAACATATAATGTATTATTTGTTTCAGGGGTACATGTCTGTGACTCATTCAGTCTTATATAACACCCAGTGCTCATTACAACATATACCCTCCCATATATCCATCACCCAGTTGCCCCATCCCTCCCCACCCCTTCCCTCCGGCAACCCTCAGTTTGTTTCCTATGATTAAGAGTCTCTTATGGTTTGTCTCCCTCTCTGGTTTCACCTTGTTTCATTTTTTCCTCTCTTCCCCTATGATCTTCTGCCTTATTTCTTAAAATCCACATATCAGTGAGATCATATGGTAACTGTCTGATTGCCTAGGATAATACCCTCTAGTTCCATCCACATCGCTGCAAATGGCAAGATTTCTTTTTTTTTTAAGATTTTATTTATTTATTTGACAGAGACATAGTGAGAGAGGAAACACAAGCAAGGGGAGTGAGAGAGGGAGAAGCAGGCTTCCCGCTGAGCAGGGAGCCCAATGGAGGGCTCGAGCCCAGGACCCTGGGACCATGACCTGAGCCGACGGCAGATGCTTTTAACAACTGAGCCACCCAGGCACCCCAAGATTTCTTTTTTTGATGGCTGTGTAATAGTACCTTGTATATGTATGTATACCACATCTTCTTTATTTATTCATCTGTTAATGGACATCTACACTCTTTCCATAGTTTGGCTATTGTGGACATTGCTTAGCAGGCCACTCCTTTTTAATGCGAGTAGTATCCCACTGTATGAATATATTTGTTAATCCAATCATCTGATGAATGTTCTGGTTATTTCCAGTTCATAGCTATAAGTAAAGCTGCCATGAACATTTGTACAAGTCTTTGTGTGGACATACATTTTTATTTCTCTTGGGCAGATAGTAATGGAAACTGATGGGTTGTATGGTAGATACAGCCTTAACTTAATAAGAAACTCCCAAACGTTTTGCTAAAGTAGTTGGCACTATTTAATCTTTTCACAATTACTGTGTAAGAGTTCCAGTTGATTCACATCCTCACCAACATCTGAGGCATCATCAGTCATTTTAACAGACTGTGTTTTCTACTTTGTTGGGTACAACGTTCTAGAAATGTCTATTAACATCCAGTTTGTGATAACATCACTCATGTCTTCTATATTCGGAGTTATTTTGTCTAGCTGCACCATCAATTACTGAGAGAGATGCTGAAATCTCCAATTACACCTTTAGATTATATACTTATTTTTCAGTTCTGTTACTGGGTGAAAACACCGCTGCAATTTTTATAACTTCCTGATAAATTAACCCTTTTAGCATTACAAGATATCCCTTTCTGTATCTCCTCACGTTTCTTGTTCTGACATCTCCATTTTCTGATACCACTATAGTTACTCCATTTTTCTAATGATTAGCTTTGCACAGTATATATTTTCTAACCTTTCATCTTAAACTGTATCTTTATATTTAAAGTGGATTTTTGTAGCATATAGTTGGGCTTTTTTTTTTAATACATTCTGACAATATCTTTTCGTTAGTTTTAATTATTTTTAACTTAAATACCACAGGTGGCTAGTGGTAACGAAATCAGAGACAAAAGTTTTAGGCCAAGGGCTAGCAAACTAAGGCTCACAAAGCAAATGCACCCTGTCATCTGTTTTTGTATAGCCCACAAACTAAGAATGACTTTACCTTTTTAAAGGGTTGGTGGGGAAAAAAGAAAAAAAAATAGTATTTTGTGGGGAGCCTGGCTGGCTCAGTTGGTAGAGCATGTGACCCTTGATCTCAGGGTTGTGAGTTCAACTCCCATGCTGCGTGTAGAGATTACTTAAAAACAAAAATCTTTAAAAAATATTTTGGCAGCACCTGAGTGACACAGTTGGTTGAGAGTCCAACTCTTGGTTTCAGCTCCAGTCATGATCTCAGGGTGATGGGATCGAGTCCCACATCGGGCTCTGTGCTCAGCGTGGAGTCTGCTTGGGATTCTCTCTCCCATCTCCCTCTGCCCCTCCCCCTACATGCTTGCTCGCTTTCTCTCAAATAAATAAATCTTTTAAAAATAGTATTTTGTAACATGTGACAATTACATGAAATTCAAATTTCAGTGTCTATTGTTTTATTGGAATACAGCCATACTTATTCATTTATACACTGTCTAGGTTGCTTTTATGCTATACTGGCAGAACTGAACAGTTTCACTAGATACTATATTGACCACAAAGCCTAAAATATTCTTTAATCTGGCTCTACAAAAAAAGTTTGCCAAACCCCAATTAAAACCATTTATAAATTGTTGATAAAACTGGATTTAATTCTACAATCTTGCCATTTGTTTACTACATATTCCAACATTTCTTTGTTCCTTCTGTCTTTTACTGTGTTTTGCATAGAGTGAACATACTTTTTAAAAAATGAAATAAAATAAAGTGAACATACCTAAGCATTTTATTTACTATCCACTATTGGCTAATTAGGCATACTTTTTTATTTTAATATTTGGTGTTTGCTCCAGGTTTTACAATATGCATCTTTAACTCAACAGTGTAACATCAAATGCTGTCCCACTTCATGTAAAATGTGAACACTTTTTACCCTTGCAACACTGTATTTCCATTTCCCTGCTATCATCCTTAATACTACAGTTGCCATACATTTTCCTTCTAAACATGTAAAACTTACATTATGATTTTTGTTTAAGCAGTCAATTGTCTTTTTTAAAGACTCAAAATTAGGGAAAATGTATTTTATATTTACTCCCATATTTATCATTTCTTTCACTCATCATCTCTTTATCTAGGTCCAAGCTCTCATCTGATCCATTTTCTTGCCATCTGAAGATACTTCTGAAATGCATGTCAGGCAGCTTACATACTCTCTTTGTCTGAAAAGGTTTTTTATAATTATACTCCCATTTTCCAAGGATATTTTCCTGGCTATATAAGTAAATGTTGATAGTTTTTTTTTCAATTAGTACTTTAAAAACATTTCAGTATCTCCTAGTTTGCATAGTTTTTAATAATAAAAAGGCTTCATTGTTTCTCTGCATATGTCTTCTTTGGCTACCTTCAAAATTCGTTATCACTGGTTTTTAGGAATTTGTTATGGCTTGGTATTTTTGTGTGTGTTTGGCCATTCAGTTTGTTAAGACTATTGGATTTGTGACTTCATAATTCTCAACAAATCTGGAAAATTTCGAGCCATTATTTCTTACAATATTTTGGACTTCATCCTCCCTCTAGGATGTCAAATACATTTTGTTGTGTTCTGTTTGGTATTGTCCCCCACACAAAAGAGTTATTTGACTGTTCTCAGTCCTCTTTTCTCTGCTTCCACCTTAAGATAGTCTATTGCTAGATCTCCAAGTTCACTAGTCTGTTCTGCATTGTCCAATCTGCTGTTAATTTTTTATTTCAGATAGTATTATTTTTCATACCTACACATTCCATATGGTTTTATATCTTCCATTTCTCTGTTATTGTTCATATTTTTCTTTAAATATATTTATCAGTTATAACAGCTATTTTAACATCCTTGTCTGCTAGTTCCATCACTTCTGTCATTCCTAATCTGTTTCTTTGGGCTGATTTTTCTCTTGGCCATGGGTTACAAGGGACCTGCTTCTTGGCATATCTAACAATTTATGCTTGGATGCTGGAAAATTCCAATGTTACACTCTGGTTGTTGAGTATTTGTGATCATTCTGTAAAGAGAGTTAGGCTTTGTTTTGGCAGTCAGTTATGTATAGATCCATTTGAGCCCTCTGAGGACTCTTCTGTTTTTACTATATAACAAACCCACTTGGTTCTCCACTGAATGCCTTGAGTACTCCAAAGGTTCATCCACTATGTCTGGTCAGAGTTAAACGTCTCTTGTGTAAACTCAGTAAATGTTCTGCTAATAAGCCCCTGGATATTCTGCTAATAAGCCCCTGGAAACTCTTAATAGAGTTTCACTTTATACATTTATGATCCTAGTATTCAGCAGCAGACTCAAGGTGGCTCCTACACAGATTTCTGGAGTCCTTTTCTCTGCATAGCTCCTTTCTTTTCAAAACCTGGCTATGCAACTTCTAGTTGCCTAAGCATCTACAACTTCCAATCTTTGCCTCCACAACTCAATGAGGCTTCCAGGTTCTCATTAGACTCCCTCTTCCTATTTCTGTGTCTCCAAAGTTGCTTCGGGGCAGGAAGCCATAGTAGTGGTAGGCCTAACCTCCTCTGCCTAACTAAAAAAGATGTTTATAGCAGCATTATCAACAAAAGCCACACTATGGAAAGAGACCAAATGTCCATCAACTGAAGACGATGTGGCATATATATCTGTGTGTGTGTGCATGTGTGTGTTATGTATATCTACATAACGGAATATTACTCAGCCACCAAAAAGAATGAAATCTTGTGTTTGCAACAACATAGATGAAGCTAGAGTGCATTATGCTAAGCAAAATCAGTCAGAGAAACACAAATACCATATGATTTCACTCATGTGGAATTTAAGAAACAAAACAGATGAACATATGCGAAGGAAAGAAAGAGAGAGAGGGAAGCAAATAATAAGAGACTCTTAATGATAGAAAACTGAGGGTTGATGAAGGGAGGTATTAAGGAGGGCACTTGTTATGATGAGCTCTGGGTGTAATATACAAGTGATGAATCACTAAATTCTACTCCCAAAACCAGTGTTATACTATATGTTAACTAGAATTTAAATAAAAATTTGAAAAAAAAGGACTTGAGTAGATCATGTGAATTTAAAGAATGCATTATAAATAAATCTATTTTTTATACATGAACTAACTAAATGAAACAACAGTATATCATAAGTAAAAGGAACTAATATTAGATCCTTGAAACAACTTCAGGGGTATTATTGTCTCCATTATGAAGAGGCTCAGAAATTATTAACTTGCCCAGGTCATACCAATATCAAGTTGCAAAACTGAGATTCTAACCCAGTTAATAATGAAGGCCATGTTTTTTACTCTATACCACCTTGTTTGAGATTATTTCTCACCACAGATACTATATTTTAAAATACTTGTTTACCAAACTGAATTTATTCAGATCTCCTGTGTTTTACTTAGCAAGGTTATCATCAACTATCAATAAAAATATCTGACCAGCAAGGGGAAAAGAAATTACCATGGTGGGTTAAGAGTATTTCATATAAATTCAATGATACAATGTCACTGTTAGCCTATGTGACATTTTACCAAATAAACGTGTATTTATTTAAATTTAAAATTGGCATCTTAAAATGTTTTAAATGACTCATGGACCCTCGTTATGATACACACAAGCCAGTAAGTCCCTAAGGAACATATATATTTCCTATTTCATGTAAGTAGACATTATGTTCACCATCTAAAGTTGGAGGCCACTAAAATGGAAGTTGCACTGAAGTTTTATTCACAATACCTAGAGAAGGGTTTAGCATACAAAAAGTACTCAATACACGTTTAGGGAATAAAAGATCCCCTTAATTTTAATTTTCTAGAAATACAGTAATGGTTACATTACATCAAGATGGTGGGCTGACCCCTCTTGCCCAAATCCCTTTAAATGACAGTTAAAAAAAGAAAAAGGAAAAAAAAAAAAGTAATGCGCTTGTCTTTGTGATAAATATGGAGTAACAAGAACTATATTGATCTTACTGCCTGAAACAACTAAGCAATGCAACAAAATCTATGAAACAATGACACTCAAGACATTAAACAGGAAGCAACAAAAGAAAATGAATATTACAGATGAGAAACAAAGGAGAGAAGCCCTAAAATCACCCCAGTGTACTACCTGGGTAAAAGGCAAAAAGGGAGGACCCAGTCAAAACCTGGTCATTTTCCTGTATTAAAGAGATGAAGCTGGAAGTCAAGAAGGCAAACTAGAGACATGAACTAGAGATCATGGAGTACAGTGACAGAGAACAGAAAGCTGTAGAGGGCACTCTGGAAATCTGGAAATGGTTCTGAGTCTTCATATCAAAGTACTGATCAGTGCAAGTATGTGAGTAAACTACCCAAGGTCACAGAAAGAATCACTCAAAAGGAACAGAAGGAACAATGCCCAATGCCCACAGAGGTCTAAGAGACTGAGAAAGTCCCGTCTCTAAGAGCCAGAACAGAAATATTCATATATCAAATAGCACTGATTAGAGCAGGGGCCAACAAATTACATCCCAGAGGTCAATCTGGTCCACCTCCTATTTCTGTATAGCCCAAGAACTAAGAATGGTTTCTGCATTATGAGATAGCCCCCCCCAAATCAAAAGGTAATATTTCATGACAACTGAAAACTTATGAAATTAAAATTACAGTATCCAAGAATAAAGTTCACAACCATGCTCATTCATTTAAATACTATCTATGGTTGTTTCCATACCACCACAGAAAGGATAGGTAGTTGGGACAGAGATTCTCTAGCCTATAAGACCTAAAATATTTAGTATCTGACTCTTTACAGAAAAATGAATCTTGTTTCAGTAGGAAAAACACTAGCCCTAGGACAAACACATATCCAGCCTCACACCTAACAAAGCTTAAGAGCAAGATACTAAATAATTAGTTTCTGGGGCCCCTGGGTGGTTCAGCTGGTTAAGCGACCGACTCTTGATTTCGGCTCAGGTCATGATCTTAGGGTTGTGAGATCGAGCCGCATGTTGGGCTCTGCCGAGTATGGAGACTGCTTAGGATTCTCTGTCCTGGGAGACAAACCATAAGAGACTCTTAATCACAAGAAAAAAAACTGCGGATTGCTGGAGCAGAAGAGGGTGGGGGATAGGATAACTGAGTGATGGGCATTAAGGAGGGCACATGATGTAATGAGCACTGGGTGTTATATAAGACTGATGAATCACTGACCTCTACCTCTGAAACCAATAATACATTATATGTTAATTGAATTTAAATTAATAAAAAAGATTCTTGGGGCGCATGGGTGGCTCAGTCATTAAGCATCTGCCTTCGGCTCAGGTCATGATCCCAGGGTCCTGGGGTCGAGCCCCGCATCGGGCTCCCTGCTCTGCGGGAAGCCTGCTTCTCCCTCTCCCACTCCCCCTGCTTGTGTTCCTTCTCTTGCTGTGTCTCTCTCTGTCAAATAAATAAAAAAAAAATAAAAAAATAAAAAATGATTCTCTGTCCCCCTCCCTCTGCCCCTCTCCCCCTTAAAAGTTTCCACATAAATATGTCCCAGAGAATATAAGTGTACGCAATTATCTAGCATGTACTGTGGCATTATTTACAAGAGCAAAGATATGGAAGCAACCCAGTGTCCATCCACTGATGAATAGATAAAGAAGATGTGGTACATACACACAATGGAATATTACCAGCCATAGAAAGAATGAAATTTTGCCATTTGTGACACATGGTTGGACCTAGAGGTTATTATGCTAAGTGAAGTAAGTCAGATAGAGAAAGTCAGATAGAGAAAACCATATGATTTCCCTTATTTGTGGAATCTAAAAAAACAAATGAACAAGCAAAAAACAAAGAGAACAAACTGGTGGTTGTTAAACGGAAGGTGGGTCAGGAATGAGCCAAATAGGTGAAGGGGATTAAGTAGTACAAACTTCCAGTTATAAAAAAGTAAGTCATGGAGATAAAAGTACAGCACAGGAAATACAGTCCATAACATTGCAATAATGTATGGTGACTACACTTAACTTGGTGAGCACTGAGTAACCTACAGAATCATTGAATCATGATGTTGTACACCTGAAACTAATATAACATTGTATGGCAAGTATACTTAATTTTTTAAAAACAAAAACAAGGGGCACCTAGGTGGCTCAGTCGGTTAAAATGTCTGACTCTTGGTTTCAGCTCAGGTCATGATCTCAGCTTCATGAGATCAAGCCCCAAGTTGGACTCCCCACTCAGCACTGCGACTACTTAAAATTCTCTCCCTCTCCCCCTGCCCCTCCCTCGGCTCACACACACTCTAATAAATATTTTTAAAAAATAAAAAAAGTAAAAACAAAACAAGTAAAAACAAAAATCCAGCTTCTAGTATAGTAAAATTTACAATGTCTACTATCTAATAAAAAAATTACCAGACAAGCAGGGCGCCTGGGTGGCTCAGTGGGTTAAGCGTCTGCCTTCAGCTCAAGTCATGATCCCAGGGTCCTGGGATTGAGCCTCTCATCGGGCTCCCTGCTCAGCAGGAAGTCTGCTTCTCCCTCTACCCTTCTCTCCTGCTTGTGATCTCTCTAATGAATAAAATCTTAAAAAAAAAAAAAAAAATTACCAGACAAGCAAAGGAAGCAAAGAATTCAACCCACAGTGAGAAGAAAAAAAAAAAAAAACAACAATCTACTACGTGACTCAAATAATATAACTAATAAAGGGATATGGGATTATAGGGCTATAAATGACTATAACCTGTATGTTCAAGAAACTAGAGGAAAGAATGAACATGTGGAATAAAGACATGGATGATATAATAAAGACCTACTGCCATTTGTAACAACATGGATGGAACTAGAGGGTATTATGCCAAGTGAAGTAAATCAGTCAGAAAAAGACAAATATCATATGATTTCACTCATAAATGGTATTTCAGAAACAAAACAGATGAACATAGGGGAAGGGAAGGAAAAATAAAATAAGATGAAAATTGAGAGGGATGCAAACCATAAGAGACACTGAACTCTAGGAAACAAACTGAGGGTTGCTGGAGGGGAGGTCGGGGGGGGAGGGATAATTGGGTGATGGACATTAAAGAGGGCACTTGATGTAATGAGCTCTGGGTGTTATATGCAACTGATGAATCACTAAATTGTACCTCTGAAACTAAAGAACAAAACCAAAAAAGACCTAAATAAAAATTCTGGAAAGGAAAACCAGTTTCTGATTAAAAAACCCTGAATAGGATATACTAGATTAAGTATGGTCAAAATTAGTGAACTTAAAAACACAGCAATAAAAAAACTAAAAACTAGGGGCGCCTGGGTGGCTCAGTTGTTGGGTGTCTGCCTTTGGCTCGGGTCATGATCCTAGGGCCCTGGGATTGAGTCCTGCATCAGGCTCCCTGCTGCAGGAAGCCTGCTTCTCCCTCTCCCACTCCCCCTGCTTTTGTTTCCTTTCTCGCTGTCTCTCTCTCTCTGTCAAATAAATAAATAAATAAATATCTTTAAAAAATAACTAAATAAAAAAACAATAGGGAAAAAAAAGACCAAAAATAAATGCACAGATAAATAAACTGTGGGACAACTTTAAGTGGTCAAATATACACCTAATTTGGAATTTTAAAAGAAAAAAAAAAGGAGGGATGCCTGGGTGGCTCAATGGGTTTAGTGTTTGCCTTCAGCTCAGATCATGATCTCAGGGTCCTGGGATCGAACCCCCCATCTGGCTCCCTGCTCAGTGGGGAGTCTGCTTCTCCCTCTGCCTGCTGCTGCCCCCTTCATGCTCTCTCCCTCTCAAATAAATAAAATCTTCTTTAAAAAAGGAGGGGTAAGGACGCCTGGGTGGCTCAGGTCATGGTCCCAGGACCCTGGGGTCAAGCCCCACATCGGGCTCCCTGCTCTGCAGGAAGCCTGCTTCTCCCTCCCTCACTCCCCCTGCTTGTGTTCCCTATGTCGCTGTGTCTCTCTCTGTCAAATAAATAAAATCTTTTTTAAAAAAAAAAAAGGAGGGGTAAAATTATTTAAAGAAATGACAGTGAAAAACGTATCAAACATGATAAAAATACAACATAATAAATTTTGTGGCATGCGGCTAAAGAAGTATATAGAGAAATTTATAGAACAATCTACATTTGAAAAGTTCACAGATCAATGACCAAAGCTTTTACCTTAATAAACTAAGAGCAAATGAAACACAGTGTAAACAGAAGAAAGGAAAAAACAAGTAGTAGAAATCAATGAAACCAAAAGCTAGTTCTTTGAAAAAAATTAAAAATATCTGTATATTGATAAGCTACTATCACTATACAGACTAAACAGAGGGGGAAAAAAGGAGACACAAATTAACAATGTCAGAAATACAACGGATTACAGATACTATAGACATGGAAATGATAACTGGAACACTATCAGCAATATATGCTGATAAATTCTGTAACTTCAATGAAATGAGAATTCTTTGAAAGAAACAAATTACCAAAGCTCATCCTAAAAGAAACAGACAAAATAAATAGTCCTATACCTATTAAAGAAATTAAATCTGTAATTTAATACTTCCCCATGAGGAAAACTTCAGGCCCAAGTGGCTTCATTGGTGAATTAAAGCAAAGACTTAAAGAATACCAATTCTACACAAACTGTTCCAGAAAACTGAAAAGGAGGAAATGCTTCACAGTTCCTTCCATGTGGCCAATATTATACCCCGATAACAAAATCAGATAAACACATCAAAAGAGAACTACAGAGCAATATCCCTTGTGAAAACAGATGCAAAATTTCCTAACACAATTTTAGCAAATACATAAAAAGGGTAATTCGTAATGACTGTCTCTGTCTGCTCAGGCTGCCATAACAAAATACCACAGACTGGGTGGCTTAAACCACAGAAATTTATTTTCTCACAGTTCTTGAGGCTGTAAGTCCAAGATGAGGGTACCAGCATGGTCAAATTCTGGTGAGAGTTCTCTTCTGGCTTACAGACAAGCACCTTCTCACTGTGTTCTCACATGACAGAGAGTGAGAGATCTCTTCTCTTATTATAAGAGATCACAGCCCTATCATGTTAGGGCCCTACTCTTAAGACTTCATTTAACCTTGATTACCTCTTAAGACCCTACCTCCAGACAGAGTCACATTGGGGTTAGGGCTTCAAAATATAAATCTGGAGGAGATATAATTCATTCCACAGCAATGACTTAAGTGGTGTTTATCCATCCCCCCACCAGAAATGTAAGGTTGGTTTTTAAAAATCCATCAATGTGGGGGTGCCTGGGTGGCTCACTCGTTAAGCGTCTGCCTTTGGCTCAGGTCATGATCACGGGGTCCTGGGATCGAGCCCCGCATCGGGCTCCCTGCTCAGCGGGAAGTCTGCTTCTCCCTCTCCCACTCCCCCTGCTTGTGTTCCCTCTCTTGCTGTGTCTCTGTCAAAAAAATAAATAAAATCTTAAAATAAAAAAAAATCCAACAATGTAATTCACATTAACAAACTTAAAATGAAAAATCATAATCATCTCAATATATCCCCAAAATTTTGACAAAATCCAATATGCAATCCTGATAAAATTTCTCAGCGAACTAGGAATAGAAGGGAACTCTCTCAACCTGAGGAAGGGCATAGGGAAAATCTTATCATCAGACTTAGTGGTGAAAGATAGAATGCTCTCCCCCTAAGAGCAGAACAAAGGCAAAAATGTCCATGATCACCACTTACATTCACTATTCTATGTGTAGTTCTGGCAAGGAAAAGAAAAAAAAAAGAAGTAAAACTGTCTTTATTTATAGATGACATGATCATCTATGAAGAGTCACTTTTTTAAAGCTATTTAAAATGTTTGGGGGGCGCCTGGGTGGCTCAGTTGTTAAGCGTCTGCCTTCAGCTCAGGTCATGATCCCAGGGTCCTGGGATCGAGCCGCACATCAGGCTCCCTGCTCCATGGGAAGCCTGCTTCTCCCTCTCCCACTCCCCCTGCTTGTGTTCCCTCTCTCGCTGTGTCTCTCTCTGTCAAATAAATAAAATCTTTAAAAAATAAATAAATAAATAAAATGGGTTTAGTTAGATTGCAGAATATAAGATCGATATATGAAAAACCAATTATGTTTTTATATATCATCAATACATTTAGTTTATCATAAAAAAACCACAAAATATTTAGGGACAAATGTGACAAGAGCTGTAGAAGACAACATACTGTTAAGAAAAATTAAATAAAACCTAAAAAAGTGGAGTTCATGCATAAGAAGACTCAATGTTTTAAGGTGTCATTTTGCCCAAATTCACCTGTAGATTCAACATAATCCCAATAAAAATTTCAGGAAATATTTTATAGAAATTGATAATCTTATTCTAAAATTCATATGGAAAGGACCTAAAATAGCTAAAACACCTTTAAAAATGAAGAATAAAGTTGGAGGGCTTAAATTACCTGACTTCAAGACTTACTACAAAGCTAGAGCTGAGTCCAGGCAGAGTGATACTAGCCTCAAAGATAGACAAATAGATCACTGAAACAGAACACAGGGTGCAGAAATAGACCCATACATATGCAATCAATTAACTCTTGAAAAAAAAAATTTTTGTTTAAATAAATTTACGTAACATAAAATCCACCATTTTAGCCATTTTAAAGGGTATAATTCCATGCTTTTTAGTATATTCACAATATTGTACGACCACCACCACTACCTAATTAACAGAATATTTCCATCAACCCTGAAAGGAACCTCATCTCTTTCAATTCCCCCTACTTCAACTCCCACCAACTACTAATTTATTTTCTGTCTCTATGGATTTGCCTAATTTGGAAATTTAATAGAAATGGAATCATATTCAAAGAAATCAAAAGTTCACTGTTTGAAAAGATGAACAAAATGGACAAACTTTCAGTGTGACTGATGAAGAAAAATATAAGATTCAAATTACTAAAGTCAGAAATGAAGGCAGGATATTACTAATGACCTTAGAGAAATAAAAAGATTGTTAAAAGAACACAATGAGCAACTGAATGCCAACATATTAAAAAACCTAAATGAAATGGACAAATTCCTAGGAATGAACTACCAAAACTTACCCAAGAATAGAAAATCTGAATACACACAGGGTATTAAAGTAAAGAGATTATTTAACCAAAAAACTTCCCCCAAGAAAACCCAGGGTTAGATGACTTCACTGGTGAATTCTGCAAACATTTACCAAAAAATTAACACCAATCCTTCTCAAACTCCTCCAAAACACAGGAAAGAAGGACCACTTTCCAACTCATTCTATGAGGCCAGTATCACTCTGATACCAAAACCTGACAAAGAAAGCACAAGGAAACTACAGAAGAGTAACCTTTGTGAATATGGACACGAATCTTCCAACAAAATACAAGTAAACCGAATCCAGCAGCATACTAAAGAAATTAGTGATATCAGCCCCACCTCCATAGAGGGGAGAGGGACTGAATATTAAGTTCAATCATGGGGCAAAAACATCAACAACAATTGATAAACACTGAAGTTCAAAAGAGCTTCCTGACTGGTGAATACATTGATACACCGGGAGACTGATATGCCCTGATTCCACAGGGAGAGAGCATGGAAGCTCTCTGTTGGGACCCTCCCAGACCTTGCCTTATGTATCTCTTCATCTGGTTGGTTCTAAATTTTATCTTTTAAAATAAAACCGTAATCGTTAAGTATAGCACTTTTCTGTGTTCTGTGAGTCGTTCCAGCAAATTATCAAACCTGAAGCAGACTGCAGGAACTTGTGGCCGGCATCTGCAATGGAGGCAGTCTTGTTGGTGACCATGCCCTTAAGCCTGTGGAAGCTGTCACTACCTCCAGGTGACTGGAGTAAGAATTGCATTGTACTGCAGTACATCAGGATAAAATCCAACCAAGAATTTTTGTGAAATTTGACATTCCATTCTAAAAGTCAGAAGAGACTATAAAGGACTGAAAATAACCAAGTGCATTTCAAAAAGAACATGGTAGGAGACCTTGCCTTAGCAAATAGAAGGACTTACTTTAAAGCTATAGTAAGTAAAACCAAGTGCTGAAGAATGCACTAATGTAACAGAGAGCCTAGAATTAGATTTATTTGTAATTTATGTGTAAATTAGTATGTGAAAGTGGCATCACAAATTAGTGCGGGAGGGGGGACCCTCACACATTACACAAAAATAAATTCCAAGAGGTTTAAGATTACAATCTGAAAACCAAAACTTTTAAAAGGAAACACAGATGAGTATCTTATGACCTCAGGATCATAAAGAGGAAGGTTTCTTAAACAAGATATAAAACGTGTAAACTTTAAAAAAAATATTTATAATTATACTACACTGAAATTTAAAAGTTTAGATTAACGAGATAGTATAAAAATAGTATAAAAGATAAGCAGTATTGTTTACATTGCAAATAAAAATGACAAAGGACTGACAGCTGAAATATATTAAGAATTGTTACAAATCAATAAAAACAGACAATCAGAAAGAAAACTGGGGAAAGACTATAAAAGGGCAATTCACAGAAGGGAAAATCAAACGGCCAAAAAACATGAAAAATGCTCAACCTTATAATAACAATAAGAAACTAATTCACAATTACATTATCAAAACCATAAAAGTTTGACAATACCCACTCAGTATCTGGATGAATGGGAATCCGCATACACCGATGGCAGTATATAAATTGATAAAGCCACTTTGGAAAACAACCAGGCTACACCAAAACTAAAACAAAAATTTATATACCCTTAGTCCAGCAATTCCAACTTCTAGGCAAAGCCGCTAGAATATTCATTACAGCATTACTTTTAGCAGTATAAAACAAACCTAATATCCACCAATTTTAAAAAATTGCAGTACTTTTATGTAATAGGATACTATACTACAGTTAAAGTAAATAAAAACAACATGCATCAACATGGATATATTTAAAAAACAGTGTTGGGGGAATAAAGGAAATTGCAGAGGAACGCGTAGAGTATTATACTGTTCACATGTAAAGTTTCAAAGCATGTAAATCCATACCATGTATTGTTTATGGATACATAAATACACACTCTTAGTATAAAAATTTTCATGGAAATAATAAAATCCAAACTTCAGGACAGTGGTTGCCTGTGGGAATGGAGGAAAGAGAATCAGAACAGGCATAATACACAGAGGGCTTCAAATAAATCTGTAATTTTAATGTCTTAAAAAGTAAAAATAAAAGCAAAAGCAAAGCAACTGAATGAAAAAGACACAGCCTAGAAAATGTCAGAACTCCCAGTATGTAAAATAAAATTATAAAATCTTTCAGGAAGGAAAAGAAGCTCATTTACAAAGGAACAAGAATCAGACTGACATTTCTCACCAGCAACAGTGGGTGCTAGAAGATAAAAGAGCAATATTGTCAAAGTTCTGGAGGGGGAAATTATTTGAACACTGGAATACTGCACTTTAAATGGGGAGTCAGATCAGAGTGCAAAATAAGTATATTTTTGGACATGCAAGAACTCAAAGTTCACCGCTCAGAAACACTGTCTGAAAAATAATGTACTACAGAAAAAGAATGAATCTAAAAGAAAAAAGGGAGAACCAAAAAAAGTGGTGAGCACATAAATTACAAAAACATATAGTTTGATATAAATCATTGCTGAGAAACATAAAAATAAACAATTGACAATATGGAACTAAAATCCACGTAATTAAAACATGGCCAGGTTGGGTGTGCGACTGAGAGATAGGGTCAGGGAGGGAGCCTGTTAAGATTATTACATTGCTTGACAATACTATAATAATTAAAGCAACTTACTGTGCTCTAATATCAACCTTAGAGGAAATGGGAGAAAAATCTCCCAGTACTAACTTCTTTATGGACTGTTTACATTATTGATAATTCTAGCTTACAAAGTACATGTAATTTCTTTAAGTGATAATATTTTGTCTTTCAAGATGGTGGAGATCTCTCTCACTAATTAAATGGCGTAAGACCAGAGTTTAATTATAACTCAAGAAACATAAGTTTGGGTGCCTGGGTGGCTCAGTCGGTTAAGCGTCTGCCTTCGGCTCAGGTTATGATCTCAGGGTCCTGGGATTGAGTCCCACATCAGGCTCCCGGCTCAGTGGGGAGCCTGCTTCTCCCTCTGCCCTTCCCCTCTGCTCATGATCTCTCTCTTTCAAAATAAATAAATTTTTTTAATCTTAAAAAAAAAACATTATTATAAGTTTGAGTTACCACATGGTGTCTAATAGCATGTGTAACGGTGGGAAAAGAGTCACTCCGAAAACAGAATACAGCTCAAACATTTCTGCTAGACAATCTTTCAAGATTAATGAAGAATTACTCAACTATCAACCCACACAAATGACACACATTTACTTATGTATTTCTCATCTATATAATAGATTCAATCCACACTATCTGACATTCTTTTTTCTCTATTTAGAGTGGGATTTCAATTTATATGAACTTCCATTTGATTCTTCATAGGTAAGGGGGAATAGAGAAGATGTTCAACAACTACCAAACCTTTATCCAGCAAAACATAGCAATCTCTACAATTATAACAAATACTTCTGTAGGTTTTTTTGGAAATGAAAATGACAGTTACTCAGTTATAGAAAGCTTTACTATAAGAGAATACAAGTGGACACCAATGGCAAGATAGTTTAATAAAGCTAATTTTAATTATCTTAAGTACATAAATAAGGCACTCTAAACAAAATAAATGTATACTTAACATATGTATAATATATACATGTACAGCAACTGAAATAATTCACAAAACCAAAAAAGCCGTAAAATAAGATAGACTGCCATAATCTGTTTATTCAGAGTAAGCTTTTAGTAAGCTATAAAATAAACATGGCTAGTTTTTCAAATAGTGCTCATATGTGTTATTAGAACTATGAATTTTTTTACAACAGGGAATCACACCTTTCCCCCATAAACCCTCGGCCTGTCTGGCTATTTCTTTCTTCAATAAATGGAACTATTAACTACCTACTCTCTAGGCTAGAAACCTGGGAACTTCTCTAGCTGGCCACAGCCACTGCCCCAATTCACCAATTGACCTGGGCTGAATTCCCCACCCTCAAGCCTTTCCAACAACTCAAAAAATTTTACTTTTAGACATAAGAATTTCAGGGATGCCTGGGTGGCTCAGTCTGTTAAGTGTCTGCCTTTGGCTCAGGTTATGATCCCAGGCTCCTGGGATGGAGTCCAGCATCTGGCTCCTTGCTCAGCGGGGAGCCTGCTTCTCCCTTTGCATGCTAGCCCCCATGCTTGTGCTCGCCCTCTATTTCTCTGACAAATAAATGAAATCTTAAAAAAAAAAGAGAAAGAAAAATTTCAGGTCACTCCTGGTGAAGAAGATATGAAGTAATTCAGAAAAAGTGAGCTGGGAATTTTTTTTTTTTAATTAAAAAAGGTAAATAGCAGGGCGTCTGGGTGGCTCAGTCATTAAGCGTCTGCCTTCCGCTCATGTCATGATCCCAGGGTCCTGGGATCGAGCCCCGCATCAGGCTCCCTGCTCGGCGGGAAGCCTGCTTCTCCCTCTCCCACTCTCCCTGCTTGTGTTCCCTCTCTCACTGTGTCTCTGTCAAATAAATAAAATCTTAAAAAAAATAAAAAAGGTAAATAGCATAAAAGTAAATGACTTTTCCCTGAGCTATCTTGGAAAAGATAAAAGAAAAACTGGATTTCAAAATTATATTCTGAGATTCCTACAAAAAGTAATAAGTTTAGAAGACAGAGGTTAACACATACGTTTTGGCATGCAGTGAAGACATGGTATAACCATATGATCCAAGAAAGAAACTGAGTGATGACACAAAGATTTTCCACTTCAGGTACTATTATAAACCAAGATGATGAGGACATGGGCGGAAACAGCAGAGGAAGGAACGGAGGCAAGGAAAGAAGGAAAAAAGCAAGGAAGAAGAATGGAGGGAGGGGGATTCAGTAGTATTTATAAGCAGTACCCAAAAGGAAATGGGAGTTGCACCCTGACAAATCTCTAGCAAGCAAAGGATAAGAAAAAATATTAAAAACTACCTCAAAATACCCATTATTTCTAATTTAAAATATGTGACATTTATTCATTCAACTAATAGCTGAGCATCTATTATATGTTAAGTTCTGATAGAAACAAACGGAATAAGGCAAAATGAATTCTTTATAGAATTTAGAGTCAAGTCACTGACACGTTCCCTTCATTTAATGTGTTTTTTCCTTTAAACTAAAGAAAAATACTGCTAAGGCATTTACAATTCATGTGTCATAATCGGATTTTCTCACATGGTCTGAAATTTGTCAACCACACATCTTTTAGAAACATAATGCCTAAAGTTAGGTTGCAACTTCCTGTACACACCATATTATTTCACAATTCTATGGCTTTTCTCATGCTCTTCCCTACCTGGAACACCTATCCATCGCCTATTCAATCGTTCAAATTTCCATAATGATTACAATGATACTATGATATCACCTGGGCAAAGGTAGGTACTTGCTCTTTTATACTCCCAAAGTATCTCCTCTATTACAGCAGTTATACTTCTATATAATTGCTTGCATAATTAGATTCATACAAACATGATACAAACATATGCTGTTTACAAGACACATTCTTTATAATCAAAGAGACAATGAGGTTAAAAGGATGAAAAAGATCTATCATGCAAAGCAGTAACCAAAAGACAGCTGGAGTGGCTATACTAATATTAGGCAAAACAGACTTAAAGACAGAATTTGAAGAAAAGTAACAGGACAAATAAATTAAAACAGACATTCCTGGCTACAAATTAGAATCACTGATGCCAAGGCCCCTATCCCCAAGGACTCTAAATTTATTGGAGTGTGGTTAGGGCCCAGACATCAGTATTTTTCAAAAGGATTCCCCAGGTGATTCTAATGTGCAGCCAGAAATAGTTAATTAAATCACCTGATTATAATAAAGGTTGAAAACAACTGAGCTAGAAGGAAAAAAATAAGACCACTTCTTCAATTACAGTAAATGGAAGTCGTAACAGTAGGGGAATGAACCCTGGAGCATTTTGATGACACACTGCACAAAACTTTACAGCTACAGAAGATGGAGTCTTAATTCAAAAGATTCAAGAAGAGAATTATTTCCAAGTCTGAGAAAGACTGGGGTTGTCCTAAGCAATAACAAACACATAAAGAATTGTCTTCAAGGCATTCAACTATCTATGAATTTGTATTTCTTTACTTTTAATATATTTCAGTATTCCATTAAATAATACACCTTTTATAATAATGCTTATGATAATAAAATTGGTACTTTTAAAAGTAAAAAAGCATAAAGGAGTAGAAAAGCATGCTATAATCTGCCTCAGAAGCCTAATTGTCCAAATCATTGCTCAGTGTTCAGACCAAGACCATGGTACGGAGGATCACATTACAATACTAAGACCATAACTGAGGAGACAGTGAGTGGTTAAGAACTAGGGCTCTGAAGACAGATTTACCCAGTTTTAAATTCCTAAACACTATGAACTATCTTTGTATCAAATGTTCCTCCAACACTTTAATGCTGTGTGACTTCAGGCAAGTTACTTTACTTCTCTAAGACTAAGTTGCTTTATCTGTAAAGAGAAAATACTAACTGTACAACAGAGCAGTTCTGAGGATTAATTAAAGTAATCTTGGTAGAAGACTTTACTATAGAGCCTGGCTCAAGAGTAAGCTCTTATAACTATAAAATTATTACTAAAGGCACTTATTTAACCTAGAAAATTATGTTAGAGCCCGTGCACTCCAAAGCCCCTCATTTTTGCACTTACATCATTTATTTTTGTTTCTAAAAAAGATGGAAATGGAGAAGATAATTAAGTTTGAAAAGTGAAGTCCAAAATATGGGAAAATAGGAAGGAAAAAGGGTAACACATAGTTATCATGATCAAACCAGATAAGCATAGAAGATAAAGGGCTATAAAATAATAAGGCCATGAAAATGAAAAGACAAGGATAAACCAATAGTTCACAATCAAAATTTATAGGACAAAAAAAAAAGTCTCCAAAATAAGGAATGTTATGAAATGTTTGGGGTCAGATGCTGGCCCAAGTTAACACTACTGGAGATGGCTTCTTTCATGGTTCTGATAAAGAAAAGCTTGGCAGGGCTTTAATGGGAAAATAAATTAAACTCAGTTGTATTTCTTATTAGACAAAGTTCTCCAATGTGTTACAATCTTGTTATATCCTCAAATTCCAAACACCAAAAGCGAGCTACAATTTGGAATAACTCATTCTAATTTTTTTCCCTAAAAGATTTTTAACATTTAAACATTGAGGAAATGGCAATTATATTTATTTGCAGAGTCAACTGTGAGGATGCTCAGGAGAAAAGGAATAGAAATATCAAAATAAACTCCCTGAGGGGTGCCTAGCTGGCTATCATCAGTAGAGCATGTGACTCTTGATCTCAGGGTCCTGAGTTCAAGCCCCATGTTGGTCGTGGAGCCTACTAATTTAAATAAATAAGTGGGGTGCCTAGGTGGCTCAGTCGGTTAGGCGTCTGCCTTTGGCTTGGGTCATAGTCCCGGGGTCCTGGGATCAAGCCCCATATCAGGCTCCCTGCTCAGAGGGGATTCTGCTTCTCCTTCTCACTCTCATGCTCTCTCTCTTTCAAATAAAAAAATAAAATCTTAATAAATAAAATTCCCTGACATACCTAGCATTTAAGTGCCAAAGCTTTATAAACCAATACTCTGCACTTTCCCTGTGAAACTGACTAATGCTCAAGACACATTCTACCCACTAGTAAGCAGGGTATTCTCTAGTATGTTCTCCCAACCCTCTGTCCCCGAGTAACTTAAATAACTATTTTAAGTTCTTTTTTTTTAAGGATTTTTTTTTATTTATTCATTTGAATATCTTCAATAAATATATCCTTTCCCACCTAAGTTGACGGCATCACCATTTACCCAACCCTATCCTGACCAAGACCTGGGGGCTCTACCTCCAAATGAGATCTTAAAACCAGCCCACCTGGATGAGATTTTGAGGCCAGTATAACAGCAATATTACACTTTTCTTACCATTACTGCCAATTACTATATTACTTCATCCCCATCCCATCCTTGCTGTATAACAATTAGGCAGAGGAAGTCATGGCTATCCTTGAAAGAAATTAGTTCAATGTAATGTTACCACCCTGTTAACAGAAAAGGTTTTAGATTCACCTAACCTAAGGAGAGTAATAGTAAAAGAGTTGTGCATCAAATTAGATAAATACTGAGGAAACTACTGCTCTATTATTTTCATTCACAAGACACTCTAGGCACTAAATCTGTATTATTCTGGTTCTAAAACAGTTCTCAAACCCAGAGACAATAATCCGATCCCTTCACTAGAACAGGGATCAGCAATCTTCCCGTGAAGGGCCAGATAATACTGTAGGTCATACAGGCTATATGTTCTCTGTCACAATCACTTGCCTCTGCCACTTCCGTGTGAAAGCAGCCATAGACAATATGTAAACAAATTAGTATGGCTGTGCACCAATAAAACCTTATTTACAAAAATAATCAATGGGCCAGATCTGGCCTATAAGGTACAGTATGCCCACCCCTGCATTAGACTATCACAGACTAGGTTTTAACTTCCAATGACATGCATTCATTTTATTTTCTTTAAAGATTTATTTATTTGAGAGAGAGAGAGAGAGAGAGGACATACACGCACACCCATGCAAGAGTGTGCTCGTGGGGGGAAGGGCAGAGGGAGAGAAGCCGACTCCCAGCTGAGCACAGAACCCTAAACAGTGTTCGATCTCATGACTCTGAGACCAGGACCTGAGCCGAAATCAAGAGTCCATTGCTTATCTGACTGAGCCACCCAGGCACCCCTACATGCATTCATTTTATTATATTTTTTAAAAAACATTTTATTTACTTGAGAGAGAGAGAGAGCAAGAGAGTAGGAGCAGGGGGTAGAGGGAGAAGCAGACTCCCAGCTTAGCTGGGAGCCCAAAGCAGGGCTCAATCCCAGGACTCTGGGATCATGACCTGAGCTAAAGGTGGACGCTTAACTGATTGAGCCACCCAGGTGCCCTCATGCATTCATTTTAAACACAATATTACAACTAATGAAATGGGACATGAAATCTGGTCACCTCAAGTGCTAGCACTAACCAATATGTCAATTACTTCCAGCTAGCAATAGAAAGAATCTCATTCTCTTATATTCGGCAAATGTTTACTTAAGAGTTTATATAAGATTTAATTCTAAAAAAAAAAGTTTAGAATAGAACAGACCTATAATGAACGGGGAAATAACTATTCATTTCATAAACATTTTCCTGCCCTCAAGGAGTTTACTGTCTTGGGGCACCTGGGTGGCTCAGTCGGTTAAGCCTCTGACTCGATCTCAGGGTCCTGAGATCAAGCCCCATGTGGGCTCTGTGCTGGGCATGCAGCCTGCTTAAGATTCTCTCTCTCCCTCTCTCTGCCCCTCCCCCTTCCCCCTAAAAAAAAAAAAAGGAGCTTACAGTCTTGTAGGCAAGGCTAGACTATAAGCACAGAAAGTGCTATAAGTACTGTTCTATAAAATCTACAGAGCTCCTGTGGGGTAAGGAGGCAAAGTGGTTAATTTAACTTAGAAAGGAAGCAGGAAAAATTTCACAGAGCAACTAAAGCTTAAAGAGCAGATTAATGATGGGTAGGAGTCCAGTGAGCGGGCAAGGGAAGATGGGGAGACAATATTCAACTCAAGTAGGAGGATGAGGAAAAGGCATAAAGTACGAAATCTTTCATACCTTCAGAGATCTGCAACCAGTTCAGCATGACTAAAACAACAGCAACAATGATAGAAAACTGAGGCTGAATGTAAGAGAGGATAAAGAAATAGACTCAAGGGGCACCTGGGTGGCTGTCGGTTAAGCGTCTGCCTTCAGCTCAGGTCATGATCCCAGGGTCTTGGGATCATGCCCTGCATCGGGCTCCCTGCTCAGTGGAGAGCCTGCTTCTCCCTCTCCCTCTGAGGCTCCCCCTGCTTGTGTGCGCACACTGTATCTGTCAGATAAAATAAAAAAAAAAAAAAAAAAAAGAAAGGAAGGAAGGAAGGAAGGAGAAAGGAAAGAAAGAAAAAGAAGAAATAGATTCAAAACTTGGAAAAAGTAGAAAGTATGCCAGAGGTTAAAGTATAAGATGGTTCCTCAGTTTCTGATCCAGGTGACTTGAGTGGATGATGGTAACAGTCACTGTGAGAGGTAATTCAGAATTAAAAGTAAATAAAAGAAGCAACTCAATTGTCCTTTTATAAAAAGCCTTGGAGATTTCTTTTGAACATTTTAGAAAAGATATAGTTGACATAAATTATATTAGTTTCAGGTGTACAACATGATTCAATATTTGTATATACTGCAAAATGATCATTACAACAAGCCTAGTTAACATTCACCACCAGTTACAAATTTTTTTCTTTTGATAAGAACTTTAATGATCAATTCTCTTAGCAACTTTCCAATATACAAAACAGTATTATTAAATGTAGTCATCATACTGTACATTATATCTCCATGACTTATTTATATTACAACTGGAAATTTATACCTCTGACCACCTTCAGCCATTTCACTTTTTGATAAAAGACTACTTTTAAATATATATATATTTCAGTTATTACCAGAGAAGTACATGATTAGTACAAGAAATGAAACGTGAAAAAGAAAAACCTATCATTCAGAATATGATTAAGATAAACATGTACAAACACAGGGGAAAGGGCATAGATAAAAATAAACACAAAGCTAAACAAATTATAAAACAAAGTTCACTAAAATATATATCATTACAAAGTGCAAATATTACTTGTCCACATTTTTTAAAAAACCCAACTTATTGCTTCATTGTCTATCTTTCCTAGTAAACTATGGCAAGTTTAAAAGACCTTATCTTTTTCATTCATGTATCCCGAGCCAGAGTATAAGTGTGCCTGGCACATAGTAGGCAATCAATTACCATTTGTTGAAAGAACTAATAAATTTTAAATGAAGCCCCAGATTACTCTCTCAAGCAATATTTGATACTATAAAAATTCTTACACACACATAGAAAACACTGATAACTTTTATAACGGGATTACCATAAAGAAAGACAAAACAAAACAAAAAAACACCAAGGCATAATATGTTAAGATTATATTCATCAGGAAGAGAGCCAAAGTTGTTTTCTTAAATCCAGGAACACATATAAATATCTTCCTTGAATATATGAGTCAGGTTAAAATGTACTTTGGGTCTGAACTGTTCTTACTTTTCCATACTGCATGTGCTTGTACATCTCACCATAAAATTGTCATAGAGATATTTTTAGTCTATTAATTTACAGACTAGAATTCATAGGCTACTACTGCACTTGATAAAATCTCAGATGAAAAATTAGCCTTTGAATGGTGATTTTAAGTTAAGCTCAACTTAGCTACTTCTTACTAGATTAGAAAATCCTTAAAAGAAAGCCCACGTTTAATGTGTTTTTAAAAAATAATCCCCACAATGTTTACTGTACTTAGCATATACCAGATACTCAATACACATATTAAGTAAATGAAGTAGCTAATAAACGTTTACCTTTCAAGCAGAGATTTTAAAACACAGATAAATTTCAAGGGAAAATTAAAAAATAAGTAAATCACTTTGGACTAACAAGCCCAATTTAGCCAGAAAAATCCTCTGTCCTGCGACAGTGCCAGCAATCTCCCTCCAAACCTCCACAACTTTTGGATACCTCAACTCTGATATACCAAAAATGATGGAGAAGAAACACATCTCTCTTTCCTTCTAATAAATGTCTAAAGAATATTTCTTTATTCAAAAGTGGAAGAACAAAAACTGGACATTTTCAACCAAAACAGGCTCTGGTTCCAACAATGCTACCATTAATGGTCTACCACTGTAGATCCATGCAACTCTCGGCATGTGCATCTGGTGAGATCTTTTGCTTAAAGCAACAGATAGTGACTCCAGTTACAGTAAAGTCATCTTTCTACCTTGCAGAATTCACCTAAAAACAACTGTCACACGATTCAATTAGCACCAGTAGAAGTCCCAGTCATAATTCCAGTTATACGTAAAAGGTACATTCTTTTGTAATGACATGACTGTAAGAGCTGTATGTTCAATCATTTAAAAATGCAAAAAACAGACCGAAACTAAAAGTGCACTAGTAAAATAAAAACTTTTTAAAAAATCAAACCAAAAATGAATGATTCAACTTATTTAATACCATACAAATAACTCAGTCAACCATAATACCAACCAGGGGAATCATAACACATTATCCACACATACATTAATAGATATAAGTAAAAGAAAAAAGTAGATATAAGTTAACTTTTCAACCAATACCTATACAAAGACTACCTTTAAAGAATGAAAAAGTGCATTTGCCTCTTGAAAAAGAATGTCCTCTGAAGGACAGCAAAGACACTTGGGAGCCCTGGATGTTAGTAATCCCACAAAGTCAATGCTCATTTTTACTTGCATCCATACCTCCAATCATCCACTTTTTGTCAGAAGGAAGCTGGAGAAGTCCATACAGAGCACAGAATTAGGAGGGCACAAGTTGACCATGAGGGAATGGGGCTCAAACAACACCTTCAGGGGCACTCGGTTGGCTCAGTCAGTAGAGCATGCAACTCTTAGTCTTGGAGTTTTAAGTCCGGCCCCACCTTGGGTGTAGAGATTACTTAAAAACAAACAAACAAACAAACAAACAAACAAACAAAAAACAACACCTTCAGGGACGCCTGGGTGGCTCAGTCCATCCTCAGTAGGATCCTACAGTCCTGGGATCAAGTCCCGAATCAGGCTCCTTGTTCAGCAGGGAGCCTGCTTCTCCCTCTGCCCCTGCCCCCTGCTCATGCTCTCTCTCTCTCTCTCTCTCTCTGACAAATAAATAAATAAAATCTTAAAAAAAAAAAAGAAAGCAACTTCAGTTGGCACACCCTTTTCCAATTCTAACTCATAGCAACAAGAAATCTAAATTTTTTTTCCTGACAGTTTCAGCACACAGGTGGACTCTGAAAAGAATGGTCTGAATAGCACCAATGGTTAGCTACATACACTTGAAATCAATCTCTGCACCTTGGTTTTCCTCCCTGCAAAATAAAGTCAAAACGGACACAGTACTCCTTTCTTTCCGGCAACAAAAACCAATGATAATCTCAAAGCACAAGTTCCCAAGCTTTCTAAGTTCCTAACACCCTCAGCATTTCAGTAATTTTTTCACAACAGCACTAGGCCAAGAAATACTAATAGTTCCACTTATCAAGCTGTTAGTAGAGATTTGAAAAACTAATCTACCTTAGCTGAAAAAAAAATAATGTTTTCACTTCATTCTTAAATAATCACACTTACTTACAGAATGCATATTACAGTGAGGCAATGCACAACTTCTCAAACTTGGAATCAAATTGGACACTGCTATTCTTATTTCCTATTTCTCACTGATTTTCATGCAGTATTTGCATTTGTCACAGCAACCCCCAAAAACCCAACTTCACAAAGACACATCATCCAAAGGAATGTAGCACGATCTAATGTTCAAATCAGGAACTATATGAAACTAGTAAGTTTACCTGGCAACCAAAAGATGTCAAATACTGCTATATGTTCCTTGAATATTTAAACAACCACACAGCGCCTCTGCAGGTTGGTGACAATACGTTGGGGTATCTTAGGGTAGTGTAGGAAACATGGCCCCTAGAAAGGTATTATATAATTTTGTGGCTTTGGACTCAGATAGACCTAGATTAGAAATCATATTCTAGGGGTGCTGGTTGGCTCAGCTGGTTAAGCATCTGACTCTTGATTTCGGCTCAGGTCATGATTTAAGGGTCCTGGGATGGGGACTTGAGTTAGTCTCTAAGCTCACCAGGAAGTTGGCTTGAGGTTCTCTCTCTCCCTCCCCGACCCCCCACACAAGCAAGCACACGCACTCTCTCCACTCTCCCCTCTAAAATAAATAATCTTTTAAAAAATCAGACTCTACTAATAACTATATAATCTTGGGCACTGGGCAGCTGAATCAACTTCTTAAACCTTAGTTTCTATGCCTGCTAAATAAGAGTAATAGTACCAACCTCAAAGAACAGTTACGAGGAATGAGATGATGTTTGTACATAATAAATGCTAGTTATTATATCATTCACACTTAAACCAAATAAGCAGTCTAAGCTAAAGCCACAATGTCAAATAAAAACTTATAAGCAAATTTTTAGGGAAATGATCATAAAGTGCTTAAACAATGACAATATAGAGAATTACAGTCTCCTCCAAAGGATGCCATAATGACATACCTATGACAAAAACTGACTAGGTAAAATGTTTTAAACTGGTAACTCAGAAGAACATACTTTCAAAAACACCTTTTAATGGACAATCACACTAGGAAAAACCAAAAGTTTTATAAACTAGGATTCTTTAAGCAACACTAAGAACTGCCTTTTAAACATACAAGTTTACATACAGCAAAACTCAGCTGATTATAACAAAGAGTTTTCCCAAAGAGCATAATAGCTCAATATGATACCTTTGCTCATACCCCTAGTCTCACAACATGCTAAAAATTTAACAGTTTAATTCCAAATGAACTCGTGTATCTTATATCTCACAAACATCTTTAATAAAATTTGTAATACAAGAACACTGCAAGTGTTTGGTTTATGAAAGGATTTTTGAAATATTTCATTTGATCCTCAGATATTATCTCTATTCACTCAGGAGACGAGGTCTATAGAAATTAAGTAACTTGCCCTGCAACTTATATATTACTGTTCCGTGCTAAAACCAGTGTCTTTTAATTCTTTCTAGTACACAACTCCTTTCCAAAAAAGACTCAGTACATCTTGTTAGTTGGTCCAGTAATGTTTAATCCAACTGTTACAAGTACGTTAACCATCATCAAAGGACTGATAATCTTTTCCCTACACAGTAATGGCATTTTACCTGCAGACTCTTCATTTGCCAAGTATCCTGAACTGTATAACATTAATTAATGATTATTCTTAGGTCACATTATGACAAGATCTACTATTACAGATGCAACCATACCAATGGTAATACAGTGGCTGAGCCCACTGGTATAATCTCTCAGCCCAGAATTTATCTCATTTTTCACTTAGCTGGTGGCCAACTGTTCAACTCTAGATGAAAAGGTAACATGAACTATAAACTGACCCTAATATTTTTTCTTCTATAAAACAAGCCAAATGCGGTGGCCAAAATACTTAAAAGGAATGGAAGGCAAGAAAACTTGTACACCAACCAGAATACAATACCATCACAGGTCTATGCCTGCCTTTCAACTTGGTCCAAGCAAATTCCAAAAACAATTTGCCAGCAATCCTTTTCCCCAAATCCCCAAATTTCTCTCAGATACATATACTACTAACACTTCCAAAAGTATCCTGAAAGCAAGTTACTAAGGCATTCTACTTCATAGTGACTACTTCTCGAAAACTCCCCTGTAAATGCAATGATAATAAAATAACTATATTGGGAAGCTTAACTTTTAAAGAAATTCTGCAGGAAGTCTTTATATAATGTAACTTATCACCCCTATTTTATACTACATTAAAAAACTACCCTTTTGGGGCACTGGTTGGCTCAGTCGGTTAAGGGTCTGCCTTTGGCTCAGGTCATGATTCCAGGTCCTGGGATCCAGTCCCTTGTCAGGCTTCCTGCTCATCAGGGAGCCTGCTTCTCCCTCTCCCTCTACCATTCCTCCTTGTGTGCTCTCGCGCTCTAATAAATAAAATTTTTAAAAAACTACCCGATTATATGCCACAGTTTGTTAAGGGTGGAGATTTGGGCTATTGATAAGAAGAGATCTAGGCCTGTACCATAACTGCTACTTTAATCTGAGTCTTTGGTAGCCACAACATTTTCCCTATAGCTAATATTTTGAAAAACTTCACACCTGGACCCTTCCTAGCAATGTGAACGCATTCTGTTAACAAACTTCTTCACTTCCATGGAGAATTGAAGAGCAACCTTGTTTTCTTAGAAAGGTAACAGCTATCTGTCTTATACAATACCCAGTCCACTTTAGCAACCTAATACGGACTCCCCCCCCCCCCAAAAAATCTATTTGGAAAACGTCTTTTCTCCAGCCAAGGACTGTTCACAGATAAAGGCAATGCTCAGAACACAGGGGGGGGGAAAAAAACCCTCCTCTGAGGGAAGAAATATGCCAGGAAAGGAGAGGCATGGATCGGGAATAAATAAGGGTGAGTGCACGCGTTCAGTGTAAGGGCTGAAGGCAGCAGGCACAGCGCTGAGATGCTCCAGCGAAAGAACCAGCAGCAGCAGCAGCAGCAGCAGCAGGAAGTTTCAATGGGGCCGGGCAGAGCATGCGCCCTGCACCCGCGCGGTGGCCTTATGTGGAAGGAGCACCACTTGCGAACACCAATAATAGACCAGCAGCACCAGAGAGAGAAACATGAGCAACAAGCACCTTCTTCAACTGTTTCCCCCTTCGTCTGAGCCCCTCCTCCAGCCTACATACTAACCACCCCACCCCACCCCACCCTGCAAATGGGAGGGCGACTTCTTCCCCTAAGCCCGGCTGCCAAGATGAAGGGGGAAGGGATTAGAAAAGTGGGGAGATGCTTTTCTATTATTTGGGGGGAGGTGGGGAGAGGGAGGAGGAAAACTATGGGGGAGGAAAAATTAACCCTCTACCCTCCAAAGTGGAGGAGGTGAACCGACTTCGACCCCCAAAGCGAGAATGGAGGAGGACCCCCTCCCATGGGGGAGGAGCAAACCTCCCTACTCTGAGGAAGGAGTTTTGGGGGTTAAACCAGCCCTCGAGGGGAAGGGAAGAGAGACGCGAGCGACTCTCTCGGGGGAGTTCCCACTAGAGGGAGGGAGAGCTGAAGTGTCCGCTGGCCCCCGCCCACCCAGGTGGAGGGAGAGAAAGGGGCGCCCCGAGAAGATGAGCCCAGCCTCCCCCGAGATGGTGGGGAGGATGGTGGGAGGAAGGGAGGGAGCAAGGGAGGGGAGGAGGAGAAAAGCGCAAAGCTGGCCGGAACCTGCGCTCCCCTTCCCCCGCCACCCAGGGGGAGAAGGGGTGGAGGACCGGCCCCTGCCGCCGGGGGAACAGTCCCAGGGGCCGCAGACCAACACAATGACCACTCCACGCCCCCAGCCCACACCTAGCCCGCGACGCCCCCACCTCCTCTCGGCGCCAGGCCCAGTGGCCCTAGGGGGTCTCTGCCCCGCCTCCCCACTGCCCAAGACCCTGGGGGCTGGGCGGAGAAGCCGAGCCGGGCGGAGCTGCGCCCCGGGGGAAGGACAGAGCCGCAGAGGCCCGGGGTGTCCGTGAAGAGCGGAGAGAAGGAGCGTGCCAGGGCCGCTTCCCGCCGGGCGTTCGGGCCCCTCGCTTACCTTCTCCACTGCCGACGTCCGGCGGCGGCGCCTGCAGCACCCGCTCCAGCTCGGGAAACGGCAACTCAGGCAGGTCGAGCAGCGGCCCGTAGCGCTCCAAGAAGGAGCAGACTACGGCGAAGTTGGGGCACGAACCCGGGCAGCCCGGAGGAGCCATCGCGGCCGCCGCTGCTGCCGCCGCCGCCATTTTGAACTGGAGGATGGAGGAGGAGGCGATGGGGGGGGAGTGGAGGGAGTTGGGGGCCGAGGAATGGCAGGGCAGCCTTGCGGACAACAGGAGGCGCTAGTGAGTGGGCTCCCCTGTGAATCCTAGCGTCTCAGGCACGGCGCCGCGATCCCACAATACAACGGCTGCTCGGAGCAGTCGAGAACCGAGTCAGACGGGGGAAAGAGAGGCGCTCTATGCCTTTCACTTTCCGCCCTCTTTCCGCCCCCCTTCCCTCACTCTATTTCGCCCCTCCCACCTTGGGTTTGCCACTGCCTCGTGTGACAGGGGGAATGAAAACAAGGGAAGCGGGGCAGGGAGGAGGACTGGAGGCTGAGGAGGCGGGACTTTTTAGGAGAGGTGGCCAATAGGCTTGGAGGGGGCGGGACTTCGGGCGACGACTGGCTGAAAGGCGCTTTCAGGGCGGGGCGAGTTGGGGGGAGCGCCCAGCAGAGAGGGCCATAACGAACCGAGGTGAGAGGTAAAGCGCGGAGCCGTTTGGGAATGCTGCTCTCCTGAAGAGAGGACGGACGTTGGGTGAGTTTTGGGGGGGGGCTCCAGGAACTGAAACCGGGCTACCAGATGGTGGGGGAAGTTGGCGAGCGTGAATGAGAAGCAGAAAAAGGTGAGAATATGAAAAAAAAAAACACGATTCTGGGAGAAGTTTGGAAAGGGGAAAGGTAGAGAGATGCCCTTAATTTGGGGTTGGAATGGGACCTCTGTAAGGAGAATTGCTTGCGAAGCTTTACTGAGGGCTACTGCTGTCTCCTGGGGTACAAGCATCTCAGCTGTGCTGGAAAACAGGGTCTGAGGGCTTTGGGGGGCGAGAGCCCGAGGGAACGGCTCTGCTAGTATCATCTGTCTGAGGAGTTGGGGACCTGGTAGGAGGTCACGGTCTGAAAGGACCAGCTCTTCAGGCAGACCAAGGTATGAGGGGACAGGGCCCTGCTGTGGTTGCCAGGCTGTGAGGGGAAGGGACTCTTGAGGCACGAGGATCTGATGGGACGAGACTTTATAGGGGGACCAGGGTCCGAGGGTGGGCCAGGACCCCACCAAGAGGAGGAACAGGATAAGCGACTGGGTGCAAAACAAGTGTTAGAAAGCAGGGTTCGTCTTCGTTGGGGGCAGCAGTGAGCATTCTCCCACAAAGAAACCATCAATCATGCAAAGTAGAAAGTGCAACTTGGGATGCAAGGTGCATTATGGTTAGAAGCCTGAGCTTTGGAAGTCAGCCATACTTGGGTCCTAATAAAAGTGCTTCAGGTCATTGCAGAAGAGTCTTCATTTCTTTGAACCTCTGTGAAGTGGGGGTGATAACAGTACTTACATCATAGGGTTTTACTAGCTATTCACGGTAAATTGATTAGCACAATGTCCAGGCGCATTCATTGTAACTATTTTTAAAACGTTAGTTGCTATTACTGAATAAAGGAATTTCTAATATTTGATTGAATTCACCTATAATTTATATAGTCTACTACTTTGAGCTAGAATTTTCAGCATGCATTTTAAACTTACATAGTACCGGGGTGCCTGGGTGGTTCAGTCAATTAAGCATCCGACTCTTGATAATCAGCTCAAGTCTTGATCTCAGGGTCCTGAGTTCAAGCCTGGCATTGGGCTCCATGCTGGGCTTGAAACCTACTTCAAAAAAAAAAAAAAGTAAAAAAATTTTAAGGGGCACCTTGGTGTTTCAGTTGGTTAAGTGCCTGCCTTCTGCTCCGGTCATGATCTCGGGGTCCTGGAATCGAGCCCCCTTGTCTGGCTCTCTGCTTAGGGGGAGTCCGCTTCCCTCTGCTCCTCCCCCTTCTGTGCTCTCTCTCTCTCTCCCCCTCTGTCTCTCTGTCAAATAAATAAATAAAATCTTTTAAACAACGTTAAAACTTACAGAGCAGCTACTTAAAAAGAATTTGAAACAAGGTATAATATAAACCATGTAAAATCAGAAAATTTATAGTTATGGGGCACTGGGTGGCTCAATTGTTAAGCATTTGCCTTCGGGTCGGGTCATGATCCCGGGGCCCTGGGATCGAGCCCTGCATTGCACTGGGCTCCCTGCTCGGCAAGGAGCCTGCTTCTCCCTCTCCCACTCCCCTGCTTGTGTTCCTTCTCTCGCTGTGTCTCTCTGTCAAATAAATGAATAAAATCTTAAAAGAAAAAGAAAAGAAAGAAAAGAATGCATGGTTAAAGGAAGGTAAAATATACAGTATAGGCAAATAATTATATTGGGATCAGAGAAAATGCTTACAATTATTGAATTTTGTTCTGTATTTCTAGAAAAAAACATAATGGTCTATATCATTCTCACTAGCTAAAGAAAAAAATATTCATTTTTATCAAGAGAGAAAAACAACTAGGGGTGCCTGGGTGGCTCAGTCAGTTAAGCCTCCAACTCTTGATTTCAGGGTCGTTGGAATTGAGCCCCACTTTGGGCTCTGCACTGAGCCTGGAGCCTGCTTAAGATTCTCTTGCTCCTTCTCCCTCTGCCCCTTCCCACACAGGCGTGCCCTCTCTCTCTCTCTCTCTCTCAAAAATAGAAATGAAAAAAAAAAGAGAGAGACAAAGATCTATATTATAAGTGGAATTTATAACCTAGAATACTGAATCCTAATCTTGAGTAATGTACAAACTCTTTATTTTTTTTTAAAGATTTTATTTATCTGACAGAGAGACAGCACAAGCAGGGGGAGTGGCAGAAGGAGAGGGAGAAGCAGATTCCCTGCTAAGCAGGGAGCCAGACAAGGGGCTCAATCCCAGGACCCAGAGATCATGACCTGAGCCAAAGGCAGGCACTTAACTGACTGAGCCACTCAGGCACCCCACAAACTCTTTTTAAAGGAAAAAAATGTGTTTTTTTTTTAATTTCTTAAATACTCTTGAAAATTCCACTTTAAAGAAATACTACTATGAGAAATTAAAGTCAGCATAACAATGTGAATGTACTTCATGGCACTGAACTATACACTTAAAAATGGTTAAAAGAGTAAATTTTAGGGATGCCTGGGTGGCTTCAGTCGGTTAAGCGTCTGCCTTCAGCTCAGTTTGTGATCGTGGGGTCTTGGAATCGAGTTCTGCATCTGGCTCCTTGCTCAGTGGGGAGCCTACTTCTTCCTCTACCTGCCGCTCCCCCTGTTTGTGCTCTCTCTGTCTCTCTCTCTCACACAAATAAATAAAATATCTGAAGAAAAAGGGTAAATTTTATTTTATATATATTTTCCCACAACAAAAAACTGGGAAAATGTCTATGGTTGTGAGTTATCATAACAAAAGAGAAGTTTTCATTTAATGTGTAGTAAAATACTGTTTTAAGCAACACTGCTTAAACACAAGTCTAAATTAAAACATCATAGAACTCTCAAACTGCCAAGTATGTAGCTCTACACCTGGGGACCTGAAGACCCCAGTTTAAGAAAAATCTGACCTAGAACACATTCTTAACAACAGTTTTACAGAAAGATACAAAAAAACTTAAGATCGTTATTTAATTGACCTTAAATAAAGGGCAGATACACAACATTAAATAAAATTACATCTTTGTGAAGCAGAGAAAGGAACTTGTGAAGGAACTTTGATAGAAAACTTCCAACCTAATGAAGTTTTAATTATATCATTTTGTAACCCTTACCTCCAGCCCTTCCCTTCTAGGGTTTTTTTTTGGGGGGTGGTGGTTAAGATTTTATTTATTTATTTGACTGAGAGAGAGAGAGAGAGTACAAGCAGGGGAGCAGCAGAGGGAGAGGGAGAAGCAGGCTCCCTGCACAGCAGAGGGCGCCCGATGCAGGACTCTATCCCAAGACCTGGGGATCATGACCTGAACCGAAGGCAGTCCCTTAACCAACTGAATCACCCAGGTGCCCTTCCTTTCTAGGTCTTCACTTTCAGCTATTCCAGTTCCTCACCTCCTACTCTTCCAAGGGTTGTAAAATAACACTAAAAGAAAGCCTTATACTATACTTTTCTCAATCCTCACACTGTTATTCAAAGAGAGACATAAATAAGGTTAGAGTTTCTCCCTTTTCTAATCCAGATTGGCATGAGAACAAAGTCCTTGGGTATCAGAAAGTTATATCCACCCAAAAGATAAGAAATGTTCTCTGTCTCTCATTCTCTCTCTCACACATAAATAAAATCTTTAAAAAAAAAAAAATGTTTTACTACAAGATTTAGATCATACCTTCAGGGCGCCTGGGTGGCTCAGTCGTTAAGCATCTGCTTTTGGCACAGGTCGTGATCCCAGAGTCCTGGGATCAAGCCCTGAATCAGGCTCCCTGCTCAGCTGGAAGCCTGCTTCTCCCTCTGCCCCTCCACCTGCTTGTTCTCCCTCTCTTGCTGTGTCTCTCTCTGTCAAACAAACAAATAAATAAAAGATTAAGATCATATCTTCACTAAGTCTGTTCATGAAAAGAAAATAAACACACACCCATAATAACACCATCTCTTTTTGCCTTTCTGGACCCAGAGAAGTTGTGGGTTACAAGAGTCTAATCCCAGTTGATGTAGTTAAGTGAATGAGTTATATACATCAGACTAGAATATAAAGATAGAGTAGCCTTAAAAAAAATCTGTAATTAATTTATTGCTACTACCATGAAGATGCCTTCAAACAAGTACTAAATTATCTACACTCAGTCTAACTTTGTTTATGAATAAGAGATTTCTTAAGATGGTTCATATTTCACATCCTATTAGGGAAAAAAGAAAACTTGTTCATTCAAAATTAATGGCTAGTTTATTCAAAATACCAAAAAGTCTAAAACAACCCAAATGTTCATCAACAGAAGAATGGATGAATAAATTGTGATTGATTCTTGCAACAGACTAGTATTCATACTAATATACACTTGATACTACAACGTGAGTGAATCTCAAAGCCTGTTGAATGAAAGAAGACAGACACAAAAAACAGGTACTATACAATTCCAGCAATATGATTGTCTAACTAATCTAGGGGAAGAGAAATCAAATTAGCAGTTTCATCTGAGCTTTGAAAGAGTGACTAGAAAGGTACACAAGGCAACTTTCTGGATATTTTTTGTATCTTGATTGGCAAGTTTATACATTTGTCAAGTCTTTTTTTTTTTAAGATTTGTTTATTAGAGAGAGAGAACAAGCAAGCAGGGGGAGGGGCAGGCAGAGGGAGAGGGAGAAGCAGGCTCCCTGCTCAGCAGGGAGCCTGCTATGGGGCTCGATCCCAGGACCCTGGGATTACCACCTGAGCTGAAGGCAGACACTTAACCGACTGACCCACCCATGCGCCCCCATTTATCAAAACTCCTTAAATTCTAAACAATATCTGTGCAATTAGCAGAATGTAACTGTGCTTTGATTTTAAAACTTAATGGCTTATCCTTCAATTATCCCAAATTGCATTGGTAAGTCTGCCTTACAACAGAATAACTAATACATATTTCTGTCTCCACAAGATACTATCTTTGCATTTGTTACACATATTTTTTAACAGACACTGTAAACCTGGTAAATGTATATTGAGGTGAATTGAATTTAGTTGTGGAGCCAATTTGGGGAATTACCAGTCATGAGTAAATTTACACCGGTTTGTTTAAAGTTCACTTTTTTTTTTTCAGATTTATTATTTGAGAGAGAAAGAGCACATGTGTGCACAGGGAGAGGGGCAGAGGGAGAGAGAAGGAGAGAAGCAGACTTCCTGCTGAGCAGGGAGCCCAACAACTTGGGGCTCCATCTCAGGACCCTCAGACATTGACCTGAGCAGAAATCCAAAGTCAAGACACTCAGCCAACTGAGCCACGCAGGCACCCTAGAGTTCACTTTTTAAAGAGTTAATACATCTACATGTGTGTGTGTGTGTGTGTGTGGGTGTGTGTGTGTGTATGTTAGATGTAGAGAAAAAGCTATTAAGTGTCAGAAATAGGAATCTGTGTCCTTCAAGATAGTTTAATAAGAAAATATACAAAAAGAAAGAGAAGTTGTAATATAAACAAGATTTAAACCAGCCTTTTTTTTTCTTTTCCTAAGGATAATCAAATTCTGTGTTGCAGCAGAGTTCTACTCATTGAAGAAAGCACTTTTAGAAGTGTCTTACCATCTTGTTTAAAGAGTTATGCATTAGTCTATTCTTTTCTTTTAAAAGAGTGGCTGAGACTAATTTCTGTGGTGGAATAAAGATTTTTACTAAAAATTAATTTATGTAGCAACCACTGATATTAAAAGGTATTATACCTCATATTGTTGCTATGTGTCTACCTGTTTTAACTTTACTATTAGATAAACTGAGGGCAGGGATCACATTATGCAATTTGGTATCTTGTGCAGCAAAGACTAATATTCACTAATGTGGACGAGAAAGGTTATACCGGCTGTTAAGATATTAAGATACTGTACTTACATGCTAATTGCAGAAGAACCCCTGCCCTGAGTGAGCCTCCTAAGTAATCCCTGGCACACTGGCTACCCCACTTACTTTCTAACAACTCCCAGCAACTGAACATTCAATACAGACACTGCAGACCCTGTTCCAGCATCCCACTCCCATTTCAATGTAGCCAGTGCACATGCTTCCCTCATTATTTATTTTGAATATAGCCTTAGCCTACAGTAATGTTTTTTAAACTATGGGTTATGACCCATTAGTTGGTTTTAAAATGAATTTGTTAGATCAAGACCAAAATTATATTAAAAATGAAAAAGTAAAAATAGAACAGTACTGAAAAAAGGGGGGGGTGCTAAAAAAATAGAACAGAAAATAGTGTATCACATAAAATAAGGATAAGTATGATAAGTATATTGCAAGAAATAGATACGAAATCTGTATGTTTGCAGGTGTGTGTGTTATAATAAACATGTATTTGTTGCCGTGGTTTAGACAAAGAGTTTGAAACACATTCCCTTAGCTTTACATGTGGAGGAAAATGAATGAATGAATGTCTGGATGAATGAACAAATCAGATCTTTATCACTTAATTATGACGAAGGAAACAGATATTATTGGGTAAAATTTCTGTTTTAACTCCATACTCCTAGATGAGATCTAAGCATGACTACAATAGTTATTGTATGTTTTTCATTCAGTAATATTTTATGGTATGTCAGACCCATCAGTTCTCCTAGTGCCGAGCAGAACTAGATTGCAAAAGTATTTCTTCAATACTATTAAGATGACATTTGGGGAGCGCCTGGGTGACTCAGTTAAGTGTCTGCCTTTGGCTCAGTTCATGATCCTGGAGTCCTGGGATCCAGCCCTGCATTAGGCTCCCTTCCGGCGGTGGGGCGGGGGGGCCTGCTTCTCCCTCTCCTTCTGCCCTTCCCCTACCCTCCCCTTGTGCTCACTCTCTCGCACTCTGTCTCTCTCTCTCTCTCAAATAAATAAATAAAACCTTTTTTAAAAAAAATGACATTTGGATATCTGGTGAATCATTAAGATAAGTTGTGTCAAAGCCTTTAAGTTGCAAGTAAAAGACAAATAGGATTAAACAATAAAGGAAATTTATTACCTTAAATAGTTGAAAAGACCAGTGGTAGCTCATGCTTGAGGTATGGTCTGATCAGATGGTAATTCTCTTAGTATGTCTCTCTGTGTTGCCTTCCTCTGCATGGGCTGAATTTTCAGACTGATTTCCCTTTTGGTACTGGCAGTTTTAAGGTACCCTTCTATGTTCTATTCATCCCAGCCTCAGTATCTCAGAATTTCCCCCCAAAAGTCCCCAAACTGACACTGACTGGCACATCTCAGCTCACATATTCAACCATTCAACCAGTGTAGAAAGTGAAAGTAATTGATGTACTCAATGCATTAGCCTAGGTCAGTGCTTCACTCCTACAGCTAGAGATACAAAGGTCAGTGCTTCATTCTTAAAGCTAAAGGTTTATGAAAACCACAAGGAAGGGGTGCCTGGGTGGCTCAGTTGGTTAAGTGGCTGCCTTCGGATTGGCTCCGTCATGACGTCAGGGTCCTGGGATCGAGGCCCACATGGGGAGCCTGCTTCTCCCTCTCCTCCCCGCTTGTGCTCTCTCTCACTATCTCTCTCTCTCTCAAATGAATAAATAAACTCTTAAAAAAAAAAAACATACACACAAGGAGTCAATGCCTCAAGAACCCTAATATACATGAAGAAAAAACTGACAGAATTGAAAGGAGAAATAGAGAATTCAACAATACTGCTTGGAGACTTCAATACTCCACTTTCAATAATGGTCATCTAGGAAAACTAGGAAGAATGTCAACAAAAAAATAGGCTTGAAAATACTATAAAATAGCTAGACCTAGGGGCGCCTGGGTGGCTCAGTCGGTTAAGTGTCTGCCTTCGGCTCAGGTCATGGTCCTAGGGTCCTGGGATTGAGCCCCGCATCGGGCTCCCTGCTCTGCAGGAAGCCAGATTCTCCCTCTCCCACTCCCCCTGCTTGTGTTCCCTCTCTCGCTGTGTCTCTTTCTGTCAAATAAATAAATAAAATCTTAAAAAAAAAAAAAAAACAGCTAGACCTAACAGACACCTATGGACACTGCACAACCATAGTGAATACACATTTTTCTCAAATACACATGGAAAATTCTCCAAGGTAAACCATGTGCTAAAGCATAAAAAAGAAGTCTCAACAGATTTAAAAGTGTTGAAATTATGCCAAATATGTTCTGCAAACATGGAGTTAGACCAGAATCAGAAACAGAAGAAAATTTGGAAAACTCATTTATATTTGGATATTAAGTGACACACTCTAAAATAATCAATGGTTCAAAGAAGAAATCTCAAGGAAAATTAGAAAATACTTTTAGACAGATAAAAATGAAAACAGAAAATATCAAAACTTAGGGGATGCACCTAAAGAACTCCTTAAAGAGAAATATGCAGCTGTATGTAAATACTTGTATTAAAAAAGATGACTTGTATTAAAAAAGATAGTCTAACTTTCCATCTTTAAAAAACTGAAAAAAAGTGGTGCACCTGGGTGGCTCAGTCAGTTAAGCATCTGCCTTCAGCTCAGGTCATAATCTCAGGGTCCTGTGATTGAGCCCCACATCGGGCTGCCTGCTGAGCAGGGAGCCTGCTTCTCCCTCTCCCCCCTGCTCATGCTCTCTCTCTTGCTATTTCTCTCTCTCAAATAAATAAAATCTTTTCTTAAAAAACTGGAAAAACAAAGTAAACACAAAATAAATAGAAGGAAGGAAATAATAAAGATAAGCATAGATATTAATGAAATAGAGAATAGAAAAATAGAGAAAAGCAACAAATCCAAAAATTGATTCTTTGAAAATAACCACAAAATTCACACATCTTTAGCTAGACTGGCCAAGATGAAAATAGAAAAGTCAAGTAACTAAAATCTGAAATGAACAAGAGGACATCACTATCTATAGTAATTTTAAAAAGGATTATAAAGGAACATTATAAATAACTGTATGCCTACAAATCAGATAATCTAAAGGAAGTGAACAAATTCCTACAACAGAAACTATTGAAACTCAAGAAAATCTGAGTGGAATTATAACTGTAAAAAGATTGAATTAGGAATTTGAAACCCCCCCTCGCCCCACCCACAAAAGACCAAGAAAGACACCAAGAGTGCTAATGCACAGAGAAAAGGCCATGTGGGGACAAAAAAAGAAAAAAAAAAGCAAGGAGGAATCCATCTGCAAGCAGGAAGAGAGGTCTCACCAGACATCCTGCTGGCACCTTGATCTTGGACTTCCAGCCTCCAGACTGTGAGAAAATCAATTTCTGTTTTTTAAGTCACTCAGTCTGCCATATTTTGTTATGGAAGCTTTAGAAGACCAACAGAAGTCTTTCTCAACACTCATTAACAACTCATTATACTTCCCTACACCACTTTTCAAAAGTTACTTCATATTAAAAAAAATTCCCTTAAAAATTATAGTTATTTGTATATGTCTTCTCTCCTCTAGGGTAATATTGGTTCCTAAGAACAGGACTCATGTCATGTAAATTTGTATCTTCCTCCCATAGCACCTAAAACAATGTGTTTATGTACTTTGCTATGTATTTTAAAAATGGATATTCAGTATTTGAAGCTGGAAAAATGGATTAGTTATTAATGTTAGACAGAAGTATCACTTTGCTAATATGTTTATTTGGAGATTAAATATGGTTTAAGGACATATATATAGGTGCCAGATTGACAAGGGGTGAACTGTGATGGTTAGTTTTAAATGTCAATTTAGCTAGGCTACAGTACCCAGTTATTCAACCAAGTGCTAATCTAAGTGTTACTTGATGGTGTTTTGTAGATGTTCACATCTATGATCAGTTGACTTTCAAATAAAGGAGATTGTCCTCGATATTCTTGGTATGTCTCACCCAATCAGTTGAAAGACCTTAAAAGCAAAACTGAGGTTTCCTTCAGGAAGAAGAAATAATACATTGTTACTACAATGACAACTTCTGCCCAAGAGTTAGCAGCCTGCCAACCTGCCTAGACATTTTGGACTGGCCGCTCCCCAGAAGTGCATGAGACACTTCCTTGAAATAAATCTCATAATATGCATGATCTACTGGTTCTGTTTCTCTGTAGAACCTTGACTATTAAAATTAACCTTTTAGTTATTTTACTTATAAATACTAGAATTTCTATGATTCTTTTTTTGAAAAGTCTTTCTCTTTATTGCAATTCTGTATTGAGTAAGTTATTGTCATCATAATTTGTTTAATTCTTTATATATGGTTTCTTTAGTTCCCTGAATATATTTATAATAATTTCTTTGAAATCTTTGCTAAAGCAAACATATGGGAACACTCAGATACAGTTTCAGTTGATGAGTATGGTTCATATTTTTTGTTTCTTTGCAAGTCTTTTTGTTTAAAGATTTTATTAATTTGAGAGAGAGAGAGCACGAGCAGGGAGAGGGGCGCAGGGAGCCTGACTTGGGGCTCGATCCCACGACCCTGGGATCCTGACCTGAGCTGAAGGCAGACACTTAACTGACTGAGCCAGCCAGGTGCCCCTGTTTCTTTGCATGTCTTACAACTTTTTGGTCAAAACTGAATATTTTAAGTAGTATATTAAAGTCTGGATTCTGATTTCACCTCCTGCATGTTAATCTTGGTACTTAATCACTTGCCTAGACTAAATCTGTGAATTCTATCTCCCATGCAATGTGTGGCCACTAGGATCCGTTTTTAACTTTTATTCAATTTTTTAAAGTTTATTATTTTATTTATTTATTTATTTATTTATTTATTTATTTATTTATAATCTCTACACCTAACATGGGTCTTGGACCATGACCCCAAAATCAAGAGTCACATGCTCTTCCAACTGAGCCAGTCAAGCACCCCTTTAATTTTTATTCTTGTGTTTTTTTTTTTAAGCTTGACTTCCTAGGGTTCTCCTCTGTGTCTGTATAGCTTCGTGTTCAGTCAAAGAAAGATTGTGCTCAAATACCTCACGCCAATAAGATTTTTACTCTGTACTTGTGGGTCAATGTGTGCACTGAGTTCAGTGTTCAGTGTTCAATGTGTGCACTGAGTTCGAAGTTCAGACTGTTTTCATTTCTTGCCTGGCTTTTACATTGTTCTAAGTCCTCTTGAGCCATCTTGCTTCTCAATTTGCATGTGCTGTCAGCTCCACGAGCCCAAAATGTTTGCATGATTTAGGCCTCCTCGGTTTTTGTCTTTGATACATACACTCACAGCATTTGGTCCACTCCGGCTATGTGGAGAGCTCATCAAGGCCCCTATGGCTATGTCAGCTCTGAGAAATTCCTGTTAAATCCCTGCCTACTCTGCAAATCCATTGCTTGCCCCAAACAAGCCCACGATAGCAAGGAAGCAGAGCCACCTGCCATCCATATTTGCTTGCCACTGAGATCACCAATTTAATATATAATGCTCTAAATTAATCAAGCCTCCTCTAGCCAAAGCAACAAGACTGTTGTTGATTTTCATATCCTGCCTCAACCAAGTTGAATCTCTGTGCCAACTGAACTGATTGAGGGCATGACAGTAATCCCAGGCAGGAACAACAAGCCATGTTACTGCCCTCCGAAATTCAGTGGTTTTCATAAATAAGTGCTTCTCAGCTTATAGTATGCCTTTATTATTTCTAGAGTATCAAAGTATTATTTTGAAAGGTTTACCTCGCTTTATACTTGCTTTTTGGAGAAAGGATGTGTCAACCTCCTCACTCCATTAATTTTATCTCTCAAAAAATTCAAGAATTCCATCCAGTTTGAGAAGTAATATAGTATCTGGTTTCCATGGTTAAATGATTCAGGATCCCAAGAGTTAGCATTTTACTTTTTATTTATTTATTTTTTAAGATTTTATTTATTTATTTGACAGAGAGAGACACAGCGAGAGAGGGAACACAAGAGGGATTGGGAGAGGGAGAAGCAGGCTTCCCGCGGAGCAGGGAGCCCGATGCGGGACTCGATCCCAGGACCCTGGGATCATGACCTGAGCCAAAGGCAGATGCTTAACCGACTGAGCCACCCAGGCGCCCAACATTTTACTTTTTAGATCTCTAGAGAAGAAGTCACAACCATATAAATGACAAAGATGCTTCTTAACTCATAGGGGACTAGGGTTTACTGCACTTTGTATATAGTATTATATTTTAAAATACATATTTGTATATAGTATAGCTCCTGTATTTTGGAGTTGTTTCAACCTTACTTCATAACTTATTTAACATATTTTTCTTTTAATTTCAGATTTAGTTAAGTTCCTTATGTCCTCCCCTGAAATTGCTTCCCTATCATGGGGGCAAATGAAAGTACAAGGCTCTACTAAAACCTATAAGGACTGCAAAGTGTGGCCAGGGGGAAGTCGGGCTTGGGATTGGAGAGAAACAGGAACTGAGGTAAGCTATTAGTGTTTGGTTGACATTGCATAAGGCTGACTAAGTGATTTCCGACCTCCTAGGCCATAATGACCAAGTGAAAGTAACTATTCCTCTTATTCCTCTCTCTCTCTCACTCAATATAATGCACATACCACTAACTCACTCTTTTTTTTCAAAGATTTTATTTATTTATTTGAGAGAGTGAGCCAGAGAGAGAGCAAGCAGGAGCAAGGGGAGGGGCGGAGGGAGAGGGAGAAGCAGACTCCTCATTGAGCAGGGAGCCCCATGCAAGCTCCCTCCTGGGACTCCAGGATCATGACCTGAGCCGAAGGCAGAAGCTTAACTGACTGAGCCACTCATGTGCCCCTTCACTCACCCTTTTAAAGTATACAATTCAGTGGACTTTTTATTGGCATAAACTTGTGCAATATTTACCAGTGCTAATTCCAGAATATACTTACCACCTCAAAAGGAAACCTCATAACCATTAGCATTCACTCCCCTTTATTCCCTTTCTTCTCTCTCCTCAACTCCTTGCAACTACTAATCTAATTTTTCTTTTTTAAAGATTTTATTTTTTTAAGTAATCTTTACACCCTGTGTGGGGCTCAAACTAAAAACCTGAGATCAAGGGGCACCTGGGTGGCTCAGTCGTTAAGCGTCTGCCTTCGGCTCAGGTCATGATCCCAGGGTCCTGGGATCGAGCCCCGCATTGGGCTCCTTGCTCTGCAGGGAGCTAGCTTCTCCCTCTCCTCCCCGCTTGTACTCTCTCACTGTCTCTCCTTCTCTCTCTCTCAAATAAATAAATAAAATCTTAAAAACAAAAACAAAAAAACCCTTGAGATCAAGAGTTGCATGCTCTTCCAACTGAGCCAGCCAGGCGCCCCTAATCTACTTCTGTTGCTATAGATATGCTTATTCTAGACTTTTCTTATGAATAGAATCATTCAGTTCTCTTAGGTATATACCTAGGATTGGAAATGCTGGTCATAGACAACTCTAGATTTCATCTTTTGAGGAACTGCCAAATTGTTTTCCAAAGCAAATGCACTATTTTACATTTTAGAGTTTATGAATTATGAAGGTTCCAATTTTTCTAAATCTCTCCTCACTGACACTTAGTATTGTTTGTTTTATTTTGTTTTTATTATATATCATCTTGGTGGATGTGAAATGTTATCTCATTGTGTTTTGAACTTGCATTTCCCTTGTATTATACTTCCTCCAGTATTCTTACTGTGCCATGGCCAAGGTAGAGGTTGGGTGAAAGAAGAGAGCGCCTGCCTCTTGACCACGTTCACTTAGGACTTAGTCTCAGCAACAGACAGCTGGGGGCAGGATGAGAAACATTTAAGTCCTGTTTCTCCCAGGAACAAAGGCTTCCAGCTGGTAGCTAAAACAGGAAGCAATTCTGTGTTCTTGGCTGCAGCAGTCTGGACTGGAGTCTCCACCTCACTAAGCTGGGGGGCCAGAGTGGGGGTCAGGCAGCAGTCTTCCTGAAAAACCACAGATACTCACCTTTCCTACCAAATATTTATAGATTTTCCTGAAGAGATGTTTTTCCATTTGCTGTTTGTTCTTAGGATAATTTCCAAAGGCTTTGAGTGGTTTCTTTTTTTCCAATTTTTTTTTATTGGGGTGGGTGTAAAATTTGTTTTTGTGTGTGGGGGGGAGTTATTTTTCTTTGTTTCCTTTAATAATTTTCAGCCACCCAGGTGGCTCAGTCATTAAGCAGCTGCCTTTGGCTCAGGTCACGATCCCAGGGTCCTGGGATCGAGCCTCGCATTGGGCTCCCTGCTCCATGGGAGACCTGCTTCTCCCTCTCCCACTCCCCCTGCTTGTGTTCCCTCTCTCCCTGTGTCTCTCTGTCAAATAAATATATAAAATCTTTAAAAATAATAATAATAATTTTCATTTTGGAACAGGTCATAGGGCTCTTCATGCTGTAATGATGGAAGTGGATCCTTCAGTTTTGAAAGATAATTTTGCTTGATACATAATTCTTGGTTAAAAGTCTTTTCCTGAGGTGCCTGGGTGGCTCAGTTGGTTAAACGTCTGCCTTTGGCTCAGGTCATGATCCCAGGGTCCTGGGATCAAGTCCCGCATCGGGCTTCCTGCTCAGTGGGGAGTCTGCTTCTCCCTCTGCCTGCTGCTCCCCGTGCTTGTGCTCTCTCTCTCTCTCTGACAAATAAATAAATAAAATAAAATAAAATAAAAAGTCTTTTTCTTTTAGCACTTTGAATATGTCATCCCACTTTTTTGGCTTCATCAGTTACTAATGAGAAACCAACTATTAAAGGTTCCTTGGACTTGACAAGTCGTTTCTCTCTTGCTACTTTCAAAATTCTTTGTCTTTTGCTTTTGACAGTTTCACTGTGATGTGTCTACACGTGAATCATTTTGAATTTATCCTACTTGGAATATATTGAACTTTGTAGATGTGTACAGTGTTGTTTTTTGTCAAATTTGGGGAATTTTCAGCCATTCTTCAAATATCCTTTCTGTCCCTTCTCTCTCCTCTCCTGTGATACCCATTATGAGTATATTGTAATGTTAAATGGTAGTCCCTCAGGTGTCTGAGGCTTTGTTCATTTTCTTCATTCTTTTTCCCTTTTTCTCAAATTGGATAATCTCAATTGATGTATTTTTCAGTTTTGCTGATTCTTATCTGTGATTGAGCCTGTTAGTGAAATTTTCACTTGGTTATTGTCTTTTTCAACTCCAGCATTTCTATTTTGTCGTTTAAAAAATAATTTCTATCTCGGGCGCCTGGGTGGCTCAGTTGGTTAAGCGACTGCCTTCGGCTCAGGTCATGATCCTGGAGTCCCGGGATCGAGTCCCGCATCGGGCTCCCTGCTTGGCGGGGAGTCTGCCTCTCCCTCTGACCCTCTTCCCTCTCGTGCTCTCTATCTCTCATTCTCTCTCTCTCAAATAAATAAATAAAATCTTTAAAAAAAAATAATTTCTATCTCTTTATTGATATTCTCTATTTTTTAAGGTATTATCCTCATACTTTCCTTTAGTTCTTTGAATATGGTTTCCTGAAATAATGATTACACAGGTGTCTTTATATGCCTGCAACCAGTAGGTGTTCCAGTGTTTGCCGAGGGGCTCTATGCAATTTGGGGTATGTAGTCAACACTCAGCCAGGCTGTTTAAAATTCTGCCTATTTCTTACTTATGTAGAGTCTCAAGGTCAGCCAGAGTGGTGAACTTAGGGCTTTCTCATGTCATTCCTGAGCATGTGCACAATCCTGGAAGTGTATTGCCATTTCAATTCCAAGGTTCACATGAGAGCTTTTCAAAGCCCTCTCTGGATATCTTATTTCCCAGTTTTCCCTTTTGAGTTTTTTGGTTGACCTCTTGTTTGCCCTATTGTCCAATGCATCAGGCAACCACTTGTTAAACATTTGTCTCATAGTTTTGGACAAGCTTCTTTGGGGGTGGTGTTGGGGGAAGAGATTTACACTGGCAAACTCCAAGTCAGATAAAATAAAGACAGCCTATGAGTTGGGTTGTCCAGAGAACCATCAGACAGGTCAAATAATGACAGTTTTCTGGGAGTGGAGGTTTGAGGGAGTTTTGATCCATTATTCCATCTTGTGTGACTTCCAGACTGGTAGTTTTCACTGTGATTGTTGCTTTTCAAGGCTACGACAGAACTGGAGATGGAGTAGATTAGAATAGGGGAAGTTAAAATTGCACAAAGCTCACTTTTTGGCGATCTTTTTTTTTTTTTTTTTTTGATAATCAACACACCCCCATCGCTTCTCGGCCTTTTGGCTAAGATCAAGTGTAATCAACACACCCTGAATTACTGGAAACCTTTGTTAACTTCCAGAGAACAGAGTAAATTTATTTTTACACTTCTTCCATTATTCTCATTGCTTTTATGACAAAGAGGATTTTCAGAGGTTCTTCACAACAATTTCTCTCATATCACTCAGAAATAACTGTTTTGAGGGCACCTGGGTGGCTCAGTTGGTTAAGCGTCTGCCTTTGGCTCAGGTCATGATCCCAGCGTCCTGGAATCGAGCCCCACATGGGGCTCCCTGCTCAGTGAGGAGTGTGCTTCTCCCTCTGCCTGCTGCTCCCCCTGCTTGTGTGCTCTCCCTCTCTCTCTCTCTCTGACAAATAAATAAATAAAACCTTAAAAAAAAAAAAAAGAACTGTTTCAGATTCATACTTATACAGTGGTATGCTAGACATGGCTTTCACTGGCTTGTGAGAATTAATTCTTAAATTTTCAGGAATTTTGTAAGCCAGTTTTTAGACACACATTTTAAATTATATAAATTTACTTAAATAAGTCATTTAAGACATAGGTAATATATTTAAAATTCATTATTCCTAATTATTTTACTACATTCTATGCTTTTGAAATTATTTACATCCATTGTTATCTGTATGGTGAAAATACTATATATGTGCTACTGTACATCTCTCTCTTTTTTTTTTTAAGATTTTATTTATTTATTTGACAGAGAGAGACACAGCGAGAGGGGGAACCCAAGCAGGGGGAGTGGGAGGGGAGAAGCAGGCTTCCCACAAAGCAGGGAGCCTGATGCAGGGCTCGATCCCAGGACCCCAGAATCATGACCTGAGCAGAAGGTAGACGCTTAACGACTGAGCCACCCAGGCGCCCCTGTACATCTCTTATTAACTCTGCATTCAGTGATGTCACATTGGTATCTTAAACATGTGGGAGTGTTTTACACCACAGAAATTGGAAAACACTACATATTGGGTTTTTTTGTTTTGTTTTGTTTTTTGTCTTTGTAACTTTATGGCTTTAAAAAAATTTTATGGCTTTAAAAATTTTATTATTAAACATAAGTTTAATTCATTGCAAATTGTAAAGAATAGTAGACCTGTGTACTCATATTCCAGTTTTAAAAATAAAATCTTAGAAGTTTGATCTCTTTCTCTCTACCCTTAGCAGTATCCTGAATTTCCTTTATACTTTTCAAATATCTATCTGTATCCACAACCCATATTTTGTATTGTTCTTCGTATTCAAATTTTTATATTAATGGTATCATCTATTGTCCACTTTTTTTTTGTATTGAGGTTTTATTCCACTTTTGTCTCTTCTTCTGGAAGCTGTGCATTTTATTTCTATTCACTTAGCGGTTATCTTTAAAATTGTGATATATTAGGTTGAACCACATGAGATTGACAATATTTTATAGATAAAGAGTTGAATTTAGGAATTTCATGTAGTTCATCCTAATAAAATCTTAAAGTCTAAAATTAATTTTTATCTTTACCTCCATACACTTTCCTCTCATCACTTCCCTTCCATCTTACACGTTATTGTTATCCAATAATTTAGTTCCTTTAAAAGTAGATATTTTCTTACTTTCTTAATTAAGATACTTTGTTTTTTAATCATTACAATCAGTGTTTGCTTTTATTTACCCACATGTATACCACTTTCCTTGCTTATCACTCCTTCTTGCAATTTGGATCAATTGTGAATCAATTTCTTTCTTTTCTTTCTTTTTTTTTTTTAGTTGATTTCCTTGCAAATTCCTTTAGTGAGGGTCTGTTCATAAACTCCGTTTTTGCTTGTCTGAACAGGTTCTCATTTATTAATTCTAATTTTTCTGGGTGTTCTAGGTTGACAGTAATTTTTTATCTGTGGGAATCCTGAATATTCTGACTCTGTCCTCTTTGACCTGTCAAAGACTTATATTTGTTTCTTCTCGGCATCCTACATTACTCTCAATATGGGACAACTTTTAGTTAATTTCCTGACTGGGGTCTTCCCAGATCAGGCTGATAGTGTACATTTGAACCCCAAAGTGATGTGTAGGCAAGTTTGTGATTACAAATTCTCAAGGGACACATTTTCCCCCACACAGAGTCCCAGCTGGCTGAGGCAGACAGGTTTCCTTGTTCTTTTCCTGGATTTTTTTGGTCAATTCTTTTATTGAAGATGGGTTTAAGAAGGGCACTCTGCACATTTGGGAGGGGTGTCACAGTTCCATTGTCCCACCTCGTTCAAATCTTATCTCCTAGTCTCAGAGTGTCTCTTAAATTAACAAGTCAGGAAACGACAGATGTTGGTGGGGATGTGGAGAAAGGGGAACCCTCCTACACTGTTGGTGGGAATGCAAGCTGATGCAACCACTCTGGAAAACAGTATGGAGGTTCCTCAAAAAGTTGAAAATAGAGCTACCCTACGACCTAGCACTTGCACTACTGGGTATTTACCCCAAAGATACAAATATAGTGATCCTAAGGGGCACCTGCACCCCCATGTTTATAGCAGCAATGTCTGCAATAGCCAAACTATGGAAAGAATCCAGATGTCCATCAACACATGAATGAGTAAAGAAGATGTGGTATATATATACACAATGGAATATTACAGCCATCAAAAAAATGAAATCTTGCCATTTGCAATGATGTGGATGGAACTAGAGTGTATTAGGCTAAGTGAAATAAGTCAATCAGAGAAAGACAATTATCATATGATCTCACTCATATGAGGAATTTGAGAAACAAGGCAGAGGATCCTAGGGGAAGAGAGGAAAAAATGAAACAAGATGAAAACAGAGAGGGAGACAAACCATAAGAGACTCTTAATCTTTGAAGACAAACTGAGGGTTGCTTAAGGGGATTGGGGGAGCTGGGTGATGGACACTGGGGAGGGTATGTGTTGTGATGAGTGTTGGGTATTGTGTAAGACTGATGAATCACAGACCTGTACCCCTGAAACAAATAATACATTATATGTTAATTTTTTAAAAAGAAATTATATGAATTATATAAATGAAAAAATAGTTGAATATTGAAAATCTTAGCATATGAATAGATTAGTATAACTCCAAATGTGTGTAATTTGTAAATAAAATTATTTCATACTTCTCTTTTTTCTAGAGTATCATGTTCTATGTGACATATACATCCAAAGATAAAATTTCTCATTAAAAATTAAAATTAAAAAAAAAAAAGACTATAAGAATAACAAATGCCCCAGTGTTACTTCAGTATCAGTTGACCATTTTCAACTACCTCTTCAACTACCTCTTCACTTTTGGCCTCTGGGAATTTCCCTTTCCTTTGTGAGCTCAGCTAAGCATTTCAAGGGATGTTTATTTTTGTCCAGCATTTGTAGACATTTTGTTTAAGGAAACTTTTCTGAAATTTTATAGTTTATCACATTATAAACAATTACACCTACATAATCTGCATAGTAAACAGTCATACCTATGTAATTGGGCTCCACAGAAAAAGACAATTCCAGCACATGCTCTCTGTTCATGCCTTGGTTTTGAACCACATGTACTCATTGTTTTGGTCCAGACATCTAGTTGCTTGTTAGCTACCAACCTTGATCTTAAAAAAAGGAATATACCCGGATTGGTTAAAGGAATGGGAAGGCATTGAGATATAGAAGGGGCAGAATGAGAGAAGGCTGAGGAATAAGAAGATATAATGCTTGTTAACCAAATGACTCCATTGGATTATTTCATAGAGTGAAGCAAGAGAGGTGTAAGAATAGGCAGTAGTATGGTTGACAGAATGTCTGCAGAGTTGAGTTTACATCTTATTCAATGGACAAGGCATAGCCACTTGAGATATTTATGCAGGAGACTGATGTGTCTGACAAAGATTATCCAGATTATGGCCATACGATATATGTGTGTGCCACATTGAAGAGATTTTCTTCCTCCTCAAAAATGGATTTAACACTATATAGTGTACTTTTCCCACATAGGACTCTATGAATTAATACTCCTATTAACCTTATCCTTTATTTAAGGAAAATTAAGGACAGAGAAGTTATGTAACTTGCATAGACACAGAGCTAAAAACAAAAAATGTGAAATCAAATAGTAAACCCAGGTCATATTCTAACTTTATTTCCCATTCCTTCTTCCTACTACATCATGATTCCTCTTACAAACTTTAAGATTAAAAACTACAAAACTGAAAATAAAAAACCCTGTAAAACTGAGGAGGTACCATTGATGATAATAGGAAAATGGGAAAGGGTTGCTGTAAGTTTAGTTTTTATCCTTAAAGTTTTATTTGTCAGTAGAATAAGCAAGAGGAGGTATTCTAGAAGACTAAATGTTCTAGTTGGAGGGATAAGAGCTGGCAAAGATGGAGGTGTTGATCTGGAGCTCAACTGTATAGAGGCAAAGGACATGGAATCAAAGCCATGGAGTCCTCATTGATATAATGGAGACAATAACATTGCCTACTTCGAAGAGTTGATCTAAGGATTAATGTACTGTGCTAGATGTGATGTAGGTACTCAATAAATGAACCTGTTATTGTTAAGTCAGTAGTAGTGTGGGTGGAAATGAGACTGTTGAAAACTCTTTAGAAGGTGAAATTGACAGGATAAGGTGATTTACTAGATTTAGCGGGCGAATTCTAGCATGGATAAATGTGTACATGGTGGGCTGTTCATTGAGATTGGGTATATCAGAGCAGGAATTAACGTGTTTGTGCTTGGGGCAAAGAATGAGTTGAGAAAATGGAGTATGTTGAACCTGAATTTATATTAGGGCTTCTGGATAGAGATATGTAGTAGACATTTAGATTCATAAGTCCAGGCACTGTCACATTTTAGCTGGGTAATCTTAAACAAGTTATTAAGCCTTTCTGTGCCTCATTTTAATCATCCATAAAAGGAGAATAATAATGTCTGTTTGTCATAGGTTGATGTGAGTATGGCATGAGTTGGGAAGAATACATTTTTAAATGTATGCAACTTGCCTTCATGCAAATTCATTCTTTTCTCTCAGTCAGTATTTCTCAGTGTCATTCATGAATCTCTTGCATCACAATCACCTAGAGTGCTTGTTTAAAATGCATGTTCTTTATCTCCCTCATTCTCCCCACCTACTCAATCAGAATCTCTTGGGGGTGGGACCTGGAAAATAATGTACTTCATGGGGTTGCTGTGAATACTAAATATGTTCATCTTTGTAAAGCTTCTACCACAGTGCCTTTTACACAGTAGATACTTGAATTTTTAGTGATACAGTTCCAAAATTTCCTTTCAATCACATCTCCTATATTTAAAACACACCTGAAGACCTAGTTATTCCATACCAAATACTTATTCCCTTACAAATTTACCATGATCTTTCATTCCTTTGTACTAAAACCATTTTCCTTTACTTGGAATTACCTGCTTCCCTTTATACCTGATGAAATCTTACATATCCTTCAATTCTTAGCCTTTGTATTATCTCCTCTCTGAAGCACTTCCTGACAATCCTTGTGAGAATGAGCTGCTAACTCTCTTCTCAGTATTTCTGTAATACTTTGTGCCTCTATTATAGTACTTTGTGCAGTCCACCTGTATTATAATGAGTGTGTATTTATCTGTTTTCCTCATTAAGTGGTGAACTCCCTAATGGCAAAAGCTATGCATTTTAGCACAGTGCCTGTAAAGTGGGATCTCAATAGATGTTTGCTGCATTTAATTTGTCGTTATAGATATCATTAAACATTCCTTTTTTATTCTTCGTGACATTTCCCTCTGAGGAATGACATTGTGATTCCTTTTTTTATTTAAGATTTTATTTATTTATTTGAGAGAGAGAGAGAGCACTAGCAGAGGGAGGGAAAGGGACGGGGGCAGGAAGCAGAGAGTGGGAGGGAGAGGGACAAGCAGACTCCACGAGGAGCCCCAAGTGGGGCTCGATCCCACAGCCCTGAGATCACCACCTGAGCCGAAACCAAGAGTCGGATGCTTAACCGAATGAGCCACCCAGGTGCCCCATGTTGTGATTCCTTTTTAATTAGTTTAAAATGGGAAGATTTGGGAATGCCTAGATGGTGCAGTTCGTTGAATGTTTGACTCTCAGTTTTGGCTTAGGTTGTGATCTTGGGGTTGTGGAATTGAGCCTTACTTTGGGCTCCAGGCTTGGTGCAGTCTGCTTGGGATTCTTCCTCCCTCTCCCTGCCCTTCCCGATTGTGCTCTCTCTCTCTTTAAATAAATAAATCTAAATAAATAAATAAGAGGCAAATTTTGTTGTGATTACATAATGGAAATATCAAGAAAATCTATTGTCTTCAACTGCTGTTCTTAAAATAACAATACTAAATACTATTGTTAAATAATACTAAATACTACTACCTCCTCCCAAATCGCTACCAATCATTAAACAACTACTATGTGTGTGGTCATATACAGCTTTTCCAGGATCACACAACTAATCATTTGGAACTAAGATTTGAACCTGAGTCCTACTCTAAAGTCCATACTTTTCTACTGTCTCATACTGTCCTTGTTCATTTCTATCCTAAAGCAGTAATTGTCTTATGGGAGAAGACTTTTCTATGTGGAAACATACGTGGGTCATTCATTTATATATTCTTTTATTAGGGTGAAAGGAGTCAGGAAGGAAGATATAACACAAGTTTAAAATTAAAAGAAAGCCAAACTGGTGCGCCTGGGTGGCTCAGTTGGTTAAGCATCCCACTCTTCATTTCCACTCAGGTCAGGATCTCAGGGTTGTGAGACTGAGCCTTACGTCAGGCTCCGCATTCAGTATGCAGTCTGCTTGTCTCTCTCCCTCCCCCTTCTCTCAAATAAATAAACACATTAATAAAATCTTAAAAAATAAAAAAAAACCAAACTAATTACCCAAGGACAACTAAAGGAAATGTGGAAACTTTACTCCAGCTTTTAATTTTGAAAACTGTTTAACCCACACAACACCTATATGAATAGCACAATAAATTCCCCTACACCTTTTAAAAAAAAAAAAGATTTTATTTATTTATTTGTCAGAGAGAGAGAGAAATAAAGAGCAAGCACAAGAAAAGGGAGGGGCAGAGGGAGAAGCAGACTCCCCGCCAAGCAGGGAGCCCAACACAGGACTCAATCCCAGGACCCCAGGATCACGACCCCAGCTGAAGGCAGACGCTTAACCAACTGAGCCACCCAGGCATCCCTCCCCTATACCCTTAATCTAATACTCTCAAGTATAACAATCACCATATTTTTTTCTCTAAACACACACACACACACACACACACACACACACACACACACACACACACTTCCTCCCCACCCCCGAATCATTTGAGAGTAAATGTCAGATATCATATTTCAACATTTCTTTCCCTTTTTTCTTTAACATTTATTTGTTTGACAGAGAGAGACACAGCGAGAGGGAACACAAGCAGGGGGAGTGGGAGAGGGAGAAGCAGGCTTGCTGCTGAGCAGGGAGCCCTATGCGGGGCTCGATCCCAGGACCCTGGGATCATGACCTGAGCTGAAGGCAGACGCTTAATGACTGAGCCACCCAGGTGCCTCCATTTCTTTCCTAAGAACATGAACATTCTTCTACATAGCTACAATATCATTATCATAAATAAGATTATCATTGGTAAAGTAATATTATCTAATATATAGTCTATCTTCAAACTTCCCCTGAAGTCCCAAAAATGTTCTCTATAACTTTTGTTGGTTTTGTGGTTTTATTTTTATATATAATACAGGCAATAGGTATAGAGTTGACATAGTTCTCAGAAAGTTGTAGAATTGACCAGACCAGAGGGTCTGGTGCTCAGAGTAGTGTGCTACTTAAGGAGATAGATGTGCTGAGCTATTCCTAACACTTTCAGCTCTTGCATTTGTTTGCTTTTGCTTTTGTTTTCCCATTCACCTTGTAAACCTGGTTGACAACAGAAGGCCTATGCTGAGCTTCTTCTGTGTTGAACCTCTTCTCCTTTTTTTAAATTTTGAAAATTTTCAAACCTACATAACAAATTAGAAAAAAAAAAAGAATAAGCACTTCTATACCATCAATCTACACTCACCAGTTGTTAACATTCTGCCACATTTACTTTGTCTTCCTCTGGCCTACACACTACCCCTCTCCTTCTCCCTTTTTCGATAATTATTTTTGCTGAATCATTTGAAATTTACTGACATTGTGACACTTGATACTTCATATGAACCCTAAATACTGCAGCATGTATCTACTAAAACAAAGCCATTCTACCAGACATTATCATGAAATTATATTCAAGAAACTCAGCATTGATATAATATTAAGTAACATCAACTCCATAGTCAAATTATAATAATTGTTCCAATAAAATAATATGTTTTATGACTTTCCTTGTCAATCCAAGATCCAATCAAGGGTCGTGCTTTGCATTTTGTTGTGATGTTACTTTTTTGTTGTTGTTGCTGTTATCATGTTTCTTTAGTCTGTTAATCAAAAACCAGTTGCTCCCCATTTTTTTCTCTTTTATGACATGGGTATTTTTGAAGTGTCCAGGCCAGTGTTTTGTAGAACAGTCTACAATTTAGATTTATTCGATTTTTTTCTATCATGATTAGATGCAAGTTAATAATTTTTGGCATGAATGTTTCACAGGTGGTTTTATCTTCAGTGTGTCATACCTGGAGGCAATGTAAAGTCAGTTTGCCCAGGTGCTGACGAGGTTATGTTGGATCCTGTGGGTAAGGTGGTAGTAAAGGTACATTTTTCCATTTGTAACCAGTAAGTAATCTGTAGAGTAATAATTTGAAACTTTATAACATCTTGTTCCCCAGCAACCTTTTCAGCCAGTGGTTTTAGCATTGACCACTGATCCTTGCCTGACTTTACTTAAGTCAGTGGTTGCAAAATGATGATCCTTCTGTCATTCCTTCTACATTCATTAGCTGGATTCTTCTATAAAGACAAGCTTTCCTTTGGCCATTCCCACCATTTTTAGTATCACTACGGGCTCATACTATCTTTTTTAATTTAATGTATGCTATGTTCAGAATGTGTGTGTCTCCCCCAAATTCAGATGTTGAAATCCTAACACCTAAAGAGGATGGTATCAGGAGGTGGCGTCTTTGGGTGCTTAAGTCATGAGGGTGTAGCCCTCATGAATGGGATTAGTGCCTTAGAAAAGAGCCTGCAGAAATATCCCTTCCACCACATGAGAATAGAGAAGGCACCGGCTCTGAACCAGGAAGGACTTCACCAAAACTCAGTCCATGATCATGGATTTCTAGCCTCCAGAACTGTGAGAAATAAATTCCTATTGTTTATAAGCTACCCAGTTGGTGGCCTTTTGTTACAGCTGCTTAAACAGAATAAGATACTGTTTTAATCCACTGCCATTAGTAATATTTTTGAGGTTTAAATTGTCCCAAATTTGGCCAGTGTTCTTTTGACATGTTCCCATCAGTTTTTTACCACTGCCTTTGTTTTTTGGCACAGCAAGATATATATATATCAGCCATTTCTTCAAGGAGCCCTGCTTCCTTTTAGTGAAGAATGGTATCTAGAAATCAAGAGCTGGATATTAGGTGTGCTCATTGTCACTGACATGTCATTCCATATTCCCTTTCAGTATACAGAGCCATAATGTGTGTGTGTGTGTGTGTGTGTAAAATGAGTTCATAATGATACCTCCAGTTTCATCCAGCACCTCAAGATACTTTTATCCCCCCATTCCATATCTGCGCCTTTCTTCTCACACACAGAACCCTAATTCCAAAACCCATCAATATAATTACTTATTTGCTGTGCTCTACTATACACACAAAACAGTTCTGAAATCACTACACCAATACCAAGATCACAAAATAAAATTCAAGATCTTTATAGGTATTTTTGTACTTGAAACACATCCCATTTAGGCCTACAGCCAGAACACTTAAAATGTTAACTTCATTTGTCTCTTCTTCTTGTTGTATCATGAATTTGATACAATTGAGTTCATTTGTTTCTTTGACATACTGTTTTAAGTGTCCCCCTACATCCTGTCTTTGTTGGTTAAGTTTTTTGAATATATAAAACATGTACATGGTTCAAAAGTCAAAACAGTTTAACAAGGTACACTTAGAGAAGTATTACTCCTTTCCCTATCTCTTCCATCCCATACCTCCTTCACTCCAATAGGTCAGTAATGATTTCTATTAGTTTATGGTTTATCTTTTCTGTATTTCTTTTGAAAAAATAAGCAAATACATACCCACATACATACATTTTTTTCTTATAACTCACTTCTTACACAAGAGGTAGCATACCTTGCTCTTTTTTTTTCTGTCACCTAACAGTATATAATGAAAATCAGGGTATCAGTTCATAGAGATATTTTTTTCTTTTATACAGCTGCAGAGTAATCCACTATGTGAATGTGATATTGTTTATCCAGTTTATCCTATGGATGGGCACTTAGATTGCTTTCAATATTTTGCTATTGTATATAGTGCTACAATGAATAACCTTGTATATGTATATGGTTTTTTGTTTTGTTGGACGTGTATCTTCAGGGTAAATTCTTAGAACTAGGATTGCTGGTTAAAGTATCAACGTAAACGTAGACTGATTAGATATTGCCAAATTCCCCTTTAAAGAATTTGTGTTATGTATTGGTGTTACTGACAATTTATGAGAAGGCCAATTTTGAAATGTGGAATTGATTAAAATTGTTAGTAAAAATGAACGCATTTCCTATTGCTTTCTTTATTCTAGTCAAAGCTGACAAACAATAAAAGATGGAAGCTACTGAGAATGAAAGGACGGACTCTGGTGATTTTTCAGTCTTTCAGAATCCTCTTTTGGAGCTCAAACAAATTAATCCAGCATCCAAAAATGAATTTAGCATGTACTGTCATAATTCAAATTTTAAAATATATAGGAATTGCTTATGGGGTGCCAAGCATTGTCTCGAAGCCTGATTTACAGATAAATCACCTGTCTCTGCCTTCAAGGAGCTGTATGGGGGAATTAAGCAAAGAGAACATTGTAGTGCTATATAGTATATGAACCAAAAGAGTTACAATGGGAACAGAAAGGAAGGAGCACCTAAGACTGCCTGAGTGATTTAGGGGAGTATTCATAGAAGATGTGATCTTTGACCTGATTCTTGAAGGGGATATTTCCCGGGTAAACAAGGGAATGAGCAGGGAAAATATGTACATAGACATAGAATTGTGGGGGGAAATGCTAGAATAGAATCATGGGAAGAGCACCTCAACTGGTCACCAATATCTACCAACATTTATTCTCACAGGAGGTTCTATCATATAGGTGTTTGGGGCTAGATGGACATATAAGGCCCCTCCAAGCCTTAGATCCTATCACTTTGAGACTAATATAGTGGACTTGAATCTTATTCGGGGATTAAATTTTAAAGTTAGCACTTACGATGAAAATTGCTTATAGTCAAATCCTTCCAGAAGATTCCCTTAATTTTAGAACATACATGTCATCTTCTATTCAGGACCAGATAAAGTAGTTCCCTTGCATTTAGGGTCCATGTTATATGAAAAATGAACATTGTAGGTTTAAACACTAGAAACACACTTGGTGCGACAAAAGGTTCACACTGGAGGCAGCAACTAGGAAATTGAGGTAGAAGGAATAACAGATGCATGGCAGCTATCTCATGTTCAATTCATGGCATATGCTCTTTGAGTAGAATGGCTGAATTACCCTTACTGTTTAAATAGTTCCTGCTCTCTTTTTCTAAAAACATATAGTTGAATTCCCATAAGGTGACTATCTCTATGGCTCCCTGGTGTATATTCTGCATATAAGACATAGTCCCTTGGGGTCTAGTGTAGTCTAGCGTAGTTAACTCCCTAACATCTATTCTACCCCAAATGATTCATCTAATCAGTCATGGTTTCGTTTGGGCATGGGTCTGTGGATCAGTTAGGTTAAAGGCTAAGCAGCTGTAATAGAAATCCCAAAATCTAATGGCTTAAAGAAGATAGAAATATATTTCTCTCTCTCACATTAGTGTGACCCGCCTAAGCTGGGGGCAGGGAGGACAGCTCTGGGGGTACTGCCAGGGGCCCTTGTTTTTTTTTTCTCTGTGTTCCTCCGCCATCTTGTAGAGCATTTGAATGGTGGCAACTAGTTGTAGCCATGCTGGAATTCTAACTCAAAAGGAAGGTCAAGGAGAAGAAAAGCTCACACCCAGTGTTTTAAGGCCCACACCTAGATGGATCCTTTTCTTCTGTTCATGTTGCACCGAAGTTTATATTGGTGATAGCATATCACACTGCCATAGCTAGTTGCAAGAGAGACCAGAAAATGGAGTCTCTAGCCGGGCGGCCATGTGACCCAGAGTGAGGCAGAATGGATTGGCAGTCTGTCACTTACCACTGTGAGATGTGAGGGCAAGTCTGTCAATGAGCTTTTGGAAGATATTTCCACTCTTCTAAACTAGTAGAGAAGCATGTTACAAGATCACGTATCTGTTTTTCATATTTCGATCATTTTAAGGACAACAAAATCTGTTGTCCTTGCAGTTCTGTGTATTTTATATTGTGCATTTTAAAATTTTATTTTGAGAAGGGGGCCGTAGGCTTTGCCAGATTGCCAGTGTAGCCTGTGTCACCAAAAACAAAAACAAAACACGAATAGGCCTCTGCCCTGGCAGAGACAGGAAGATCATTTAAGAGGCTCTTAATTCAGGCAAACGATAATGAGAATGCGACTCAGGCAGTGTCCACAGGGGACAGATACCAGAGATCCTTTAACCTTCACTCACAGAATCTGCTTTTATCAGCAACACAGCCAGATAACAGCATTACCACTGGCCATTTATTTCAGCAGAAGGAAATGCTTCCTTGAAAGTGTAATTCAGGAATGTTTTCTCTTTGTATTTAACATAAAATAGGAGGAGATGTTCCCAGCCATCTAAGATGCCACTCTGTTGTTTAGCTGCTATAATGGACGTTATTATTAGCTGGACATTTTCCCACAATTAATAGTCTTCCCCCAAGAAAAAACAATAAGCTTTTACAACCTCACATGGTGTGACAGAAAGCCTCTTAAAGAAGCAGAACAGACTCAGACACTCACGCAGGGAAGAGAGCCTTAGTGGTTTGCCCCTAGGGATTGGAAGAAGCAGAGGAGGGGCTGGTGACAGGTTGAGGACACCTCAGTAACAGGCCGATGCTCCAATCACAGGCCTCTGCACAAGGCTGTGAGTAATCACCCCCCAATGCCTGGATCCACAGGCTGTTGCCGAGTTATCTTTCACTGCTCTCTCTGACACCCTGGGCCTGCAATATAGCACACCGCAGCCAAATTTGTCACTTGAGTTCCATTGATCGGGCGACTCTGATGGGCTGCGACTGTCTTCAGTCTCTGACTCTCCCAAGGATTATGGTTTTGCACTCTCACTGACCTTTCACTTGATTTTGAGCAGTGGTCTTGTTTCCTTATACTAGACTGTGAGCTCTTGGAGTCTGGGAATCATGATGCTCCTCAAAGTAGATGCGATTCTTTGTTTGATGAAGCAATCTTTCGATATTTCAGTTAAGTGCATTTACTTAAGGAAGGTGAAGCTCTCCAATCCTGATTTGTAATTCTACTAAATATTTACCTTGGTCATAGCCCCAGAAAAATATTTTAAGTTCCATATAGCATATCTGCAGCTCAGGGTGCTTCTAGGATTGATCACAGACCCATTGAACTAAAAAGGCATCTAATCTAATCCTCTTACATTTCTTTAAGAACCAATCATTGTGGGCGCCTGGGTGGCTCAGTTGGTTAAGCGACTGCCTTCAGCTCAGGTCATGATCCTGGAGTCCCGGGATCGAGTCCCGCATCGGGCTCCCTGCTCAGCAGGGTGTCTGCTTCTCCCTCTGACCCTCTTCCCTCTCGTGCTCTCTATCTTTCATTCTCTCTCTCTCTCGAATAAATAAAAATAAAATCTTTAAAAAAAAAGAACCAATTATTGTAATCACGTGAAAAAATAGCCCCTTTTTTATTTTGCCTTTTAAACATTTATGAATCGAAATAACGTTACAGAAAAAGAATCTATCCTCCCCCAGGCTCCTCTGGTCTTCGTGGAGAACAGGAAAGCTGGAGGCAGAGGTACTGTTCAGAGCCACCAGGGCACCCGCTGTGCATCTTCTCCCAAAAGGAGGACTATACTGTTACTGCTGATCGGTTTGGTCACTCGTTGACATGCAGGTGTTCCAACTTAGAACACTCTTTGATAGTCCCTTAAACGTAGGCTCATACAGTCTTAAGTGTCAGTTCCTTAGGAAGATGCTAATGACGTAAGTCTGAATATAAAAGTGTATTAGTGAGAGAGACTGGCTTTGTTCTCAGCTCTGGAACATTCACTGACTGGGTGAAGAATGGCAGCAGCACTTGCACACTCCATAAGGAATCGAGAGCCATAGAGAAAACCAGCAAAGAGATGCTGCCCCTGCCCCTGCTTGGGGTAGCCACCTGGCTTCTCTGAAGTGTTGTTTCCTTGGCCAACTAAGTGAGGAAGCAGGGAGTATGTGTTTGTGCCTATATGTGGTCTCTTCCTGCTAATCTATAACCTGCCTATACTATATGCTTTAAAAAAAATTATTTATTTTGAAATAATTTCAGACTTACTGAAAAGTTATAAGAAGAGTGAAAAGAGTTCTCATTTTTACCCAGATCCAAATGTTAACATTTTATCATATTTTCTTTATTATACTATCCATCAATAGATATTTTTTTCTGAACTGTTGTAGGTCTTATACCCCTTTACTCCTATATACCTGTATGTAGTTCTCAAAAAACAAGGACATTCTTCTACATAATCACAATATAGTGATCAAAATCAGGAAATAAGCACTGGTACAATTTAATATACAGATGCTATTAATATTTTGCCGATTGACCTGATAATACACATGTTCCATTTATTTGTCATATGAATGAGATCATACAGTATGTAGTCTTTTGAGACTTAGTTTTTTCACATAGTATGATACATTTTAGATTCTCTCATGTTGTTGTATCAATAATTTGGTCCTTTTTTATTGCTGAGTGGTATTCCAGTGTTGGATTATAACACAATCCGTTTATCCATTCACCTGTTGGTGAACATTTGGGTTGTTTCCATGAGACTACTGCAAATAAGACTTCTTTGAATGGTTGTAGTTAACACTGCTGTATGATCTATATGAAAGTTGTCGGGAGAGTCAGTCCCAAGAGTTTCATCACAAGGAAAAATGTGGGGTTTTTTTTTTCTTTCTTTCTTTTTTTTTTTTTTTGGTATCTGTATGAGATGATGGATGTTAAGTAAACGTATTGTAGTAGTATGTTAAGTTAGATCATTATGCTGCGTACCTTAAACTTATATGATGCTTTACATCATTTATATCTCAGTCAAACTGGGGGAAAATATACAGTGGGATAGACTACTTCAAAGCCTAGGAAATAAAAAATTTAACCTCTCCTTTCACCAAAAAAGCTGCTGTACACATTTGTATACATATTTTTGTGTAAATGTGCTGAGTGGTGTGATAAATGTAGGTTTTTTGGGGATTTTTTTTTGTAATAAATGTATGTTTAACTGAGAAAATGCCCAGCTGTTTTCCAGCGTCAGCTTTCCACTTCCATTAGCTGTATACAGTGGATCCGATTCGTATCCTCACCCGCATTGATACCTCATTATGGTTTTAACATGTGTTTCCATGGTGATTTATGGTAACTGAGTGCCTTTTCGTGTTCTTCAATAGCCATCCATGTATCTTCTTTGGTAAAGTGTGTGTTCAAATACTTTACCTCTTTTTATAAAAATTGGATTGTTTTCGTATTGTGTTTTCAGAGTTCTTTATATATTCTGGATAAAGTCCTTTGTTGGATATGTGATGTGCAAATATCTTCTCCCAATCTGTAGATTTTTGTTTTATCTTAACAGTGGTCAGAGAAAACATGCTGTGGTTGAAGAACTGATAGACGGCTATGCATGATATAGAACATGAAGAAAGCGGTGTGCAGTGAGACTGGAGAGGAAGCTGGGAACTTATAGACCATGTTAAGGAGTTTGACTTGTTAAAGGCATTGAGAAGTCACCGAATGCTCTTAAGTGGAGGGGGTGACATAAATGGGTTTGTGTTTTAAAAAGATTCCTCTGGCCACAGTTTGAAGAATGGATAATTGGAAAGCTACAGTGGTTTTATGGGGACCAATTAGAAAGTTACTGCAATAGTCCAAACAAGAAGTAATGGCATCATAAACCAGGGTAGTGGCTGTGGAGATGGAGAGGAATGGTCAGATCCAAGAGAAAATAAGGAAATAAATGTCTAGCTAATGCCCATTATATCCAGTCTTTGGGGGAAATTATATTTGATGTTTAACTGTAGATTTTTCTTAGATGTCTTTTATCTAAAGAAGATTCCCTTCTAGTTTCACTTGCTGAGATTTTGTGTTTTTTTTTTTTAAGATTTTATTTATTTGAAAGAGAGACAGAGAGTGAGAGAGCACAAGCAGGAGGAGCAGCAGAGGGAGAGGAAGAAGCAGGCTCCCCCAGGACCCCGGGATCCTAACCTGAGCCGAAGACAGACACTTACCCGACTGAGCCATCCAGGTGCCCCCGCTGAATTTGTTTTTTTTTTTAATCATAAATACATTAACTTGGTTAAATACTTTTTATGCATCAATTGAGATAATTTACATGCTTTTTTCTTCTTTATGGTGAACTACATTGATTTTTCAATGTTGAACCAATTAACAAAACATTGTTAATGTTTTCTTGAGGATTTTCATTAAATATTTAAAAGAAAATTCACCAAAGAAGTCATATGTGCCTAGAATTTTTTCTTTAAAACCTAGAAAGTTTTTATTATAAGTTGAGGGGTGACTGGGTGGCTCGGTCAGGTAAGTGGCTGGCTCGTGATTTCTACTCTGGTCGTGATCCCAAGGTCCTGGGATTAAGCCCCACATCCAGCTCCCTGCTCAGCAGGGAGTCCGCTTGAGGATTCTCTCTACCCCTCCTCCCACCCCTCCCCCTGCTCATATACGTGCTCTCTCTAAGTCTTTTTTATTTTTTTATTATTATTTTTTAAGATTTTATTTATTTATTTGGCAGAGACACAGAGAGAGAGGGAGACACAAGCAGGGGGAGTGGAAGAGGGAGAAGCAGGCTTCCCACGGAGCAGGGAGCCCAATGTGGGGCTTGATCCCAGGACCCTGGGAATATGACCGGAGCTGAAGGCAGAAGCTTAATGGCTGAGGCCCCCAGGAACCCCTAAATAAGTCTTTTTTAAAAAATAAATTATAGGGCACCTGGGTGGCTCAGTTGGTTAAGCAACTGCCTTCGGCTCAGGTCATGATCCTGGAGTCCCGGGATCGAGTCCCACATCGGGCTCCCCGCTCAGCGGGCAGTCTGCTTCTCCCTCTGACCCACCCCCCTCTCATGCTATCTCATTTGCTCTCTCAAATAAATAAATAAAATCTTTAATAAATAAATAAATAAATAAATTTTAAATCCAATCTCTTAACAGCTATAGGACTATAGATTTTCTATTTCTTATTTTTAATAAATTGTGTTGCTCAAGGAATCTGTCCATTTCATCTGCCATGCTTATTAGTGTAAAGCTGTTCCCAGTATTTTTTTCTTATTCTAATATCTGTAGGATCTGTAGTGATGTCCCCTTAATTCTTGATATTTATGATTTATGTCTTCTTTTTTTCCTGATCAGTCTTTCAAAGGTTTTATCAATTCATCTTTTTAAAGAATCAAGTTTTGACCTTGTTGATTTTCTGAATTGTTTCCCATTTCATTAATCTATACACATATATTCATTATTTTCTGTCTTCTACTTACTTTGGATATCATTTGCTTTTCTTTTTCTAGCTTTTTAAAGTGAGAGCTTAGACCATTGATTTTAGACCATTTTTTTTCTATAAGTATTTAAAGTGATAAATTTCCCTCTAAGTATATTTAGCTGTATTTCACAAATTTTAATATATTTTTTCCTTTGTCCTTTGGTTAAAAATACTTTGTTCAGTTTCCAATTTCTTTGTGGCTTTTCTAAATATCTTATTGTAAACAATTAAATCTCTTGTCAGGTAAAATATTCTGTATTATTTCATTTCTTTTAAATTTACTGACATTTAAATTATGGCCTAAATTTTACTCTGTCATAGTGAATGTTCCATGTACTCGTGAAAATATATGTGTTCTGCAGTTGTTGGGGGTAATAACCCAGGAATGTCCTATTAGGACAAATTGATAGTGTTGCTCAAATCTTCCATTTCCTTAAGGACTCTTTGTCTATTTGTTCTATCAATTACTGAGAGAGAGTTGTTAAGATTTCCAGCTATGGGTGGTGTTGTCTATTTCTCCCCTTAGTTCTGTTACTTTTGTCTTTATATTTTGTAGCTCTTTTACTAACAGTATACAGATTTGGAGTTGTTATATTTTTGTTGATGAATTGGCCCTTTAAGCATCATGATACAACACTCTACCTGTAGTAATACTTTTTGTCTTAAGGTCTACTTAATCTGATATTATCTGATTAATATCAGATAAGTCTGATATTAATATCTATACCAGGGGCTCCTGGGTGGTCTAGTTAGGTGGGCATCCAACTCTTGATTTTGGCTCAGGTCATGATCTTGCGGCCATGAGATTGAGCCCACATGGGGCTTTGCACTAGGTGTGGAGCTTGCTAAAGATTCTCCCTCTGCCTCTGCCCCACCCACCCCTCTCTCTTAAAAAAAAAAAAAATATATATATATATATATATCTCATATATATATATATATATGTCCCCACACCATCTTTCTTATTAGTGTTTGTGTTTTATGTCTTTTTCTATCCTTTAACTTTCAACCTGTGTCTTTGTATTTAAAGTGCCTACCTTGTAAGTAGTGTTTAGTTGGATCTTGCTTTTTAATCTAGACAATCTTTGCCTTAAACTCTTTAGGGGCACCTGGGTGGCTCAGTCGTTAAGCGTCTGCCTTCCACTCAGGTCATGGTCCCAGGGTCCTGGGATTGAGCCCCACATCGAGCTCTGCTCCACGGGAAACCTGCTTCTCCCTCTCCCACTACCCCTGCTTGTGTTCCCTCTCTCGCTGTGTCTCTGTCAAATAAATAAATAAAATCTTAAATAAATAAATAAATAAAACTCTTTAGTCCAATATTATTATTGATATAGCTATGTTTAAGAGTTTCATCTTGCTATTTGCTTTCTGTTTGACCTCATTTTTTTCATTCCTTTTTGTGGGGTTAATCAACTATTTTTCAAATATTCCATTCTGTATCCTCTATGGTTTTTTTAGCTTATGTGTGAGAGACAGAAACAGAAAGAGAGAGATTGTTCTAGGGAAGATTCAGGTTCACACTTGAACTAACAATTATTCTACCTGCAGTGGGCCAGGCACAACTCTATGTGGTCAGTAGATTTATTTCTTTCAAGTTTCAAAAAAGTTGCTCCCTGGGTTATAGTATTCTAATGAAGTTCATTAAACTGAAAGTTAAACATGTTTCAGTTCAAATCCCAGCTCCACCACTTAAAAGTTGTGTCATCTTGGCCAATGTGTATATATTTTGTGAGCTTTAGTTTCCTCATCTATAAAACAAGAATGGATGTTTTAGTGCTACTTTATAGGATCACTATAGATATCACATGCAGTAATTTCTATAGACGTATTATGAAAACTGTAACTATAAACATGTTAAGATTTTTCAGGATTTCTTTTTAAGATTTTATTTATTTATTTGACAGAGAGAGACACAGCGAAAGAGGGAACACAAGCAGGGGGAGTGGGAGAGGGAGAAGCAGGCTTCCTGCGGAGCAGGGAGCTCAACGCGGGGCTCAATCCCAGGACCCTGGGATCATGACCTGAGCCGAAGGCAGACGCTTAACGGCTGAGCCACCCAGGCGCCCCAAGATATTTCAGGATTTAATGAAAAGACTCATTTACTTTCCTTATACCTTTATAAATATATAAATTTCATTCCTATCTCCTCTATCATCTTTCAAAACTGAGGAACTTCTTTCTTTGGTACATTTGTTGTCTTCATGGTGTTTTCAGTTCTTTCCTTTACCATCTCTAACTGTGATTAGAATGTACCCCTTCCACAACCACTGCATCAAGGCATAGTTCTTTCTGCTCAGACTTCAAGACCCAATTAAAATAGCATGTTATTCATGACAACTTCCCACTCAGATTTATTCACTTGCTCTTCTGAGACCCTCGACTCTATTTTATCTTATCCTATTGTAACTATTTCCACACAGTCACTAACCTTACCTGACTAAAACTCCAGGGACTGTTTGGTTCATCTCAGCATTTCCAGTGTTGAGTATAGAGCCTGGTACAGAGTAAGTTCAGTAAATACCTCTTGACTGAATGAAAGGATAGAGATAGACAAATCAGGGAAGGAGAGCTTTTGTCTCCGAGCTTCAGTGCTGAGAGTGTCATCCTTTTACAGATACGTAATAGGTGAAGCCCAGTAGTTGGGCTGGTATTTACCAAACTCCCACTTTCCCATTTGCTGCAGTGGAAGCAATTCAGAAGCTACCGTCCTTTAATGTTGGATTAATGTCATTAAACACCTTATCTTTAATATCCCTGGGAGAATCTGACAAGACTTTATGGAGAGGGGCGCCGGGATGGCTCAGTCGTTAAGCGTCTGCCTTCCGCTCAGGTCATAATCTCAGGGTCCTGGGATCGAGTCCCGCATCGGGCTCCCTGCTCCACGGAGAGCCTGCTTCTCCCTTCTCCCACTCCCCCTGCTTGTGTTCCTGCTCTCACTATCTCTCTCTGTCAAATAAATAAATAAAATCTTTAAAAAAAAAAAAAGACTATGGAGTGACAGGTTTTAAAGCATCAACAGAAGTTCTTTTGAGTTAAGTGGGAAAGGAGCTCAGAAAAAGGTAGATTCTTATGAATCTCTCCACAGTCCAAATTTTGCCTTGGTATGCAAGTGCTTTCTTCTCCCACCCTCTTTCCACTCTCTCACTTGTTAAACTCTAGTCATACTGAACTACCTTTAGTACTCCAGGTTTTTCTTTCCTCTGAGACTTTGTTCCTGCTATTCCCTGTACTCGGAATGCTTTGTTCCACTGATTTCCTTTAACCTGGCTAATTCCTATTTGTCCTTTAGATCTCAGCTTACACCTTGGCTTACCTCCTGTGGGATGCCTTCCCTGACCATTTGCCCCGATCCTACAGGTCTGAATTAGGTGCTCTTTCCCTATGTTGACACAACACCCTGAACTAATGTCCTTGTAGCACTTGTAAAACTATTGACATTTCTTTTTAGTCTCTTATATTTTTCACTAGACTTAGCATTTCTTAAGGCATCGAATCTTCTATTATTCCCAGGGTCCTGAATGATGCTTGGCACAAAATAAACCTCAGTAAACATTTTCTCAGTGAATTAATGGGTGAATGACCGAATCCCACAAGAATGCCAACTGCAAAGAAAGGCTAAAAGAACAGGTAGCTGGTATACTTTCTCTTTCCACATCCAGCATTCTCCTGGTGTGCAGCCTGCAGATGTGGAGGAAGTTGTCAAGAAGGGTGTACAGACCCTTGTGATTGGCCGAGGGATGAGTGAGGCCTTGAAGGTAGGTATTGGTGAGCACAGCATTCCTGAGGACAGTTGGTAACCTCTTGGACCTTTACCTTAGAAATATGTCCTTCTTGGGAGCTCAGTTCAGTATATCATGCACCCTCATTTTGCCGAGCCAGTGGATGGCCCAGGATAAAATAAGGGATGTTAGTACTCTCCCTCATTGGGGTTGGACTGTCCAGTCTGCCTTACCCTAGGCCTGTGTTGTTTCAACTATATTTCAGAAATTCTTCACTCCTGGAATTCTCAAGCTCTATAACTATCAATATTTGGTTCTTTAGATTTTCACAGTACTTCACGTTTTTTTTAGTACTTCACATTTTTATAGTACTTTTTATTCTTTCCTTGAACACAGTCATGTTTTTCCCCTTTCGAAAAAAATATTTTTATTGCACTTACAGAAATAATACATGCTTATTGCAAAACCGTTGATGCAGAAATGTTGAAGTAGAAAAGTGGAAGATCCCCACCCCCATCTCCACATTGGATGTTTACTGCTCCATGCAGCTACAAATATATACTCTTAGGCGTACAGACATACATGTATACACTTAGAATCATTTTTACATAAATAGGATCACATCGTACGTATTTTCTGTAACTTTTTACTCACGTTATTACATTGTGAACAGTCCTTCACGTAAGTGCGGAGAGATCTACCTCATTCTCTCCTTTATATAGATGTCCTAAAATCTACTTCCCTACCGATAAAGGTGCTCTTTATTTTTTGTTTAACCTATTTTTTCCCATTAAAATAATTCCTTTCTATAAGGCTATTGTTATTATAAAATTGTTCAAACATAGAAAAATATAGGGCATTTAAAAAATATTTCAGAGCTCCTTCTGAGGAGGCAGAATCTAATTAAAGTCAATTTAAAATAATATTCAGCATAAGCCAGAGTTAAAAAAAATATCCAATAATAGCTGCCACTATTGAGAATCTTTTATATAAATTAATTTACAAACATTCATTCAGTGCTTTCTATGGGTCAGACACTCTTCTAGGCACTGAGACAAGACAAACAAGGGTCATGACCCTCTTGGAAAATTAAATAATAGACAATTTCAGATTGCAACAAATGCTGTGAAGACAGACCTATGAGGGGCTGCTCTAAATGGAGCAGTCAGGAAAGGCCTAAGGAGACGTTTGAGCTGCGGTATCCATACATTAGTTAACTTCATCCTCACCCCACCCTGTGTGTATTTTTATCCCCATTTTATAGAGAAGGAAACTGGGGTGGAGAAACTTGAGATAGCTGGCCTACATGGCAGAGTTAGACTTCAGACTCAGGTTGGACTGACTCAGACGTTCACGTTTACAAGCGAGACATTCTCTGTACCTTAGCTGAATTAGTTTTCATACTAGCCCTGTGAGCTAGGTATCATTATTCCTATTTACAGCCATGGAAACAAAGGGTCAGAGAATTGAATTCACTTACCCACGGTCACACTGCTAAGATTTAAATCCTCTTCCCATGTCCATTTCACCTGAGCTTTGTGCATGCATGATGCTTCTGTCAACTTCTTAGAAGCCTTTCTGACTCCTTGGGGGCTCCCTGTCAAGTTTTGGACTGGTGACACGCTGGGTGATCGAGTAGTGACCGTTATCATTGTCTAATTTTGTAGAGAACCCTTGCCTCATGGCAGGAAAGGAAACCCAGGAGGGCCTTTCCCCTGACTTATCTTTTTCCCTCTTCCCAGGTGCCTCCATCCACTGTGGAGTACCTCGAGAAACAAGGCATTGATGTGCGCGTCCTCCAGACAGAGCAGGCAGTGAAGGAGTATAACGCCTTGGCTGCCCAAGGCATCAGAGTGGGAGGGGTCTTCCATTCCACATGCTGATGGAGCCTTAAGGAGAATAAATCACTAAGCAACAATGCCTGTGATCATCACTCTTAGCATCTCCACACCGGCCTCCCCTTTTCAACAGCTGTTCACGCCAGATCCTGTGCTAGGCTTTGGGATGCATGATAACTAAGGCCAGGTCCCTGAGGGGAACTGAAAATCAGGGGAGAAGACAGATGTATATAATACACTAAATGTTAGGCCAGAAATATGAGGAAATAGAGGCAAAAATAAAGCCTTCTGCTTTGAAGAAAGCCAAGGAAAAGTTTCAGAGCATTAAAATTATATTGCAATTGAAGCTTTGGAATGTTTACCCATTAATTCAACCAAGTTTTATTGAGTACCTTATATGTCAGACACTGCCATAGACTCCAGAGAAACAGCAACAAAAGTCTTATCCTCACAAAGCTTATATTCTTTTTTTTTCCTAAAATTTTATTTATTTGACAGAGAGACACAGTGAGAGCAGGAACACAAGCAGGGGGAGTGGGAGAGGGAGAAGCTGGCTCCTGGCTGAGCAGGGAGCCTGATACGGGGCTTGATCCCAGGACCCTGGGACCATGACCTGAGCCGAAGGCAGATGCTTAATGACTGAGCCACCCAGGAGCCCCACAAAGCTTATATTCTAGTGGAGAAAAGAAACAATAAATCCATAATGTAAGTAGAACCTGTTATGAAGAAAAATAAAGCAGAATAAGAAGACAAAGAGTAAAGAAGGCTGTTTCAGGTATGTGGTCAGGAAAAGTCTCTGCAGATGGCCAGTGAGCGGAACCCTGAGTGAAATGACGGAGCACTCCAGTAACAGCAACAGAAGGAGCTCGGCCCTGATACCCTGGGTTCTAGGCAAGCTGTTCTACTAGCTAAACCTGAGCCTAGCTGGACAGTTCTCCCCGAGCCGCAGATTCTCTTGCTCTAAAATGATGGGGCTAGACTAGATGCTCTGTAACCACCATGGATAGTCTTTGTTCTGTTAAATACCAGCTATCTTTTGTGAAGCCTTAGAATAGACAGAACTCTAATAAATTATAAGCATCACCTTAGTTTTCATTCCTCCCCCTCTTTAAAGAAGAGTATGGGCTTTGGTGTCAAATAGCCTTGACTTTGAACTGTGGCTTTCTGCTACTCGATGCTTGGGCATTTATTTAATCTCTTAGAGTTGCAGTATTCTCGTCTGTCAGATAGGGATAACAGTACCTGGAGTTATTTTGTAGGTATTAAATGGGGTGATTCATACAATGTCTTAGCACACTGCTTGGCATGTAGTGAGGACTAAGTTGAAGCCATTGTTGTCATTGCATTTTGATTAACGGGTCTGCTGTGTGTCAACTAGTTTCATGTTATGGTTCGTAACATATGGTTCGCAGCCTATTTCACAGATTTGTAGAATGCTGGAGCTCAAAAGGAATTATGGACTCTATTCTCTCGTTTCTCTTTAATGCCCATTTACTGAGTCCGCTAATTTTTTGTGACTAGTTATTGCTGGGCCCTGGGAGTATGGGAATGAGTAAGTTATAATTCCTGCCCTCAGGAGTTACGTGAGAGAGAAAACAGACAATGATACAGTGTGTTAACATTATAATAGTTACAAGGTCCAGTGATGGCCTAAAGGATGGCCTAATCCTACCAGGATGGAAGGGAAAGTAAGGAAGACATCACGAAGACCATGACACAAGCTGAGTCTTAAGAATAAGGTGTTTGTTTATTCACCAAACATTTGGCAACTTTTAAACATTTACTAAGTATTTATCGCAGCCATAATCAATACCCCAGCCCTTGTTGAAGCCACAGCCCCAGAAAGCTGGTTTTTGCTCCATGAGATCCTGTTACCTCCTTGGCTCAGATGGGTATCTGACAAGGCAGCCAATCCACAGACTGAACAGCAACTTAAGATGTGGCTTGGCAAGAAAAGGTGAGCTAAGACCATTGGAATGGAAAGTGAAGGGATCTTTCCAAGTTCTGCCAAGGAAGTGGCAGAGCCAAGGTTAGAACCTGATGCTGTGTCTTGATGTCCTTCTACTATACACCTCCTTAAAAGGCCTATCGGAGTGGGGCACCTCACTGGCTCAGTCAGAAGAGCATATGACTCTTGATCCCAGGGTTGTGAGTTCAAGCTCCACATTGGGCGTAGAGTTGAGTTTAAGGAAAAAAAGGGAGGGGTTTGTGGGAGTAAGATCCGCACAGACCTGACTCCCAGCCTGGAGGTCTGGGGAAGTCCTGCTTAGTGCCCTTTTTGCTACCAGCCATTTGATAGGTACAGGATCTTTCTAGATCTCAGCTCAGAAAGCTGAGGCACCTATGTAGCTAGGAGAGTATTTGATGAAATTTAGACTGTTTCTCTATTGATGCAATCAACTTTTTTTTTTTTAAGTGAAATGTAAAGTGAGACATTTCCAGTGGGTGTTGAACTGGGTGTGGGTGTAATCAGTGTTCCTAAGTGAGTTGTCTCCACATTAGAGAGAACTTAGTATGAACTTCTTAGAGACAGAAGTATCTGGCAATGAGATCATTAAACTTTGTATAGAACCTGCTAATAAATAGCTCCTATTTCTGAATCTGTTCTACATGGTCATTGCTAGAAATGTACAGAACCTGGAGAGAAGCTGTTTTTCCACATGACACTACACTTAGTCCTATGTCTTAATCACTAAGCCCTTTGATTTGATTTGTAAGTAGCACAGCCCTCACTCTGCCCACACTTAATTTCTTCTAGCTTGAGTGGTTCTAAGACAAGAATTCTACCAAGTGCTTTCTGTGCACCCTATAATTCTGTTTGCAGAAGTCAATCATGTCAAAGTCAAATATAAAGTCCTTTTGGAAACCTGAATCCCAGGGCTGGCTTTTGCAGGCATGCCACGGTACTGCTAAGTTTGCTCTGGATACATAGACTCATTCACTCTTTCCCTGCTTGGTATGTGCTGGGGATACCACACACGTTTCTTACTGTGCAGGGACTCAGATTAGTTGGAAGAGACAGACGTAAACATACAGTGATGGTACTGACATTGCAACCTGCCACGAATCTACCTAGAGAGCTGTTTTGTCTGTCTCAGAATAATTTTAACATTTATTTCTCATTTTTTAATTGGATTTTTTTTACATGAAAATGCAGATTTCTGGCTCTTCTGGAAGAACCAGAAGATCCGATACCACCAGGCCCACACTTAGAAACCACTGAGCAGAGCTGAATAGCAGATACCTTCTGACCCTGACTGAGAATGGAAGTCTCTCTTACCTTCCTGCAGTCCACCTCTTTTTCCTGCCTTTCTTTAAAAAAGGTTTCCATTTGTGAACCTGCAACAAATACTTAAATATGCCTCAAGAACATATAGGAGGCTGTCAGAACACGGAGGCAATGAGCCAAGCCCACCAGAGACACAAGATACGTTCCAGAATGAGGCTCAGTCCTGGAGAATGAAGAGCCGTAGGAGACACTCTGAGGAACATATTCCAGGGCTCAGCAGGTCCAAAGGTCTGAGACAAGACAGCATGGTGAGCGTTGGGCACAACTACAGGATTTTCTCTTGCCAGAGAAGTACACAGAACGTGTGGCACACGCAGAACGAGGCTGGAGATGACAGAGGCATGAAGAGCCTTCAAGAATAGTACTTTAGACTATCCTGGAACCAGCAATGGGCCACGTCAAAGGGACTTCAGCAGGGGAATGGCAGGAGGAGATCTGGGTTTTAGAAAGATCACTCTGCTAGCTGTGTGAAGAATGGACTGAAGGTAGCAAGATCTGAGGCAAGATCTTTAGGAGGCTAATGCCACATTTTAGGAGGGATGATGGTAGTCTGCACTGGGATAGAAACCGAGTATGAGAAGAGGATGAGTCAAGAAACATTTAAGGAAGCAGAATCTAAAGGACCTGATGGCTATGTTTATCGGAGGGGTGCAGAAGGAGTCCAGTGTGACACACAGGTTTCTGGCTTTGACTGCTGGGCACATGGGAGACCACTTACACAGAACAACAGATCCATTATGGAAAACGTGTTGGACTAAGAATCAGGAGGCCTGGGTTCCAGCCTTGGCTTTACCATGAATTCAGTCCCATATTTCCTATAATCTGATCATTCAGGGTCAAAGGAATTTAAAAGGTTGAGTCCAATCTCTTAGAGGATACTTGAATTCCTTTGCAAGAAACTTGCCAGGGAGCTTGTTGAACCTCTGCTTAAACACATCCAACATGGACAATTTATCTCCTAATGCAGCTCAAAAAACTTATCTTGATACTAAGCCAAAATCTGCCCCTTACTGTGTCTCTACCTTTGGTGGAAAAAAATACTCTATTTTGGGTGTTAAGACCTAGGATAAAGTCCTGGCGTTGCCCCTTAGGAGAAAAACATTACCTCAAAACCTGTTTCCCCACCGATGAAATGGGGGATAACCTAGAAGGATTTTTATAGCAGGCGTACCATATCTGAAAAGGATGCAGCATAGCCTTCACCTAGAAGACTCTCGGTAGCTCGTGCACAAGGGGCTTGGCGGGCAGCCATGGGTCTCGATGTCTTCACGCTCCGACCCAGCCATCATCAAACGGTGCTTGGGTAAGAACGGTGGTAGGATTCAGCCTAGCCCCCAGCTTCATTTTATCACCAGGGCAGGCACTTTTGTCAGGGTATTAATTTGTCTTAATTTGTCAGGGTATCTTGTTGATACACAAGAGCCCACTGATGTTACATTCCTGAGATATACAAAACAAGCAAGCACACTAGAAAAGTAAGCTAGCTCCTTGAAGATCTTTCTAGCAGGGATGACGTTCTGGAGCCAGACTGCCTGGGTTGACACCCAAGCTCTGTCGTTTACTAGTTGTGTGACTGAGGCAAAATTATTTAATTCTCTAACTCTAACTGCCTTGCTTGTCACACAAAGATAACAGTACCTACTTCATAGGGTAGCTGTGAGGATTGAATGAGTTAATTTCATGGAAAAGGCTTACATCACTGCCGGGCACAAATCAAGGGCATTAAACCAAAAGCCAAACATGCTTGAATTCAAACTCCAGCACCACCTGAGTAATTCATAATCTTGCTATTATTTTTATAAGCTTTGCAGGTAGCACATAGGATCGAGACTGCCTGCAGATTCAGATTCTACCAAGCATTATTTGATTAAACCCATTCAACAACACTTAAGGTATAATTATCTCTATTTTATAGCTAAGAGGAAACCCAGGCAATAGAGAGCTTTAGATCTGAAGGCTTTTTCCATATACTTCCCCAGAGGTGGTAGAGCCCAGGCCTCAGGAACCATCTTAGATTTGAATGAAGACAGGCTTTACTACTTACTGTACAGGCTTCTTCCCAGACTTCTCACTCTGAAGTCTCTGGAAAGACTCAGTTGGCTGTAGCAAGGATTAAACGGCAGGTAAAGTAGCACGGGCCCTCACACAGTTAACGTCTCTGGAGCATTTACTGTTCCAGCATTGGAGTCATCAAAGATGTAGTGGGAAATGCCTTTATTTCTTACATTGGATCACTCTTTTCCATAATCCCTGTTTCTCCTAAAATATGGCCCTAATGTATTATTTTGGTTCTAAGGGTAATGACAGGCAAGATCAAGAATCTCCCTCAGGGATGAAAATGATTCATTCTCCAGCTATTCATCCAGTCCTTAGCCCAGCTACTGCCTGAGTTAGGGAAAGCGCTTCTCAGCACGACAGCGAAGTCTAAGGCCGTTCAGGAACTATCAGTGGTGAGAAAGCACAGCTGTGAAAGGAGTGGGCCCTGGCAAACAGAATCTTGACTTAAAAAACAAGATTACGCTCCAGTAAGCCATTCTTTAGAGGTGGCTACAAAACTGGATCTTTGTTTCACACTGGAGGAATGTAACCATGTGATATAAATATTGAACCTATAGCCACATAATTTTTTTAAGGACCAGGAACTGGAACGGCTAGGTGTTTTCTCAACTTTATTGGGGGCGGGGGGGGTTGTCAGGGAAGGAGGAGGTGTAGACTTGAAGGTTTTTGGTTTTTTAATGCAAAATAATTTATTTTGTGCTTGACACCAGATGAGACTATACGGGTCACGGTGTTCATGCCTACACGCCATCTCCAGGTGAGGTGCTCTAGCTTCTGGCTCATTCTGCTACCTAGGAAGGGCCTTCCAGGCCTCGGCTCTCCAGACTGCTGGTGACTCAGCGCCTTGCGGGTTTGGGCATTATGTAAACTTTCACAGACTTGCTGAAGGGGATGGTGCCCTCGATGCTGGTTTCCAACTGGGGTGACACCTCGCCACCCTCGATCCACGGGGATTTTGGAATGCGGGAATTGGAGTTGTAGGCCAGCAGCAGCCTGACTTCTACCTGGCATGGTTCTGGGGAAAAAAAGACAAAAGAAATCCTCTGTGACCGGGCCACTGCAAGGAATTGGAATGAAATGTCAAGTCAAAGCAACATCAAAGATGGAAGCAGGAGGGTTTACAAACTTTCTGCTGCAGAATGGTGTTTGATGAGATGCTCAGCCCGGCTCCTGCCACCCCCAGCCCAGCTTTGCCCTGTCCATACACCCCTGCTACCCCAACTTCGTGCCTCACCCCTGGTCCCTTCAGCCCTGCCTGCTCCCACCAGCCTGCATCTTGTCCAGCGTTGACCCTTCTGTTTCAACAACCCCTTGGCTCACTGGCAAGGAGCAGGGCTGCTCTGTCCTGAGTCTGAGCTCGCAGTGGGAGTGGGAGCCCTGTTCCCACCCACGGTTTCAGGCTAAGGCTGCAGGGTGGGGAGCTCTAAAGCACACGACGTACATCTGTCTTCATCCCTTCCCCCTCACCAAACAAAGGCACGGCCCCAGCCTGAATCCTGTGAGGTCTGGGCCTGCAGATGTGCTGCTTCTCCACCACCTCCTCCTCCCGTCCCCGTGGGCTCCTTGCAGCTCAGATCCGTGGCTGATCAGAGACGAGCTAAAAACTCTGCCTCAGAGGCCTTCTGGTCTCAAGAGAGGGCCATGGGGGCCTGCACAGGGCTACTGCTAGTGGCCAGATAACCATGCTCTTCCTGTGTGGCTGGGCTTGGGCATCGGGGCTGCGCATACCACAGACCCTACCAACTTAGTGGACAAGCAGCCCTGATTAGGAAACAGTTCTAACCAAACATTCTCACCAGTGAACAGGAACCCATTTCAGGGACCTAAAATCATGTCACTAAACCTTTCTTTCTTTCAGCACGTGGCGGGTCCTAGTGAGCGAGTTAGCCCTCAGGTTGCTGACCATTTGTTGGGGACAGAGACAGTTACAAATGGGGCACAGTGCTCTAAGAAGCATGAGGAGGGAGCCCAGGAAGGCTATAGAATAGAATACCTGCTCTGTGCCAAGCATACAGCCCTGAGTTCTTACCCTGCCACACCATGAAAGACTGTCACGACTGCCCAAAAGTCCCAAGGCTCTGAGAGGTTCTAAGTGACTGTGGAAATCCACACCAGTGACAGAATGTAAACCCACTTTATAAACTGAAGCAATTAATCTTTCTGTTAACCACGTGGCTTCTACAAAGGAGGGGGAGAGAATTTCAGAAGAGCCTAAGGGCAAGTGCAAAGGACCAGGAACACAGTAAGCTTCGGATATCCTCTTAAATTTCATGTGACTGGAGCAAAATGTGCAAGTGTCAAAGATTAGCCCAATGCTAGGAAGTACAGAGGACAAGAATGAGAGCTGGATGGATCTAAATGAACAAGGGCAGAGGTCCCAGGACTTCTCAAGACCTCCCCAACCTCTTCCTAGTCACTTCCAGACTTCTCTCTAGGGAGCAGGGCAGAGATTGCACTGCTGTCCTCCAGGGAGGGAAAAGCTCCCACGAAGCCAGAGCAACCTAGCCAGCCCAAGAGCAGCCTCAGCTCCACCATTTACCAGCTACGGGGTACGAACACAGCCATGTAATATGGGGTACATTTGTAGTGAAACCAGTGCTGCTCTCATCAGACTCCAGTAACAGCTTTCCCACTATGCTCCTTTCCTTTGTCCCAGATGGCTGTCGCCAACCCCAACCACAACCCAGCCTCAACTCTCTCAGCACTTTCAGCCGAGTCCTGGCAAGGTCAGAGGACTCAACCCCAACTGTTCATTATGCCCTCTCTGCATGTAGTAAGAATGGCAATTCAAACCACTGCCCTCAGAGGAAAGGAAAGGGAAGAGAAAACGAGGAGAGACAGTGGGAGAAAAAGATAAAAGACTATGTGAGACAAATCATCATGCCTGGAAGAATAGCTCTCTTAGGAGGTATATATTCTTGCTTGCATCTTACAGATAAAGAAAATGAGACAGAGAGGTAAAATCACTTTCTCAGGATGACACAGCATGGGAGGCAGAATCTGGAATGGGGTCAGTGTGACTCAAAGCTTCTGACATGGCAGTCCCCTGCCTCTCAGAGGAGAGGCCCCTGGTAGGGAGCTGCTGAAGGACTACATGGAGGAAACACCCCTCACCACGAGGCCCCATCTCCTGGATTAGGACAAAGGCAGCACAGGGCATTCAGAATGAGAACACATTTCACTTTAGTGTCCCAGGTCAGAAGGGAACGTGCTATAATGAAAATGCAAGGGATATGGGAGTTAAGAAATCTGAGTGCCAGCCTCAAGGCCCCCCTGATCAGCTATGTGGGCCTCCATTTATGTATCTATAAAATGGGGAGCAGAATACTAATTCCTACCTCCAACTTGGTCTGAGGATTAAATGAATTTTAATTGCACATTTAAAATCCTGTATTCAATTTTCATTATTTGTTGAGCGCTTACTACATTTCAGGCTCTAAGGACACATGATACAGAGGCACTGGAGATACAGAGGTAAAGATGATGAACAAGTACCCTGCTCTTGTGGAGCCTCCATTCTAATGGGAAAGTCAGTAAACAATTACATGAGAAAACTTCTGACACTAATAAAGTGCTATGCTGAGAATTAACAGAGAGATTTGTAATAGCAATCTCTCAGAGGAGGTAATCCTGAATGAATTAGAATTCTTCAGGCTCATGACAGCCTAGATAGTAGCCCTGGCCCAGGCAAGGACTTGCTGTATGACCATGGTAAGTCAGTAGGCCCTTCCAAGACTTGAGGCTCTTCTGAGATCTAACATGCTATGATGTGCCTCTCTGAGTCTTGGCCTCCCACAACAATGCTGTCCCACGGCATATCTTTCTAGCATATCATATCCATGTCTAGGATCCCTTTTATCAGAACAGATGAGAATAAGAAATTCTAGGGGCACCTGGGTGGCTCAGTCATTAAGCGTCTGCCTTCAGCTCAGGTCATGATCCCAGGGCCCTGGGATCGAGCCCCAGATTGGGCTCCCTGGTCGGCGGGAAGCCTGCTTCTCCCTCTCCCACTCCCCCTGCTTGTGTTCCCTCTCTCACTGTGTCTCTGTCAAATAAATAAAATCTTTAAAAAAAAAAAGAAATTCTACCTTCCTGTGGTAGTGCAGAACATTCCAGGCAGCAAGGATATGAAACGAGGGATGCTCAGGGAGGAAGATCCTGGGTAAAAGCATTGCTGGATGCTCCCTCAATTGTGCCAGGCCCAGGGTCACTGATTAGATGCCCAAAGGGGCTGTCCTGATAGTTAACAGCCTACTTCCTCTTTGTGAGAACCTTATTATGTCATTAATACCCACCTAAAACCCCTGATAGAGGGAAACCATTAATAATGGCATTACTCATGTATTTAATAATTCAGTGAAAGAAAATTCTAGAAGGCATCCACCTATTTCTAAAATAAACCACATTTTGTGGCAATCATGCTTCTGAATCATCTTTAGTGATTGAGGAAATACCAGTGAGGCCAATTCTCCCCCACATTTTAGGTTCTGTAGACTGAGTCTCTTTTTCAAGTTTCTAAAGCAGCCTTACATGCTTGAAATGTCATGTCTCACGCACTTGTATTGTCCCATTTTATTCTTAAGAATTTTTAAAAATACTTAGGTAACTTCCCTATCTTTTCACAAATTATTAAAGTATCACGTTAAACCAGCCCATGTGGGAAGGCAGGGCAGTAATAGTTGTCATTTTACTTGTTTTAAGGGAATGAACTGAATGGTTCATATACAAAAACAGAACAATTTCAATTTGGGGGGTAAGAAACTAAAACTGCTTAATTTCCAGACAGAGCAAGCCTCAGAACTAACTCCTAGGTGGAGTACTATCATCTTCATTTTGAAGGTGAGGAAACAGTTTCAGAAGGGAGAGTAGCTTGTCCAAGGCTATGCAGGAAGTCAGTGGCAGAGTTAGGACAAGAAAATAGTGTGCTGGCATCCAGCCAAGGACTCCTTTCATGAGATTCCATTCTGTTATAATCTCCTGTATATCTTCTGACAAAATCTTGTGCCTCAAGCAATCAAAGCAATGCAGCAAATGAGTCTAAATGCATCCAGTATGGGTTTTTAAACTCCTTAAGAAATCAAGTATAGTCCTCAGCAGGCCTGACAGAACTGTGTATTTTGAAAAGTGCAAAAAATCGAATGCCTACAGGTAAGTGTGATCCCCAGGAACATATTTTCCTGTCCACCCTGGTCCACTGACCCCTTACCTGTCCAGGCAGTGTGGGAGAGGTACACCTGAGTGATAAGCCGGTGGCGGCCTGGGCCAGGATTCCGGAAGTCGGCTGGCTTAGGATGAATCATCTGAGCCTGGCCATCTGGATATGAGACCTAAGAGGCGAGAGAAATGAGAAAAAGGGACAGAAGAGCTATGAGTTTCAACAGAACTGTGCTGTCTTTTTTGAACCTCAAAAGAGGAGGAAAAAAAGACACTAGCCTTCATTAAAAACTGTGTCTGGGGGGGGGGGGGCAACACTGTTGCCATCTCTGTATTCCCTGCCCCAGCACAAAGCAGTGTTTGGGAAATGTTCCCTGAATTCATGGTGAAGAAGTGATAGGAATAAAGTGCCTCTACTAAGTACAAGAATAGGTAAAAATACTAATCTTGATGTGAAAAGCCTTCCCAGGCACCCCCATCAGGATGACTTTCTCTCTCTTTGGCTCTCAATCATATCATGGGCCAGCATCCAACACCAACCACCAAGTTTTAAGAATAATTTTGTAACTGCATTCTCTCCGCTAGATTATAAGATGCTAAGATGCACATTCTACTGCTCTTTCTGTCAATGAAGGGTCTGCTCTGTTAAAAAACAAAACTCAACCAAGTAAATTTGAAGATCTAATTGGCTTTATTAAGAGTCTAGCAAGTAGAGAGATGTTCTGAAGAGCTGTACAAAATGGGAAGGACACATTCCTGGAATAGGTTGAAACAGTAATTAAGTCTTGGTTTCCTGTCGTGGGGGGCAAATGACTCCAATTTGGACTTGTTTTGTTGTTGTTTTTTTTAATAGCTGGCCAGTTCTCAAATGTCACACACGGCCAGAATACCTTCCTCACACCTCAGGAGAGCCTCACCGCTATCTGTGTGGACAGCCTCTTGCACTCCACAGTATACAAAGGAACTAAATCAACAAATGCAGCTTACCAGAGAACCCGAGGGCCCGGGATATGGAAATCTACTGAGAAGGACAAAGTAGGGAACCGCACAGGCCTTTCATCTTTGAAACTCTGGAGAGGCCTGTCTCAGCCCACGTGCCCCATAAGAAGATTTCAACTTCCTCCATGTTGATCTCAAACTTTCTAATTGTTTAAGTTCTTCTTTCCAGTTTATTTCTTAATTCAGGCAAAAGACCCAGAAGGCAAAACATCCTCTGATGGTAACCAAAACTACCCCTCAAGTAATAACAACTGCCCTGAGCCAGCAAGATCACCCGTGGTTAACTCCAAGACAATGAGCGACTTGAACTTCACTGCCCACCTGCAAGTACCCACTGACCTCTGTCCCACATTTTCCTCACAGAAACCTCTCTCAATCTTGTCAGCACTTGGGAGACCGTCTTGGAGACACTAGTCCACTGTCCTCCCGGGTTGGCCTCACTGAAAGGAATTCTTGTCTTGTTTCACCACCACTCCTTTCTCTGTCTTCGGATTTGGTCAACGACAAGTGGCCAGGCGCCCTTGCACCCCGGTACCATGGCTACACTAATCACCTTCCACCTGCCCAGAACAGAAGTGCTGGTCTGGACAGCACCTTCCTACCATCAGAGCTGCCCCGCAAGGGGCAGTGAGTCCCCCACCTCCCCACCTGTAGAGGCGGCAGAACAGTCTGGCCATGCATGTGGTACAGTGGCCTTGGAGACTTTTCAGTAGAGTCTAGCTTGTGACCCTTAAATAATCTGCCTGCAATTTCATTTATGCTCAGTTGGTCACTGAACTTTTTCTCAGGGATAAATGTGAAACAGTAGTTCTCAACTCTAGCTGCACATTAGAATCACTTAACAGTTCTTAAGGAAAAAAAAATACTGGTACTCATGGGCCCTACTCTCAGGATTCTGATTTAACTGGTGTAAGCTGAGGCCTGTGCATCATTACTTTTTAATGCTTCCTGAGTAATTCTAAAGTGCAGGTAGGGTAGATAACCACTAAGGTGGGGGGAAAAAAAACCTGTAGTACAACTTCACAGCCAACTCAGAATTAGTTCTTTGTAGGTCTTATGATTTATAATAAAGAATTCCTTTAAAAAAGAAAAAAAAAAGGAATTCCTACTGGGAAGCCAGAGGTTTTTTTCCCTCTACTGTCACCATTGGCAAATCTTCAGGGCCCGACTCATTCTTTTTCTCTTCCAGGAAGCCTTCCCTGCCTGTTCCTGGCTATCTGTCTTCAGACTTACTGTCAATGCCTGCATCCCTACTTCTATTCATAGCCCTTCTGCCTAAATACCTCCGCTAGCCTTTAGCCTTTGTTCTTACTGATCCTTTCACACATACCTCCCCCTGTACCGGTGTCTCCACAAAGCCCTTCTTTTCCTCAGCCTCCAACCACACTCTCCTAATTAATTCTCTCCATCGTGTGTATGTGTATTTTAAGTATATTACAGAATTTTTTATGGTAGCTCAAAACTGGAAATAAACCTGTAGGGGAGGAAAATTAATTTTCCCTCTGGCTAAGATCACTCCTATAATAAGACAGATAAATAGGAAAAAAACAAACACAAGTTTAATAAGTATACATTCTGTATCCATGGGAAAGACCCAGGAAAACTGATTAACTCCCTGAAATGGCTCAAGTCATCACCTTAAATACCATCTTCCATTAAAGACAAAAGAAAGGCGTTGCGGTGGGAGGGAACCAGTTTTGGTTCAATGAACAATCACAATAAAGAAAGGTAAGGTTGTTATAAAAAAAAAATTTTTTTTTTTTTAAAGTAATCTCTACACTCAACATGTTGCACGCTCCACCAACTGAACCGGCCAGAAGCCCCTGTTATGCAAATTTAAGTTGGTGCCTGCCCCACTGTTAAGAGTTTCTAGAGATTTAGTCATCCTTCTCTTCCTGGTACAGAGGGAGATACCTTTACAAATGGTGATCTCACTTATAAATGTAAATTTACCTCATAAAAGGGCAGCTTCTCTGTTTTCCAAGATTCTCCTGTGTCTTCAGCCTCTCAAAAATAATTATCCCCAAATAATCTTTATGCCAAAGAGCCAGATCTGGGGTGGCATACTGTGCTCCCCTTCATTCCTGCCTTTGAAACTTCCAAGTGGTTTCACACTCTGGAAGCTGAGTCAGTACACAGCTCCATTACTTCACTGAACCAGTCAGTGTCTTGTTCTTGAGAATAAGTCCGCTCCATTTCAAGAGCTGGGTCTTATTTCAGAAGGCAGTGTTGCACATGAGTTCCCAAAATTAGGCCTATAGTACGTGAGCAATCAGGTATTTAGTAAGAAACCACGGTATTCTGATCCTGTGCACATTTGAATGATGACTGAACTTTGGTTTTATAACTGCATGTCCATTTGTCTTTCACTGACACTGTGTATCCTGAGGGCAGGAATTCTGACACCTCTGCAACCCTAGTGCTTATCATGTGCAACAGGGTAAGCATTGCTAAGTGGATGGATGGATAAGTGGGTGGATGGAGGAGTGAGCAGTAGTCTTTTTGCAGACTGTCTAAATTGATTAGTGTCTCTACTGCATTTGGCATGTGTCTCTAATATATCTAATTTAGGAAAAAATACTCCCTAGCGCTTGCTTTTTTCAACCCTTAAATTTTGTTCACCAAGCTGCCCCACCCACAGCCCGGAAAGGACTCGTTTATTATAGTCTGCTTGTAGCCCTGAAAATACCAAGTCTTCACCTCACGTTACAAAACTAGAAAGGCCCCTGTCATTCAGTAAACACTTACTGGGTATCAGGGGCTTTATATACTTCATCTCCTTTCAACGTCAGTTGTTCCTATTTGTTAGTTGTAGAACCTGAGCTTCAGAGTTTAAAGTACCTTGCTCCAAACCACAATCAGCAGAAGAGATGGAATTCACACTCAGACTCTCTCATAAAGACTCATCTCCCCCTTCTCCCCCCACTCTCTGTCCCTCAAGTAGAAATCACAGGGCTGCTGAAGTTACAGTCAATGTGGAAGACCCATGGGGACAAACCCTGACAGACCTGGACCTTCACAGTGCTCTGAGGGTCCTGCACGTGTTCCAGGGTTGCATCAACATCCAGGGCCACAACCAACCCAGACGTAAACCGCAAAGGGTTGTCTGACTCGCCTGCTGGCTCAATGATGGTGGCCGAAGCTTTGTGGATCTGTAAGCAAGAAGAAAACACAGTGATTCTAAAGCCAGGTCATCCCTGGGCAACAAAGTATGATCCATGCACCCTTCTGTCTCTGGATTAGCAGGGGGACATATGGGAGCCAATCAGCGGAAAGGCCCTCGCCCAGATGCTCAACTCGTCAAAGAAGATCCACCAAGGTGAACAGTTCTGACTGTCTGAACAGACTTGGCCTGACCTGCTCTGGAAGGGGAAGGTGCAAGAAGGTACTCTGTCGCAGCATGGTCTGTAGAATTTTGACCACTTCTACAGGTTTGGACGTCATGAGTCGGGGCATAAGGTCGAGAAGTTTGTCCACAAAGCTGTCCTGTAGGTGGGGCAAATCAGTGATAAAACACCTGGAGGAACAAACAGAGGCAACTGACTAGGCATTCATTTACACTGGCTGAACCCCAAACATGCCAAACCCTGAGGGAGATGTGATGAACTGAAGGAGCTCACGGTTCCCGAATGAGAAAGCCAGGCACCCAGATAATTATGCCCTGGTGATATGATCATCCTAAGAGCCCTGTTTACTGAATACTCGTATGTGCCAGGCATACTCTGTGTTTTACTTCATCTTATTTAGTCCTCCCAGCAATCCTGTGCATTGTTGGAATTATTATTTTCATATTATAGATTCATTAAGTAATTTAAAAATACGTCTTTAAGACTTAGCAAGTGCCAAGTACTATCACAGGCACCAGGGACATAACAGTGAGCAAAAGAGAAGAAAATGCCTATCTTAATGAGGCTTATATTTGTTGATAGGAACACTGAGATTCAGAAAAAATGATGTTGCACTGAAGCTTTAAAAAGTTAAGTAACTCATCCCCCGTGCTGATTCCATAGTAATTCTGCCTTGTAAAAGGAGACAGTCAAAAAATATTTCACTGAGGAGGTGATAGTGCAGGGATTCAGGGGCTGAATGAAGTCCAACTCTAAACAACAGATGAGGAACTCTAAATGACTAGCTCTAAACGACAGATGAGGAATTTTGGCATACCAGAGTTATCACCTTCCCAAAAGTCTCCTCAACCCAACTGTGCAAAAACACTTTCCACCTTAAAGAACCTAAAACCAAAAGTAAGGCATGAACTTAGTTGAGATTTTTTTTTTTTTAAGATTTTATTTATTTATTTCACAGAGAGAGAGGAAACACAAGCAGGGGGAGTGGGAGAGGGAGAAGCAGGCTTCCCACGGAGCAGGGAGCCCGATGCGGGGCTCGATCCCAGGACCCTGGGATCATGACCTGAGCCGAAGGCAGAGGCTTAACGACTGAGCCACCCAGGCGCCCCTTAGTTGAGATTTGAATCCAGGATCTTAAAGGGCTGAGCAGAGTGTATCATTTGCTAGAGAGCAACGCCTATTGGTGAAGTGTGGTATTGCAACTCAGCCCTACAGGAAGCTCTATCACCCACTTACATGAAGGTTGACTATATTAGAGTCATATAAACTTCAGGTTTGGTGAAGTTCATGGGGGCGAAAATGAGGGGTGGAAGAATGAAATATCAGACTTAATATATGTTAGACTAGGGGGGCCTGAGTGGCTCAGTCCGTTAAGCATCGGCCTTCAGGTCAGGTCATGGTCTCAGGGTCCTGGGATCAAGCCCCGCACTGGGCTCCCTGCTCAGCGGGGAGCCTACTTCTCCCTCTGTCTGCCGCTCCCCCTGCTTGTGCTCTCTCTCTCTGACAAATAAATAAAATCTTAAAAAAAAATAAATGTTAAGACTATACAATCTTATAAATGCCTTCCTCCTAGTATTATATTGCCAGCACAGCATGTGTCTGGTCACTAACTCAACTACCACTTCTTTGCCAAGGCTTCCACTCATCTACTGCATCTGTTTTAACCAATTTATTCCACACAGAATTCTGAGAAAACAGCTGTACTGCAGAATAAAAATTATTTACAGAATTATGGCACAATTTTTTGTAGATTATAGAAAAATATGGAAATTTAAGAACAGTGGTGAAAAGAAAAGAAAACAAGTTACAATTTCTCAACAAAAAAGTTTGTTTTACCACGTAGTTCTTGTCTTTTTAGTGGCCCAACTGAATGCTGAATCGAAATGATTCCTGATGTTTTCATTATACCACTGTACGTTTAGCTGAGTTTAAAGAAGTTTATATAGCACTAAAAAAAATACACAATTAGGGCACAGTGCCACAGAAAACAGGCTGGCTGCACTGGGTTCTGGCCTGTGACTGCTCTTGTTGCCCTGTATGTGCTGTCTGCACAACCAAGGTTTAACAAGCTAGAAGGTGATGAAACAATTACCTCTGAAAAAAGTCCACTTCCTGTAAAAACTTTTCACACATCCCAAATAAGGGGTCAACTCTGTAGAAAAAGAGAAAAACAAATAATACACATATTTTGCTTATGTATTCTTCCAACTGAGGAATGAGGACCAAATTCCCAGAAACCTGAGTCTACATGAAAGGAGAATGAGTATAGTACACTATCAAAATTATCTCTAAGAGAAAGAGCAGACTCCTAATGGACCCAGGGGAAAATATCTGCCAGGATCCCAAGGCCTGATTCAGACCCTGCAGTGACTGTTGGGCTCAACGAAAGCTCAAAGTCAAGGGCTATCCTAGGCCACACCTGGCATCAGACTGACCGAGGATAAAGGACAGAAGCACTGCTTGCGGGCAGTGCAGCCTGATGCTACTCCTCTGCGGGAGTCTTCCCAGCTCTCCACTCAGCAGTCCATAGAGCCATCTGGGAGCTCTGATCTTGCCCAGGACGGACAGCTCGGGGGCAAGGATAGGACATCTACATCAGGTGAGTCTGGAGACTATCCTGGCTTAGAAGCCTCATGCTGCACAGGGGCTAACATCTCTTGAAACAAATCCATAGGGATACCTTCCAGGGTCCCCACAAGGGATATGCCTAGTTATAAGAATCACTGCACTCGATGGAGCCCAAAGCTATGGTGTCTGCATCAGGCAATCACAGTTCACTGATGGTTCCTTCTGGTCTATAGGCAATTTTCTCAGTGATCATTTTTACTATGGCAGTGTTACCTAGTAATACAGCTGATGCTACCAGGTCTCTAGGGAATAGACCTAGAAAGTTAACTGAAGGTCAGATTCTCATGACGAAAGGGAAAAGGTTTTGTTACTACTTTGCCCACAGACACAGACTATGTTCTTTCTTCACTAATTGGCTCTTTTTGTTTCCTGTAATTTCTGAATGAAACTTCCCATTTATTTTCATTAATATATTATTCATTAGAGGAGAAAAGTGCCAGTAAAGAAAAACAGACAAATACTCTTTCCTTATATAAAAACATGGAAGAAAATGGTGTTAAGTTTCTTTTTTTAAAAAGATTTATTCATTTGAGAGAGAGCGCGTGCACATGAACAGGGAAGCAGGGGGAGGGGCATAGGAAGAGAGAGAATCCTGACACAGACTCCCCACTGAGTGCAGAGCCAACACAGGGCTCTATCCCATGACCCATGAGATCATAACCTGAGCCAAAACCAAGAGTCGGCTGCTTAACCAACTGAGCCACCCTGGGGCCCCACTGGTGTTAAGGTTCTTAATAACCTAGTTCAGTCTTTCTACTAAAATGTAAGCTCCATGAAAATAGGGATTTTGTATTAATCATTCTGATACATGATATACTTCCTGACACAAGGAGCTATTAAAATAAATATCTGTTGGGGCCCCTGGGTGGCTCAGTTGTTAAGCATCTGCCTTCTGCTCAGGTCATGATCCCAAGATCCCGGGATCAAGCCCCACATTGGGCTCCCGGCTCCACGGGAAGCCTGCTTCTCCCTCTCCCACTCCCCCTGCTTGTGTTCCCTCTCTCGCTGTGTCTCTCAAATAAATAATCTTAAAAAAAAAAAAATCTGTTGAATGAACAAGTACATGAGAAATGACAAATGGAAACTTACTCTACAAGCAACATGCATTTGAATTATTTTCCTAAAAAGCAAGTAGCACTTGAAACTTAACTCTGATAAACAACCAGAAATGGAACTGAAATTTGATAGTGAGGTCCACCCGCCGAAGATCTCCAGGAGTGAGAGGGCTGGAGACCTCCAGTGAAGCAGGGGCTGAAAGGAAGGTAATTCAGCCAAGCAGTGTCAGTGTAGGGCCTCCTTATCAAGAGTTATCTTGGAGAGCTTCCAGACAGTAAAATACAGATTGGGGAACCCTCCCTAAACCCTAAAACAGAGCAGGAAGCCTCACTCACCTGCATGCTAGGTGAAGTAGGCTTTACCACTAAGAATGCCCACTTTTTTCTTGGTGTGAGGAAAGAAAGCAGGGGAAAACTGAAGTCCACTGGGGAATCAAACACTGACCTATAGTCGACTTTTGTTTATAAGTATGCAAAGACAATGGGAAATTTTTAGATGTTAAAAAGATAATCAGGGCTATAAAGGAAACCAAGCAGACCTCAGTGAGATAAAGTCAAGGCATGAAAGCACAGAAAACTTATTAAAAATTCTAATAACTAATGTCAGTGAGATTAAAGAGGAGATCTGAAAGGACACTACACTGATAAAGCAAGAAACTGTTATTAAAGGGGCACACGGAAGAAAGCACACTCGGAAATAAACAGGAATAATGAAATCAACTCAACAGTAAAGGAATACTACATTGAAAAGTGATGAAAACTGAAGTAGACCTTAAAAGAGCATATTGAGGAATTTACGCAAAATACAGAGTAGAAAAACTAAGAAACTGAAATTATGAGAAAAAAGATGAGAGACAGGGCAAACAGATCCAGAGGACACAATGTCCAGTATGAGAGACTGGAGGGGATGGAAGGAGTGGTGAGGAGAAAAATACCCTAGCCAAAAGCAAAGCGTGTACTTCAGCGTCCCCCTGAAGGTCAGTGAGAACACTGGAAAAGACAACAACAACAAAAACCCCCACATACCTACACATGTCCTGGTAGAGTTTCTGAATTCTAAAAAGAAAAAAAAAATTTACAGCTCTGAACCAAGAAAAATAAGCTCCCTACAAAGGAAAGAGAACCAGACAGACATCAGCCAGCCTAAATATAACACTAAATACTAAGCAGCAACACAGCAATATTGACAGAATTCTGAAAGAATTCCAGTTATGTAGAAGAGCGAAAGAAAGGCAGTTTCAGACATGCAGGGTCTCTTACATACTTATTCAGAAAAACAATCACTAGAATGCTAGAATGTGTTCCAGTCAAATAGTAAATTAGAACAAGGAATGTCAATCGCTTCTCGGCCTTTTGGCTAAGATCAAGTGTAGAACAAGGAATGTCAAAAAGCAACTGCAGTACCAAAAAAAAAAAAAAGTGGTGAGCAATTTGGAACTAATTTTGAAAAAATACTTATAAAGATTAATGCATACTTTAAGAACAGATTCTTAAAATAAGAGATACATTAAAAAAGAATAAGCTGATGGGCGCCTGGGTGGCTGAGTCGTTAAGCGTCTGCCTTCAGCTCAGGTCATGATCCCAGGGTCCTGGGATCGAGCCCCTCATTGTGCTCCCTGCTCAGTGGGAAGCCTGCTTCTCCCTCTCCCACTCCCCTGCTTATGTTCCCTCTCTTGCTGTGTCTCTCTGTCAAATAAATAAAATCTTTAAAAATAATAATAATAATAAGGGGTGCCTGGGTGGCTCAGTCGTTAAGCGTCTGTCTTCGGCTCAGGTCATGATCCTGAGGTTGTGGGATCGAGCCCTGCATCGGGCTCCCTGCTTGGCGGGAGGCCTGCTTCTCCCCCCCCCCCCCACTCCCCCTGCTTGTGTTCCCTCTCTCGCTGTCTCTCTCTCTCTCTCTGTCAAATAAATAAAAAAAAATAATAATAATAATAAGCTGAAACTAAATTCTAAATTATTTAACAGCTATGAGACAATCAAATAAAAACACACTAAAACTTTCATCTTGATTTGAGGTGAACTTGATAGAGGTAATCATAAAGTCTATTTAACTTTTTATGCTGATAAATATAAGTGGAATACGTTTATTAAAAATATAAGTAAAAATACTATTTATACATAAACTAATGTGAGCTAACATTTATCAAGTGTTTACTCTGAATGAGTCAGGCAGTATTTTAAGAGCTTTATGTTTAATAATTTGATAAACGTTACAATAACCCTGTGGGGGTGAAGCAGATACTATTATTATCCCAGTTTAACTTAGCGGGAACAAACTGAGGCATAGTAAGTCTTAAGTAACTTGTCCAAGGTCACTAAGTTTGCAAATGGTGGGAGTCAAGATCTGAGTCTAAGCAACAAGGAACCATAGCCCTCTTAACTGCTATGTTCTGCCTCTCACTTGAAAAGGTCAGACGTCGGGTCAGAACTTTCAAACCCTTGGAAAAAACAAAGAAAACAACCAATCTAGCAAAAGTCAAGAAAGAAAGAAAAAAAAAGGCAGGAACGCATACAAATGGGAAGTATAAACTACTACAGCATGAGTTAAAGAACAAATATATTAGTCTTTGTATAATGACGTGGAAAAATGGAATATCACTGGATGAAATGAAAAGAGGCAGAACATAAAGTATATTATGATTCCATTTATATTAATACACACATTTATAATCTATATTTATCTGCCTTGGGAAGAGTCTATTGACAGTTGTTTCAGAAGGGGTAGATTGTCAGGGAACCTTCACTTAATCTGCAATATTTAAATTTTTTACAATAATCATACATAAAATGAAGAAGAGATATATATGTGTGTGTATATATATACATATATATACATTTTTTTTAATAAAAAAGTCAAAAAAAGTATAGATGCAAAAAGGACGCCTGGGTGGCTCAGTCGGTTAAGTGTCTGCTTTCAGCTCGGGTCATGATCCCAGGGTCCTGGGATCGAGCCCCATATCTGGCTCCCTGCTCAGCGGGAGCCTACTTCTCCCTCTCCCTCTGACCCTCCCCTCCCAGCTTGTGTCCTCTCTCTCTCTCTGTCTCAAATAAATAAAATCTTAAAACAAACAAACAAACAAAAAAAAACTAGGGGCGCCTGGGTGGCTCAGTCGGTTAAGCGACTGCCTTCGGCTCAGGTCATGATCCCAGGGTCCTGGGATCAAGCCCCACATGGAACTCTCTGCTCAGCAGGAAGCCTGCTTCTCCCTCTCCCACTCCCCCTGCTTGTGTTCCCTCTCTCGCTGTGTCTCTCTCTGTCAAATAAATAAAATCTTTAAAAAAAAAAAAAAACTAGATTCCAACACAAGCACCTTTCTTTGCTCAGCTGTGACTGGCAAACAGAGGGATTAAACATTTGTTAAATGAATGACAAGATGCTATCTCTAAGATTAAATCACCACCTGATTTTATCAGGTCACTATCAAGATAAGTAAAGAAATAAAATAACATTCAGAATGTCCTTTCTTTTTTTTTTTTTTTAAAGATTTTATTTATTTATTTGAGAGAGAGAGAGAATGAGAGAGAAAGCACATGAGATGGGGGGAGGGTCAGAGGGAGAAGCAGACTCCCTGCCGAGCAGGGAGCCCGATGCGGGACTCGATCCAGGGACTCCAGGATCATGACCTGAGCCGAAGGCAGTCGCTTAACCAACTGAGCCACCCAGGCGCCCCAGAATGTCCTTTCTGACCTGGTATTTTTCAGCGCGTAAACACTCGTATTTCTTTCTCTATGACACTTTTAGACCAACACAACTGCTAGACTGAGCATCAGCTGCGTCTTCCACCTGGGAATGAGCTATTACATTGTATCAAATCTACGATACCATCATTCTTAAGATGCACCTTTATTTTATGAAACACCAAGAAACAAAAAAACCCACTTTCAAAGTATGGCACACCATCAAAATACCTAATTTCAGAGAAGTTAAAATTTTAAATGTGCATTTTAGAATCAATTAAATATGGAAATTCTATTAGAAAGTCTGATAGTGAGCTCTTACTATGTACCATGTTAAGTGCTTCTACATGTATCATCCCATTTATTCTTCATGAAAACCCCATGAGACAGATGCTGTCATCATCCTCTTTTTACAGACAAGGAAACAAGGCACAGGGAGGCTAAAAAAACAGCATCCATAATCAAACAACTAGTAAATGGAGAGGTCCGGGTTTGAACAAGGTAGGCTTACTGCACAGTACATTCTCTTCTTTTGTCTAACTGCCTGGGAGAGCTTACAAGTCCCTTCAGAAGAGAAAATATGGTTCTTGGCACTAAATTCTTAAAGAAATCTATCAAGGACCATAAAGAATATCCTTGTTGCCTATTGACCTACGTTGTGCTGTAGGTAATGGAGAGCCACTGGATCTTTCCAGAGATCCAGTCTGACCCAAAGATAGAACCTGGAATATCTGAAAAAATGAAGAGTTTTTATACTGTTTAGCAAATTTTTCCTAAGTATCTTTTCACTTCCCATTAAACTTGGTGAGATCTCTGAATATATCTGGAAGAGTCCTTGAAAGGACTGTGCCACCCCTTTTGGCCAGCCACACATCTTACCCTCGAGTGGTCCGTGCTGTTACTATAAGTTGCAAGGCTTTGGCCTGCAGCCTCATGTGATGTATAATCACCACCTGCTTATTCTCCACACCACTGTACATGAACTCCATTTTATAGGTCTCTTCCATGATCTATAAGGAAAGGTAATTAACGATCAGTAAAAATATCATAATGGTCTTGATAGCAGCACAGAATTCTAGGTGAAATTCTGACCTGAGTTTTTTTAATGCCTGTGCTTTAACACTGAACTGAGATTATTTAAGTACCTACAGTGAGAGAAATTAGGATAATTTGAGAGAAATTAATAGGTGTTGAGAGAAATTAATATAGTATGTCTTACGAAAAGAGAATAAGTTGTTTTGTCAGTTAAAAAAAAAAAAAGACTTTCATCCAGTAATAAAGTCATCTTAGTTGATGATGTGAAGATCTGAATAGTTCAATCACTGATAAAACCTAAAGCACTGCTTACTGCCCTACACCAAAACTACTATGCTGTGGGAACAAATGAATAAACACTGTGTAGGAAACCCAATCCTAGGAAAAGTCCTCAAAAATTTAGCATCAGGAACCATTAGCCATGTGTTAATCATCCAGACAGACTGTTCCATGGGCTCGGTCTATTGATGGGAATTTGGAGAGGAGAACAAGCGCAGAAAACAATGTCTATGACCTCAGCTCGAGCCCAGTGCATTAAGCTCTTGCTCTATTCTATCCAAATGAGCTACTCCCATCCAAATGACGCTTCTTTCCCCATTCTGTGTTTCCCTTCCTTTGAGGGCTTTGGGGTCAGAGAAAGGACTCCAGGCTCTCCCACAACTGCCAGAAAGACAAGTTACCTAATTATATAGTGCCTCAGTTTCCCTATCTGGAAATAGGGAAGAAGTAGCCCCAAAGTCATAAAACTTAAAGGATAAAATGGAGCATGGAAAGCACTTAGCACAGTATCCAGCACCCAGCAATGGTAACTCCTTTCCCCTTTCTCCTCCAGACTACTGCTCCCTGGTCCCATCTCTCCGATTCTGGGGCTCTAGTCATCAGGTTCTACTCCCCTACAAAAAGCCACACAGCAGGTCTGAGAGGAAGTCTAGATCAGAGGAGAGATCAAGCAGAGTAGTGGGAAGAAAACACAGTGTGTACCAGAGGATCTGGGCTCAATTCCCTAACTCTACTACCTATAGCTCTATAAATTTAACTTTGCTGAGCCTCAACTACTTCATCTATAAAATGGACTTAATGTTTATTCCTACCTAATGGGATTACTGTGAGTGTTAATTAAAAACAGACTTGAAATCATTTAGTGAACTGTAATGTAACAATCATTAGCTTGCTATTGGGTCATAATCACTGGGTCATATATAGACCCACTATCTGGAAGACAGGACCAGAAGAGTTCACCAAATCCCAATACCTAAGAATGAAGGGTAACTGCTCAAAGCTAGAAAGAAACTCAAGGCAAATATAATTAAATGCTACTTAATGAACTGAGGAGTACATAAGGACCTTTCAACATTCAAAAGATGGTACAGGCTAAAAATATACACAACTTCAAAATGAGTTCAGCTACATTTTCAGATGAAGATTCATGACAGTATTTACTGGATTATAATATATCTGAAATATAAACTGTAAGAATTTACAACACTAAAGCACCTTAGAAATCATCCAGTTAAACTGCCATATTTTAGAGAGAAGGAAAAATCCAGGGAGGTTAAACAACCTTGATATCACCCAACAAATGAGAGGCCGACCCGGGACTAGAACCCAGGTCCTCTGACTCCAAAGCCAGTGCTGTGTCCCCTAATTATGCTGCTTCTCACATCACTAACATCTGTCACAGGTTGGTACTGAGGAGGGCACAACAGAGGCGTGGAGCCATCTGGAAGTCTCTGGCTCCAACTTAGACAAGACAATTCCTGGACAGAGATCCATCTGAGAAGAAGGTCCCAATATGCTTACCTGTTTTGCTGCTGCGGAGGCCAAATCACTCTGCTTCAAATACAAAGGGGCAGCCACATTCCATAGTTTTTCTTGCAAGGCCTACACAGACATATCAGGAGAGAACAGAACACAGAGGTCACCAAGACTGGTATATCATTTGAAGCTTCCGTGTTTGTTTTGCTTTGGAAATCTCCTGGATCAGGACTTCCTCTCAATCTTATTCTTTTAAGCTAATAAGCCCTGCCTATTACAGAGAAAGAGGAAACCAAAGGCTTGAACTCCTCCCTATTCAATCCAATTCCTGGTCCAAAGGACTTATATCCAGATCAGACCAGTGCTTGCAAGCAGAGGGCAGGAGCCACGCAGGTCTCACTATAATGTGCAAGCAAGCCAGCCTCCACCGCTCTCGGCGCTTTTTGTTCCCAGCGCCACTACACTACTCTGGCCGCCTAGACCCTTCCTCCGTGACTGTGGTTCTTTTACTCTGTTCACTATCCTTTGAAGAACCCCATCACCTTACTGACATACCCACACTAGAAATCAAGAAGCTTTCCTAGATTCCTCCCTCTCCCTCAATCTCTCTATGTTCAAAAGTATCACGAGGAGCCACAATTTTACCTCCCATCTCTCTCCTCTCAGCCATATGGCCCCATCTCTCATTTCTCTCTAAACCTCTGCCATAGTCCCTTATTTTCACAGTCCTTCTTAATTATAGATATAACCTAACAGTTTTACAGAAAACATAGACTAACAATGTCCAATAGAAATGTAACACACACCATATATATAATTTTATAAATCTAGTAGACACATTTTTAAAAGTAAAAAGAAACAGGTGAAATTAATTTTGACAATATAGTTTACTTAACCCAGTATATTTAAGATACAGTTTCACTATAAAATCAGTATTCTAAAAGTTAATAGTTAACATTGTTTTTTCATACTAAGTCCCAAAAATCACTGTGTATTTTGCATTTATAGCACATCTCAATTTGAACTAACATTTCAAGTACTCAGTAGTCACATATGCCTGGGTGACTATCCAGTTAGATAGTAGCAGATCTAAACTATAAATACAGAAATTTTTAAAGCACACAAATCATTCTACCCTTAACAGAGTTATTGTTTTTGAAAACTCACTTCCAATCATTTCTCATATATATGCTTTTTATATAGTTGTAGTCTAAAAGCAGAATTGTGTATGCTTTTTTTTGTACATAACATTACACTGGGGGCACTTGGGTGGTTCAGTTGGTTAAGCATCTGCCTTCGGCTCAGGTCATGATCCCAGGGTTCTGGGATCGAACCCCACATCAGGCTCCCTGATCAGCAGGGAGCCTTCTTCTCCCTCTCCCTCCTGCTCTCCCCCTGCTTGTGCTCCACTCCACCACGCACCCCCCGTCAAATAAATAAATAAAATCTGAAAGAAAGAAAGAAAGAAAGAAAG
>NW_027397097.1:7073100-7327272 GCF_003265705.2 Callorhinus ursinus
AGGAAGGAAGGAAGGAAGGAAGGAAGGAAGGAAGGAAGGAAGGAAGGAAGGAAGGAAGGAAGAAAAGAAAGAAATTCAGAAAGACCAACACTGACATGGCACGCACTATGTATCAGACACTAGGCAAAGGGCTCTCACATACCTTGCTTGTTACCAACCCTTACCTACGTAGAATTATTATCAGCCCTGTTTCACAGAAGCTTGGAAAGGCCAAACAACTCTGCAAAGGGGCACGGAGGAGCTTTGTGGGATAATGAAAATGTTCTATACCTTGACTATGGTGTTGGTTACACAGGTGTATACATTTGAAAAAAATCTATCTAGCCAACAAGAGCTGTTTAAATCCCAACCCATTTCAGTGTACACACCCACTTCCACGTATATACACATATCTGCAAAGCCCTAAGCTTACACATCTTACAGTGAGAAATAATTTCTAATGACTCCATTTATTCTGACTTTGGTCAAATATCATAATTACTAACAACACCTGGAATTAAAGCCAGGATAAAGACTTATCAAATGAGAAGGGATCTCCAAAACCTAAGCCTAAATTTAGAGCAGAACTCTGCTGCAAAAGCTGAAAGCTACTGAACTAATTTAACACGTTTTCAACTCAGCAAACTAAAACAGCTTCTTGGCTACCAATTTTGTGTGTGTATATATACAACCTGACTACCTAATACAAAATGTCAGCAAGGTGGCCATTTTAAGAGCAGTGAAATCAACCTTTGCCTTGTAAGACGTGGGCAAAGTGAAATTGGCATTTTAAGAAAATAATATAAAAGTTGCATATGCTAATCAAATTATTAAAAAAAATGAAAAATCCTTAGGATTCTAATGAAAATGATTATCCAATCTTCTCTAATTATACAAGGATAAAAGAATTCTCCCAAATTAAAAAAATTTAAATTCCCACATGAGTTAACAATTCTTTAATTAGAGACTAATATAATTACACTGCAGAGTACATAATTTCTTCACTGCTAAGCAGCTGTATAAGACTACATTTTTCCACTTCTGGCCTCAAGAACTGCTGAGTCCATTAAAGTGTTTTCATATGCACTTTATGCACATAATAATCACAATCACAAACATAACGGATCCAAACCAACCTTGATGAGAAGAAGTTGACACCGAAGATAGGTAGCAGAGAAGTCAGCGACTCCTGCTAGTTCAGACTGAAGTTCTCCAAGTCTTTGCAGATCCCTGCAGTAAAGAAAACCCCAAGGCCAACAATGGACAGGGATAGTAACAGCCATATAAAGATCATGTCAAAAGCATTTTACCATTTTAGGGGCACCTGCGTGGCTCAGGTCATGATCCCAGGGTCTTGGGATCAAGCCCCGTGTCCCTCTCCCTGCTTGTGCTATCTCAAATAAATAAATAAAATCTTTTTAAAAAAGCATTTTACCATTTTATAACTAGTAAATTGGTCATAAATTTTTAAATGACAGCACCCAATGCTGGAGTGGTTATAATGAAACTGGTTCACTCATGCTTCGATAGCAGTTAAGCTGATAAAATTAAGTAAAACTGTACTGTTTTAAAAGTCATACATATGGTCAAATATTTTGATAAGTAGCTTTATGCTGAGAAGGAATTCTAAAAGAAATATCCAACAAAAATGAAATGCTTTATGCTCCACAATATTCCTCAATTATAGTGGAATATTCTACAGATGTTAAAATATGAAACAGTAATAAGGTATATGACCTTAACTACAGAAAAACTATATGTAGGAGAAAAATACAGCAAAGTGGTTTTCTGGATAGAGGTATGAGGGTGCTTTTTAGTGCCTTCTCCCAACTGTGCTTTATTTTCCAAGTGTTTTAACATAACAGATGAGTATCTTTTGTATCATCAGGAAAAATTTTTTTTAAGATACTGTAGTAGGCTTTGTTGGCTTCCTACCCAGTTAGCCATTCTTTATGTCTTCCTCACTAACTGAACCCTGATTTTGTTCAAGGGAAGGTATCCTCAAACCCATTCCCAGGTAGAGTCTGACTGAACTAAGCCAATTAGTATATGTCATCTCCTTGGTTATGTGACCTAATAAGTTGGCCTTCTCAGGCCTAATTCAAGGACTTGTATTCCATGCTTGGAGCAGGTCTGATAGTGGTCTGTCTCCATCTCTGTCACGCCCTAGACTGAACAAGAGCACTTACGGTCCTGATTGCCACGGGCAGCCGTACTATAACTCTAAAAGAAAAAAGCCTTGGGATAAAGCAAATGCTGAGGAAAAGAAAAATCCAAAGAGACAGAGAATTGGGTCTTTAATCATATAAATGAACTACTTGACCATACCATACTTAGAACTGCCTCAGATTTCTATTCATATGAGAAAATAAAAAGCCACTGTAAGCTAGTCTGAGATGAGGCTTCCCAGATACCTGAAGCCAAAAGCATCCTAGCTGGATAGTGGTACAGACAAAGTGATTGCAAAAACATAAAACCCAGCTGCCTGGAGGCAAGAAAATAGAAAGTGACACACACAAATCAAACAGTTGTGTGGGGGTTGGAATTACTGATTTAAAATTTTTAATTTTTTGAATAGATAATATATACCTAGGAATAGAATTAAACCAATAAGGTAACAGAATTCAAAAGATACTACAGGATATGCAACTAAATTAGTTCACTTTCCTATCCCAGGGTGCCACGAACCAGTACACCCTTCCCAGAGGCAACCACCATTACCAGTTTCTTGTCTTTCTTTCTTTTGGGGATACACGACACATCTACAAAAAAAACTCCGTTGTTTTTCTTTCTTCTTTTTTGGGGAGAGGTAGGTGTGTGTGTGTGTGTGTGTGTGTGTGTGTGTGTGTGTCCCCTACTAATCCATCTCAGAAAGCATTCATGGAAAGCTATCTTGTTTTTTAATGGCAACATCAAATTTTCATATGGAAATGATAGCTGTGGAAAATCTGATGATTTGGGAAGGGAAGCAGAGCTGCAGGGTTGGCATAACATAAAAAGCTTCAAAATAGCGTAACATAAAGTTTTCACAATAGTTTTGTATACAAAACTGTCCATTTGACTAAGCGCCTCCTTCTAATCTCACGCTCTGTGTCCTCAATGCCTTCATGAAATTTTACTCAGTAGGCTTTCCGTGTTATGAATTGTAAACATAAAGAACTAATTTAATCCAAAAAAAAAATTTCTAATAGCTAACGCTGCGTCCTACAGACCTTAGTGTCAGGAAGGAGAGGAAGGGACACAAAATGAATTATTCCCAAAGTGACTGAAGAAATTGGGGCCTGCAGCTTATGTATCATCTCTTGCGAGTTCTGGTGTCTTGAAAGGTTCCTGGAGAGCCTACTCATGTGTTGGAATCCAGCACAATGAAAGGCAAGACCATGTCCTAGTGAACCACACCTGTGAAACACTGCACAGGTAGCCAGCTGGTCTCTCTCTTTCACATCTCTGATGTCTCCCTTGCAAAGATAGCCCGAATCACTCTATTTCTGAACCGTTTCCTCTCTAGGAAGATTTTGCCTTCTGTTTCAATGACAGACAACACTGACCAGCTGACTATACATTAGCTGGCAGCCACCAGGTAGTAATCTATCCTACAGCCCCTGCACTGAAGCAACTGTTCTCAACTGCACAGAACAAGATGTAAGCCAACCAGCCATGGGAAATCTGAACTACTGTATGAGGAAAAAAAGAAACTTGCTAGTCCTGGACAAAATGCTGTTATCCTACTGTTTCCTCTCTGTACCTCTTTATGCCCACAATCCTCAGGAAGCCTAAGTTTAAACATCCCTCCAGAAACCATGAACTCTTAAATGAGAAAGGTACAAAGATCACCTTCTGTGTGCACTATGCTAGGTGTGCTAGGTGTTTCCTTACTTGAGCCCATTTAATCCTGACAATGTGAATTGCAATTAATTCTATTTCACTGAGAATGAAAGGGCAGATCAGAGTTTAAGTGGTTTGCCCAACGTCACAGGATTAATAAGTGGCAAAAACAGGCCTTGAACTCAGGTCTGGCTGAACTCCAAAAGTTTTTAAAAAAAACCAAAAGACTATCATATTATATTTCATTTATTTATTTGGTATTAAACTCTTTTCATTTATTTATGAACTACAGCAAATACAAATGACACGAAAACCGATTTAAAACCAGATGCATATTAAGCCACATTTCTACAAATGCGATTTGGGGGGGGCAAAAGTGCCCCTCCCAGGAACACACACTTCAGCAATCCTTCGTCCACATGATGGCAATAAGCATTTATAAAGTTTGGAGAGGTTTACTTACAAAATATTGAGAGCATGTGTACCGTGTCAAATGAGCCACAATTTAAATTTTATTACTTTTAATTTTTTTCACAATTTAAATTTAAAACAAAAATTTCATAAATGACTATTATCTACATAACTGCTATTCTCAAAATACTTTCCACATGTCATGATAATGATCTTCACCATAGTCCTATGACCAGCTTCACAGTACCCTCAAATTACAGATGAGGGAGTTGAGGCCCAAGATCATGTACCTAGGAAATGATAAAAACTAAGGCTTGAACCAATTCCTCTGGATTTTAAATCTCATTATACTAGACGCTTTGTGTCATACAAACTGTAAACCAGAAACAGAGCAGTGTGACCAGACGGAAGGGCTAGTTAAACCTACGTTCTAGTCCAGGACCTTGCTATTTTTTGTCCTCGACAGTCTTCTCCCTTCTTCACTTGATGAACTTCTATTCATTCTTCTGGTAACTGCTTAGCCATCTAAGGAGGGGCTAAGGTGCCCCCTTTCTGTTTTCCTAGAGAACCCTGAACTTCCCATACTGCAGCATGAAAAGCACAATATTACATTTCTTGTTTACTTATTAGCTACTTCCCCAACCAGCTTGTATGATCCCTTGCAGCAAAGACTATTTTGTTTACTACCGTGCCCCTTCTGCTTAGCATATGATGGATTTTCAAAAACCATATAACAAATGAATGACCCCCAGCTCCCTGACTCATTTTAAAAATGGGGTACTTTTCATAAAATTGTTTCCAAATTCAACTCATAAAGCACTTAGAAGAGTGGGTACGTATAAGCACTTTGAACACAGCAGCTCTTATTATGATCAAGGACAGCAGAGCCTTACAAACATCAAATCTACATGCATCTGGAGGTGTGATATGGCCAGAAGAAAATGTCATCTATAAAAAATCTTAAAAGTCTTCATTCCTGGTTAAGCCATCACAGCGACAGTTCTCAACAAATATTTAATGAGCTCCTATATGGTACCCAAGGTACAATGGTGAAGACAAAGAGTTATGTCAAATTCTAGAAACAAACAAATCATCTCCTGGAGCCCTAACCGAAGCACACTTTCCTATAGGTGAGATTCCATTAGATTAAATAACTGCTAGGATTACAACAAAGGGGATGGCTTGCGTAGGACGGTGAAGTCTGTTTTAAACTAGTACCAACAAGTAAGTGATCAGAGTCCTAATCAGAGAAACTTCTGAATGAAATTCTAATATTTCACTTTTCCACATGTAGAACCCCAGGGGTCTCCTGATCTAACAGGAATCCCCTTCACTGCAACATGTCACAAAGCCTCAAATTTAGAGTCAAACAAAACCAGATTCAAAGCCTGATTTTGCTACTTTTTTAGCAAATTGCTTCACCTCCCCAAACTGTCATTTCTTCTCTGTGAAATGGTAACAACTTCTAACTGCAATAATGTTTGTAAAACAGAGTAGGTCATCAATAACTACTCCACCATCTGCTTTCCTTTCTGGCTTTCACCACCCTGGCCACCCTCGTCAGAATGCACTCAAGTTAGAAACAGTACCCAGGACTGACCACAGCACTAGAACCAGTGGTCTCACCAGCCTGAAGCCCAGCAGGACTATCCCCAGAACATGCAGGCAAGGCAGACCAACAGGTGTTTACTGAGCACCCACTAAGAGCCAGCACTGTGGCTAAACCAAACTGGCTTGCTTTTGTGCATTTTGTACTTGCTTTAGTGCCAACAGGATAACAAATGTCAAGAACAAAACCTAAATGTTTATTTAGGTGGGGATGAGTCAGAAAGTGGAGCTTATTTTCCTGGGCTTGGGGCCAACAACTTCAGACACTGGCCTCTAAAACTAATTGCTTTGTTAAGGTAGCGGAAGAAAAAAATGTGATTGAAGCATCACTTCAGGGTCAGCACACTTCTTCTGTAAAGGGTCAGATAGTAAATATTTTAGGCTTTGTAGCCATACAGTGTCCATGGAGCTACTCAACTCTGCCACAAACCTTATTCACAAAAGCAGACAGATACTGCTTTTGTTAAAGGCAAATAGATTTCAATTCATTTCCTATCATTCAGGACATCCTAATAAGGTCTGGAAGAGTCCGCTGGTTGTTCCCCAATATCCCCCCCTTCTTCCTATCAGAGCCACCAAGTATTAACTAAGCACTGGTCACCCAGAATAAAGACTGCATTCCTACCTCCTAGCAGCTAGATATGGCCATCTGACTTAAGTCCTAGTCAATGGGATGCAAGGAAAATTAGAACATGCAACTTTGGGGAAGTGTCTTTAAAAGGGGGTGAGTCCCCAATGTCCATAGCAGCAATGTCCACAATAGCCAAACTGTGGAAAGAGCCGAGATGCCCTTCAACAGACGAATGGATAAAGAAGATGTGGTTCATATATACAATGGAATATTACTCAGCCATCAGAAAGGATGAATACCCAACTTTTACATCAACATGGATGGGACTGGAGGAGATTATGCTAAGTGAAATAAGTCCAGCAGAGAAAGTCAATTATCATATGGTTTCACTTATTTGTGGAACATAAGGAACAGCATGGAGGACATTAGGAGAAGGAAGGAAAAATGAAGGGGGGGAATCGGAAGGAGAGATGAACCATGCGAGACTATGGACTCTGAGAAACAAACTGAGGGTTCTAGAGGGGAGGGGGTTGGGGGGATGGGTTAGCCCGGTGATGGGTATTAAAGAGGGCACGTACTGCATGGAGCACTGGGTGTTGTATGAAAACAATGAATCGTGGATCACTACATCGAGAACTGGTGATGTATGGTGACTAACATAACATAATAAAATAAAATTAATAAAAATAAAAGGGGGTGAGGGTAGAAATGATGCCCTTCCCCTGCTCTTGCTTTTTCCTGCGGTCTGGAAAACAGAGGGGATAGTTAGAGTTTGGATATTTAGGCAGAAACCACTTGATGCAGAAGATGGAGAAAGAATGGGCATAGGGCCTTGATAAACATCTTAGCTCTGCCCTCCCTGCAAGAAAGAATTAACCTTTCCTCCCAGATAAGCCACTGTTCCTTTACATTTTCTATCACCCATCCTAATTATACACAAGGAAAGAAAAATTAAAAATAGCTTTTTTTGTAACTCTTCAGTTTTCCACTCATCATCAAAGCAGTCATGAACACAAAGAGCTTTTTTTTGTAATATGCTCAAACTCCAATCTAATGCAAATATAAACAGGTCATAAAACTGTGTGAGTGCAGGCCAACAGACTCAGAAAAACTAGCCTGTAGCCAACACTACAAATCAAAACAGCTCAGCTGAGCATAACAAGTGTCCATAACTCTGTCAAAGCAAACGGACGGTCACCTTACCTGATGGTGAGCTCCAGCAGCTCCTGGGTTCCCTGAGGGTCCAGGTGCTGAAGACTGTACACTCTTTCAAGGCTCTGCTGCAGGAACTGATGGGAAGGGTCCTCATGAGGCATGATACTGGGGGAAACAGCCGATGACACTAGTTTTCTCCCTGGTAACTAAGCAAACATAGTAGGGTTACAGCACCGTCAACTTCTGTGGCTCGGCTTCTGGTAACACGAAGAAACCAGGAAAAAAAAAATGTGAGTCAAACACACAGGAAAGGGAAACACAGGTGAAGTGATTCCATAAATAACCTTCCTCTTGCTCCCCAGCTTCAGTGGGAGAAAGAGAAAGAGAGAGAGAGAGAGAGAGAGAGAGAGAGAGAGAGAGAGTGAGTCGATACGGTCTACACAACATAACCCCAAGCTGCAAGGAGAAAAAGAAAAGAGAATGGAATAATATTCTATTCTATTCTAACTTCAGTTAGCTAACCACAGAAATGGGACTAAAAATCAATCTGTTGTCACATTTATTTTAAACTTTATTTGATCTTTCACTTCATAGGGAAATGATGGCTTATTCCCAAATTTACATAGCATGCTATAAAAACATTTTATAGGATGATAATTATAATTCTTGTTCTTATTGCTAAAAGTGGTTACCTTTCAAGAAAGGGATGGACGAGAGCAAAGAGGATTGCACTTTTAATTTTGTAGCTTAGACAGTTTAGATTTTCTAACCATGTACATATATTATGTTAAATAAAGTCACTGAGAGTCACCTAAACAGGGATGAGTTAACGCAAATGAAGAGCTTAGAAAAGTGCCTGCACACAGTTAGCTTTCAGTGTTTGCCATTATTCTCGCAGTTCATTAAAAAGTTCTTTCTGTATCGCTAAGGTTTTTAAAAGTAACAAAGTTTTTACTATTAAAAAATGAACTTGTTGAGAATTTTGGCTTTATGTAATTGTTAAAATGTTGCACAATCTAATCCTTGGTCTAGAACATATTGTTCCAGATTCCTTTTTCTTGCCTAACATAACATAATCAATAACTCAGGGACATTTAGAATATGAATCTTCTTAAAAAGTAATGGATACAGAAGCAAAAGTACAAAACAGTGGGAGAGAGCCCAAGAGAGAAAGAGAATGAATGAATGTGTTTTCAGAGAAAATATAGTGTGCTTTCTGCTATTTAACAACCACAAAGAACCCAAAATCAAAACACCAAAAATAATGACAAAAATTGTTTTCAACATACCCTTAAGGCAGGAACAAGATGAGAAAGACTGTCTCGGAGGTAGGCATAGTGCCTGAAGGTATGATCTGAGAACAGTGCTGGCATTGTTGGACAGGTTTTTGCAGCATTAAAAATAAGAACCAAAACTGCAATGTCTGAGGGATGAGTGGGTTAAGTAAACCTGGAGGTTTAAAAGGTTGAGCTTGGCCAGAATCTGATGCCAATTCCCACCCTCAAAAGTCTTATTAAATGACAATCTTCTAACAAATAAATGCAAATTCAAACAAAGAGATACATTACCCCACTCACTGAAGGTTTTTTTAAAATAATGCCCAATCATGCAGAGAACAGTAACACACAGAAACTTCCGGTACATGGCTGACTAAAGTACATTCGGGCACAGGATCTTTGGACAATTTGGCACTAGACAGTAAAAGTCTTTTGAATGGTGAGTAATTCTACATCTCAGATTTTACTCTAAGTAAGTAATCATAGAGTACAGAATCATTTATAATAGCAAATAATCAAAAACAACCTAAATGTCTCAAACCAGGAGACTGACCATACACCTTTTGTTTCATCTACTTGATGGAGTATTATGCAATCATTAAAACTGCTACGTAGGAAGACTTTATAATACTGTATTACAAGCATCGTGTCTTAAGTGAAAACGCAGGCTCTAACATATACAGAGGGTACAATAGCAGCAATCTATTATCACGTATTTGACGATGAGATCAACGATGTTAAAAAAAAAACAAAACAGCAAAATCCCGACTCCAGGCCTTAAAAAAGGACATACACTGAAATACTAGTGGTCCATTATTCTGACTAGTAGGACTTTGGACATTAAGTACAAAGTTTCTTCTTTCAATTTTTTGGACTTTCTATGTATATTAATTCTATAACAGAGGGAAAATCAGAAATTAAAAGATAAACATAGTTTCCAATCTTCTGTATGGATCCCTAAAGAAGAGACTGCTAGTTGCCTACCCAATATCCATTCTTCCTTTTTTCCTTGCTAACAGAATACTGATTTGACTACAAATATCCTCTAACTTTCTGCTGAGAACCTGGGCCTGATGATCAGAGCTCCGGCAGCAATGCTGGACAAGTGAAAATGGCAGGAACAGGAAGACAGGAGCTTGGATCACCAAGAATAATGTAGAGCTGCTATACCAGCAGCAGACTGTGTACCTCCAGATTTCTTTTACCTTGGAGAAAAGTAAAAAATCTTAATTTGTTTAAGATACGTTTGGGGGCAATCTCTTTTACTTACAGCCAAAAATATTTCCCAAATAACATCACCTTCCAACTGCCCAGAAATGTATCTTAATATAACAGGCTTCCAAAAGTGTTTAATGTTTTTTTTAAGATTTTATTTATTTATTTGTCAGAGAGAGAGAGAGAGAGAGAGAGAGCACAAGCAGGGAGAGTGGCAGGCAGAGGGAGAGGGAGAAGCAGGCTCCCCGCTGAGCAGGCAGCCCGATGTGGGGCTCGATCCCAGGACCCTGGGATCATGACCTGAACCGGAGGCAGTCACTTGACCAACTGAGCCACCCAGGTGCCCAGTGTTTAATGTTTTTTTAATGTAAAAAGGGCCCTCAGATTTCTGAGCACTTCAATACATCGTGTGAGGTTTGTAATAACATCTAGCCCCTAAGCCCCTCTCTGATGAACTGAATTTCAAGCAGCTATAAGTACTGAACCTTTAGAGGTAAGGTCTGGGATATACCTTTCTCAAAGGTAAACATGAAGTTAGACATTGATTAGTGCATCAATTAAACAAACTGTTAAAAATTTCTCCAAACACAGTGTGGAAATAAACAGAATGAAGCGAGAATACAATGGTCATCCTATGACAGCCAGTTATTTGGCTGATCTCTGCATCTCAATAAATATCCCTTAAACCTCACCTTCCATTACTGGAAAACAATCCAATTGCAAGGCATGCTGCCTGTGGCTACCACAAACTCACTGAACTTGTATCAGAGGCAAAGTAATCCTACAGCCAAGCTCAACCCATCCCCTCTTCAGGCTGCAGATTAAGAAAGGTCTTAAGTTGGGGCCCCTTGGTGGCTCAGTCAGTTAAGCGTCCACCTCTTGGTTTTGGCTCAGGTCATGATCTCAGGGTCGTGAGATCGAGCCCCACGTCAGGTTCCAGGCTCAGCCCAGAGTTCGTTTGAGATTCTTTCCCTCTACCCCTCCCCCTGCTTGCTCCCATGCATGTGGTCTCTCTCTCTCTCAAATAAATAAATCTTTAAAAAAAGAAAGAGAGAGAGAGGAAGGAAGGAAGGTAGGTTGGTCGTTCATAGGCTTTGAAATCAAGGATGGGGGCGCCTGGGTGGCTCAGTCATTAAGCGTCTGCCTTCGGCTCAGGTCATGATCCCGGGGTCCTGGGACTGAGCCCTGCATTGGGCTCCCTGATCAGCGGGGAGACTGCTTGTGCTCTCCCTCTCTCTGACAAATAAATAAATAAAATCTTACAAAAAAAAAACAGAAACAAAAACAAAAACAACAACAAAAAAACAACGATGTCTGGCTTTGAATCCCACACGTACTGCTTGGAGAGTTACTTAGCCTCTCTAAGCCTCAGTCTCCTCATCTGTAAACTAGGAATAATACCTCTTTCCAGGGGTGTTTGGAAGATAGTGGTAAATGTATAAAGCATGAAACAGTGTGGAATATAATAAGTGCTCAAGAAAGGGCAAAAAAAAAACTACTACTAAAAACGTTAGTATTAAATAGCAAATGTGAATTACTGTGAAAACAAGAATGAGAGTTAAGAATAATAACTATTAGGCTCCCTCAGGATATACCCTTAAGTAAAAGAAATGAAAAAAATTAAACTCAGGACCTCCCCTTCCAAGCTACACTGCAGAAAAAGATGCCAAAACACCCCACCAAATCAGTCCAGTCTGTCCTAAGCACAGAGGATACAAGCTGGATCATCCATGTCTGGTTCAGCTGTGTCAAAAAACGGATGGGTGCTCAGGAGCTCTGGCACCAAGGGAAGCACCAGGGTTGGATGCCGACTTCCCAGAAACTTCAAGCATCTGAAACAAACAAAACGAGAGCCCACCTTAGTAACTTAATAAACGCTTTAAAAAGTACTGGGGATTGGAATCAGAAAACCTGATTCAGAAATGCAAATTCCCAACCACCCATTTTTGCTACCTCTATGACCTCAAGTAAGTCATTCAACTATTCTGGAACTCAGTTCATCTAAAAAAATTGCTATTATGAAAATTAAAGAGCTGGTATGGCATAAGTTACTGCTGGTTATTTAACCAACAGCCATTTTCTCCAACTTCCTTGCCAAAAGAACCCTGATTTTACTCAGGTATTGGGTAGGTGCTCAAAGAAGGTAGGCTCAGCCCAAGGGTTCAACCACAATTGGTCTAAACCCATTATGGCAATCCCACTCCCATTTTCCCATTTCTCCCAAAGCGACTCCTTTGCAGGTAGTACAGTGACCCATTTCTGGTCAAAGGAGCAAAAAAGAAAGTTTGGTGGGGAGCTACTCAGGAATGTTCTCCTGGCGAAAAAGAGAAATGTGTGAGAGGGAATGCTCTTTCCTTCCTGCCTTAAGATACTGTCCTATGAGGCAGCCATCCTGCAACTATGAGAAAAAAAGCTAAGGGAATTGCAAAGAAACCACAGTGCTAACCCTGTTAAGCTGTTGAATGACCAATCCTAAAACCGACTTTCTGACTTGTTATGCCAAAAAATTAGACCTTACTGTTTAAACCACTTCTAATCAGATTTTCTATTACTTGTAGGCAAAAGCATTATAACTGATATCCTGGGTGAAGTTCTGAAATCAGAAGTGACCTGACCTGAAACATGAAAATCAGTAACTGTGTAGCCTTGGGCGGATATGCTTCTCACCTACAGAATGGGATTAAAAATCATTATCTCATACAGTTGCTATAAGGATTAAATGAGATAATGAATAAAAAGTACTCAGCAAAGAGTCTGTCACATAGTTAAGAACTCAATTAGGTATTATTAAGTAGCTATTATGACGACAAAAAAAAAAACCCTTTATAAGCTATAAAGAACTATACATGCACTGGTAACTATGATTTTTATTATCTTTTGTTAAGTTCTGGTTTAGAAGGTGTGCTGAATTGGAAAGAAATATAAATCCTTATTTCTATTCTTCCGGAATTTATAATCCAGCTGGGGCAAAAATGACGAACACTACAAGTTAATGAACTGTCAAATGAATGATACTCTGCTTTCCACCTGTCAAAGGTAGAGGAGATGACCATGATCAGAGGTTTCAAAAAGGAGATGGGACTTCCCCAGGGACTGGAGAACAAACAGACTGGAAAGAGAGCAAAAACAAGCACCATGAACAAACTGATGGCTATACGCAGTATGATAGGTATCCCATTTAAAACACTTGATATTGGGGCGCCTGGGTGGCTCAGTCGTTAAGCATCTGCCTTCGGCTCAGGTCATGGTCCCAGGGTCCTGGGATCGAGCCCCGCATCGGGCTCCCTGCTCAGCGGGAAGCCTGCTTCTCCCTCTCCCATTCCCCCTGCTCTTTCACTGTGTCTCTGTCAAAGAAACAGATCTTTAAAAAAGAAAAACCAAAAAACACCTGATATTGTTAGGAAAGTATATTCTTCCCCAGTTCTGCTTTTCCTTCTGTGTGAAAGAACTTAATGCACTAATTTTCTGAAGTCTCTCAGACCTTTTATTCACTGTGTTTCAGGGGACATTGTAAATCTTGTTGTTTGGCCTCCAGATACCATTCCTTTATTTTATCTCCTATTCTATTCGGGTTGCCCGAGCATCTGGGCCTCTCTGAAACTGGACTTCAATTCTGACTTGTAATATCTTTTCTACTCATCTACCTCCCGACCCGTGTATTTCCTACTTCTCTCCCTCCCTGCTATTTGAAGGCTAGGCCTCTGAATTGAATCCATTTTTAACTCTCCACAACACCTAACACAGCGATTGGGTTATACAGCCGAGTGCTCCATAAGCATTTGTTGAATGAAAGCTATGTAAACAGAACAAACTACCTCCTTCAAAGCTTTCATGTATGTATCTTTAAAAATGCCTTAAAAACATGCCACTGTGACTATTCCTTCACTCTTTTATCACATCCTTTTTTGGTATTCCTAAGTAAAGCCACCCTTCATGGAAAGAGATGAAAAATCAAATGATAATTAGAATAGGTAATTTCAAAATCTTTTGGAGCACTATAAGATGAAGGAGCTTTCTGTCTACAATCACCCAGTAAAGACAGTCTTAAATAAATATTCTGGGTGAACCAAATAACCACATATCTTATTTTAAAGCGAGAAGAATGTTCTATGAAACACAACCCCTTCCATCAAGCAGAATTAATCATTCCTTCTGTGTCACCCCAGAACTACAGATACCAATACAGGTGCTTCTCCCCACTACAGCCCCCACACCCCAAAGGACTGAGTGCTCCTTGAAGACTCCCCTGGTATTTTCAGTTTTTAATAGATCTTGCAAGTACCTGATCTGACCCACAGTTTTTCTACTTTTAGTAACAAATTTTTCCGAAAATCCAATCAACTATACCATTGGAATGATCTCATCACATAAGCTCACTTAAATATGTGGAGCACGATTACAAACATTTTATAATAAATGTATGCAAGTAGTCCCTCAAATGGGAATTCATGAACAATGTTAAGTTTGACTCTAGTCAGTAAAAGGAGCAGTAAACAGGGAAAAAAATGATAGTGATTTTCCATCTGTAGACAAAGTGCCAGTCCTGCCTCTAATCTGTACAATGATAGCTGTGATCCTGTATACAATGCAAAACAGACAAAGAAGTGATTAACAGTATAAAAGAGCAAAAGGAATCTAATCCTCATCTCCGTACCTGCAGCACGTACCACAGGGCTTGGCACATAGTGAGTGTACAGTAGCAAGCACATACTATCTGCCAGGAGGATGGATGGACAAATAAATAAGTAATCTAAAATGTGGTATTCAATTTAGGAATCAGACTCCTGAGTGTTAAGTTGAATCAGGTTTCTAAATTGAAGGCAAAATTGAGGGCCATACCATCAATCTATGAGGATCCACTGAATAATTCAATATACATTTACCACATTATTGGACTCAGTGAGCAAATGAGCAAAAAAGTCCTTACTTCCATATGGAGTCCCTATCAGTAGGGTACTTGGTTAAATTTTTCAGCAGCTCCACCAGGGCAAGATGAATCCCTTCTTTGGTTGAAACGTTAGTACAGCATAAAAGTTCGTGGAGAGCCTCTCGAATATCTCTGGATGAATCCTTTAAAAAAAGGCAATAATAATAATAACAACAACAACAAAAGCAGTCACTGTGAATCAGCTATTACGGGAGAGTATACAAGTTACAATGGGACTATAGGGTAAAGAGCCTCTGAATTTTCTCGGAGGGGAGAGGCTAGGAGTTGAAAAGACCTCACACAAGAGGTAACGCATGAACTCAGATTTGAAGACTTCATTCATTGGCTCATTCATTCATATAAACTCAACATTTATTGAACACTTATTAAACAGTCAAACATTTACCAAGCACCTACTATGTACCAAATGCTAGGGACATAGCATCAATTAAAATCAAATCTCAGCTTTCAGGAGCTTCATTCTAGTGAAAAGACAAAAGTATGTATTTATAGAGGTCAGATACTGGTGAGTGCGATGCAGACACTATAAAGCAGGTAGAGCTAAGACTACTGGGACAGGTAGGATATTTTGCACAGGCTAAGGAAAGGGAGCAGCAAAAATAAAGGCCATGAAGAGGAAGCATGTTTGAAAAACAGCAAGGAAGCCCATATGGCTAGCGCAGAGTAAATAAAAAGACAGTGTTACAAGATGATGTTGGAGAAATGGCCCCTTCCCTTCCTGACACCTGCTCTACTTCACCAAAACGATTGGAAAAGGTCACAATAACTTCTTAATGCTAAAAGACATGGATGCGTATCAGTTCTATTCTTCTTGGCTATCTTTATAGCATTTGTTCTCAGTTCTTCAGAACTTTTTAATACAGACATTTTGAAACATATATAAAAGGAGAGAGAATAAATCCCTCAGTTTCAACAATTAACTGATAGCCAATCACGTTTCATCTATACCTCTACCCACCCCTCCCAATTAGATTACCTTGAAGCCAGTCAGAGAAATCATAGCATTTCATTGGTAAATATTTCCATAAACATATTTTTTAAGATGATTCCTTATTTTAAAAAAAACCACAAAACCAGTACCACGCCTAAAAATGTAGTAACTGCTTAATATCAAATATCCAGTCAGTACTCAAATTTCTCCAACTGACTCAGAAAGTTTGTTTGTTCTAGTCAGGATCCAACTAAGGTCCACACATTGCAATTCAGCAGTATGCTCCTTAAGCATCTTTTAATATATGAAAATCACTGTATATCTCACATGTCTCCCCCTGTAATTTCTTCCCTGTATATCCTGTGATGGTTGTTAGATTTAGAGGCTTGATTAGAGTCACGTTCAATTTTTTTTTTTTTTTTTGTAAGACCACTCCACAGGTGGTACGGTGTACTTCCCTCGGGAACTATATGATGTCTGTTTCTCTTTTGTGAGGTTAGTAACCACTGGTGATCACTGCCTAGATCTACCAACTCACTAAAGTTGTAAAACAGTGATGTATAAATCCTATCATTCTTCTTTAATTTATTAACTGGAATATTCCTATAAAAAGAAACTTCCCCTTATCAACTAGCTGGTTATCATGAAGTTCAGTTTGTATAGGAAAAAGAAGGATTAATGCTTGATTCCTTAATTTACCAGTTTCCAAAATAAGAAGCTGATTACTAAGCATCTTCCAAAGATGACTAATGCAGTGTTTTAAGTATCATTATAAAATCATGAATTTAAACATATTTGCAGTTATAGTCCTTAATAATATATCTATAATGATGTGTTATGCCCCTTAATGATGTGTCTCCTGGGTCTTTCTGATTTGATCCTAGAGGTCTTTCAGAGCTAATAATTGCTTTCTGTATGACAAGGTGGTTATAAGCTCATCCTGTTACATTTCCTACACTAGACCTGGAATCAGCCATTTCTCTTAGGAATTTCGGTACCTTTTAGTGGAAATGAGATCTCCAAAGCATTGTTTTAAGTCAAGTTTACTGACACAGTTTTCATTCTGTAAAATTCATCCTTCTCCTTGAACACTTCCACGACTTTAACAAATCTGTATAGTTACATAACCACCATCTTGATCAAGATATAAAACACCCCCATCACCAAACTCTTCCCTAGGGTCCCCTTGTAGTCTAGCCCTCACCCACAGTCTCTGGCAACCACTGATGTATTTTCTGCTACAGTTTTGTCTTTCCCAAAAGGTCATATAAATGGAATCATAGAGTATGCTCTATGATTGAGGCTGGCTACTTTCACCTAGCCTAATGTGTGTGAGATTCACCCATGTTGTTACATGTATCAGCAACTCGTTCCTTTTTATTACTGAGTACTACTGCATTGTATAGATATACTCAGTTTACTTACACACTCACCAACTCAAGGATTTGTGTTGTTTTAGTTTGGAAATACTGTAAGTAAAGCCACAATAAATATCTGCATATAGACTTTTGTGTGAACAAAAATTTTCAATTCTCTTTAGGAAATGCTTCAGAGTGGGAATGCAGTATAAAATGGTAAATTTATGTTTAACTTTATAAAAACGTTCAAAGTGACTGTATCATTTTGCATTCCCATCAGCAGTGGCTGAGTTTGCCAGATGCTCCCTGTCCTCACAGAACTTGATATTGTCAGCATTTCTTTTGGGTTTTGGTTAGCCATTCTAATAGGTGTGGTGTTGTAATACCTTGCTGTAGTTTTAATCGGCATTTCCCTAATGACTAATGATGTTAAGCATGCTTCACATGCTTATTATTTGCCACTTTTATTTTCTTTCCTTAAGTACCGTTTAAATCTTTTGCTGATTGTTATCGGGTGATTTGTTTTCTTATTACTGAATTTTGAGAATTCTTTATATATTCTTTATCATCAGATATATGTTTTGCAAATATTTTCTCCCAGTCTGTGACATGTCCTTTCAAAACATGTTTTTTCCTTTGGCTTAGAAAAACAGAAATTTGGGGCTCCTGGGTGGCTCAGTTGGTTAAGCGTCTGCCTTCAGCTCAGGTCATATCTCAGTGGGATCGAGCCCCATGTCAGGCTCCCCACTCACTGGGGAGTCTACTTCTCCTTCTCCCTCTGCCCCTCTGCACCATTCATGCTCTCTCTCTCTCAAATAAATAAAATCTAAAGAAGAAAGAAAAACAGAAATTTATTGTCTCCGTTCTGGAGGCCTGAGTCCAGAATCAAGGTATGAGCAGGGCTGGTTCCTTCTGAGGCTGTGGAGAATTGATGCCAGGCCTCTCCCAGCTTCTGGTAGCCCTGGCATTCCTTGGCTTGTAGATGGCATTCTCTCTGTGTCTTCACATCACCTTTCTTCTATGCGTGTTTCTGTATCCAAGTCCATCCCCCCCTTTTTTGTATAGTTTATACATTAAAGGCATTATATATGTTTGATTTGATCCTATTATTTCTCTTTATTGTGGTAAAATACACACAGATAAGATTTACCATCTTCAGTCAATGTACATTTTAAGTGTACAGTTCTATGGCATTAAATACACTTACACTTGTGCTGTCTTTATAATTACTTAAAAGTATCTTTTTGAAGAGCTTTTAAATTTTGATAAAGTCCAATTTATCTAGTTATTTCTCTTATGGATTAAGTTTTTGGTGGCGGATCTAAGAAACTTTGGTCTAATCCAAGGTCACAAATACTTTCTCCCAAAAGTTTTATAGTATTTAGTTTTACTTAATACATGAAAGAAATCCAACTAAAAAGTTTAAAGGATGCATCTGCATCCACACAGCAAAATCTAAGAATCAGAGCCTCTTCTCCAAAGCTAGACTGGAGACATGCCTTATTTTCTGGGAACCCTCTTTCAGACTGCAGGTCTCTCAATTCTTCACTCTCTATAGTTACCGGCGCCCACGTCTGACCATATTGTTGTTCTGTTTAGGAACTTGTTTGGCTTACCCACACCTCTTGGACAAAGCTCAGGCTCCCCAGCATGGCACGCAAGGTCCTTCACAATCCGTTCTCCACTCATTTCTCCCTCAGAGCCATGCGAACTCAACATCCCTGTGCACACTATGCCACTTCCGCCCTCCCAGGCTTCATCTGTGGCCACACGCCAGCACTCTGGCTAGAATGTCATTCCGTCGCTTACTTACACACTACCTTATAATTCCTGGCTTATACTTCTGCCTTCTCTATGAAACTGTGCACAACTCAGAGGTAACAACTAGTACTGTCTTCTTTCACATTCTTAGAACCTAGCACAGAACCTGGCTCTGCAAAAAAAAAAAAAAAAAAAAAAAAAAAAAAATGGGTAACTGTTTCTTGAATGACTTTATCAATATTATGAACCACTACCATGCTAAGCATTTTACATGAATTCTCTCTCAATTCTTATAAGAAACATATGACTATGTGGAATAATCCTCACTTTATACATGAGAAAACCAATACGGTAAAGGGTACAACATGGTCACTCTCCTTAGGTAGCTCATATTCACATCAGGGAGAGGGAGCTGAGACAAAACCTGCCATTAACAATAAAATGTGAAACCACAATTAAGAGATACATAAGCATGCTTGTGGCCCTGTGAACAATTCTATACATCAAAACATAGCTTGGAACAGAGTTCAGATATTTAGCAAACATTTCCTGAGCATCTACCTGTTTTAGACACTACAAGGCACTAGAAATAAAAAAAAGAAAGAAGAAAGAAGCCAGGACTCTGCAAAGCTCTCAGTCTTGTGAAATAAAGAATTAAATAATAAAAAAACATCCTGATATATGCTAGACGCAGGGTGACACAGGAAGACAGAGGACTGCTACTTAATCCACTTGGGGTGGAGTTACTTAGGGAGTATGCTGCCTAATACAGATCTGAGCATAAGCAGAAATCAAGGAGGTGAAAGGTGGCAGTTTTTGGAGGCAGAGGGGAAAAAGAGAGTGAAAGAAAAATGGTGAGGAAAAGCATGATGATTAGGGGAGTGACGCCAGTATCAAGTTCAAGATGAGGAATGGTGGGAAAGAATGTGAAAAAGGAAAGGCAGGGCTAGGGTAGAGAGCCCACCCACGGAGAACAATGCACAGAATGCAAACTTATCTTCTAAGGAAAAAATAAATGAAAAATTATAAATACAGACTTAGAATTCAGGAAAAATCTTACCAGAAGTGCTGAGCAGCTGAGAAAATTGATAGGGAACTTCAAAGTCAAAGCACTCAATCTGTTTTCTGAAGTATGGAGCAGAAATCTGTAACAAGTGCTAATGACTGAAACACCCAACAGCTATCCCTTTCACAATATCTGAAAAACCAAAACCAAACCGAAACAAGAAAGAAACCAGAGGCCAAATCTCATTTATTAATATTCTGAAAAACGTCGGGACTCACAAATAAAATCCAGACACTTTAGAAAAATAATTCAAGAACCACATCGAGTTGTACAGCCTGGGAGGCAAATCTGTGTTCACATCCTGGCAGAGCCACTTACCAGCAATGTGACCTCAAACAAATTACTTTCTTCTCTGTAAAACTCCAAGGTTGAATGAGTTGATTCCCTAAGATCTGTTCCGGCTATAACAGCCTATGATTCACTAGAAGCATTAAATCAAATCAAAAGCTGAAAAGAATTCTTCTTTAGCCCCTGCCTTATCTGTAACCACTTCTCGTCCATCACTTCAGCTCTACACTGCTATTACAGTGAATGCCTTTTAACTCCGTAAATGCATCACACTCACTCTTACTTCTGGATCCATAGACACTGCTCCCTCTGGTGCCCTTCCACCCTACCATCAGCACCGTTCCTTCCTAAGAAAGGGCCTCACCAAGTCCTACTCCTCCTCCAAGTGTCCACTATAGCATTCCTTCCTGCTTCCCCATCTCCCAACCTTACCCCAGGGAACCCCGTCCTTTCCTGATCACAGCAATGCTAAGCTTTTTTTTTTGAGTTTCCTGTTGAACAGCAAGTCTCCTCCACCTCGGTGCAGCTGTATGATAAGGCAGAACTGTGCTGTCCAAACACTCCTGCATCACCAGTGCCTAGCACAGTGCCTGGTTTAAAGACTTATTTATTTAAGAGAGAGACAGAGAGAGAGAGAGAGCATGCTGGCGGCGAGGGGCAGAGGGAGAGAAAGAGTCTCAAGCAGACTCAGCACTGAGTGCAGAGCCCAACACGAGGCTCAATCCCACAACCCTGAGATCACGGCCTAAGCCGAAACCAAGAGTCAGACATCCAACTGACTGCGCCACTCAGGCGCCCCATAATGCCCAGTTTAAAAATAAAGTGGCTCTCAGTGGGTACCGATGAAGAAATGAGTAACAAACTGTGAAGACTCACCTCTAACACAGCCAGGACAGTGTCAAGCTGATCCTCTCGGAGAGTGATATTGTTAGAGATTTTTCTCATGGTGTGTATGGACTGCAGACGTACTTCCTCAATTTCATCGTTGAACATGTCAACCAGGAAATCAAGGCACTTCTCCGCAAAAGAGGGTGAAGACTGGGCCAGCATGCAGAGAGCCTCCACAGCAGCAATGCGGACCTCTAGACAAAAGGGGACAAATAAAACTGCACATTAGGTTAAGAGCCATGGGACAAATCCAAGGATTCCTTCTCAAAGGTTTGTCTTTTGCTCTCTACTCCTCTCCATTAACAAACTCTCTCTGGGAGATCTCCTCCCTGCCCACAGATTCAGCTACCACCTTCACACTGACCTCAGAACAAGGACTTTGGCGTCACAAAGACTAATGTTTAGATCCTGACTCGCAGACATGTGATCAAGTCACACGTATGTCTCTATTAACTACACTTCTTGAAAATTAAGTTCTTATTTATCTCAGTACTCAAACCCCAGCTCTCCACTCAGTACTTTTTTTAAAAAGCAGATTTTAAATAATTAAGATTCAAACAGACTAGATATCATTTTCTCATCTTAGAGATAAGATTCAGCAAAGTGAATTAACTTGCCTTGAAGTGAGTAAGAGTGAAGATAAGACTAGTGCCCAGGTCTGCTGATTCTAGACTAGCATCATGTAGGGGTTAAGGACACATGCTTTGGAATGATAAAGGTCTCAGAGTAAATTGTGAAGAGCAATTCCTCCGCTGACTTGAAGGGTGATCCTGAATAAGTAACTCAACTTCCTAGCACCTCAATTTTTTCACCTTAAACAGAGATAATACTCATTTTCTTACAGAGTAGTTAGGAGGACTAAATGACATAATACAGGTACAGCATACGGCACAGTGCGTGGCATGTGCTGAAAGCTCAGGAGATGTTAGCTACATCACAGGTATGGATCTTACAAACACCTTGAAAACAGAGGCATGTCCTCCTCTACCTCCCTGTACGGACTGAACCTATAACAGTAAAGCCACTGATTCCAGGGAGCCCTTCATTCGCTCACTAGCAATGCTTCCTGAATGTGTACTACACACCAGGCCCTGTGCTTGATACAAAGATGAGAGGTGAGTAAGTACACACCACGCTCACAAGACTTCCATACATGCTTGTTTTGTTCCAGTGGTTCCCACATGGTTCTGCAACAAAATGTATAGTTTCAAAAGAGAAAGAAAAAACCCCACTCAAGTTGTGGTTAAAACTCACAAATATAATCTGGTTTTTTTTGTATAAGAAAGCTTTTATAGACACTTTAAAAGCAGAGTTACTATAGTAAAGGGAGATGACTCAGCTTTTTCTTGGTAGTGATGAATGCTTCCTTTCATCAGAAGGGAAGGATCTGCTATACTTCACGATAATGTAATTTAAACATGAAATTGCTAATAATTACAAAGAAAGCCATAGAAGGACCAAAATGTGTTAAATGCTGGCTCTTCTGCCTAGGGCTTTACCCATCACACCACACTAAGTCATGTGTAACTCTTGCAAGTCCACAAAGTGAATCACAGAGATACTTCTGATCAGCATGAGATAATCAATATGGACCCGAGCTGATGCAACTCTAAGCAGAAGCAAAAAAACCTTGGTGTTTCTCTTTGTATGTGTAGTCTGGTAAATTAACAATTTCCACTGGATTCTTGGAAAGTTGAAAATGTATTACAGTCTCTTTAAGGGCCCAGGGCAGAGAAAAGGAATCAGCTATGCCAAAGAAAATAATAAAGATCCTCTGGTGCCTTAACATGTGCAATCAGATCCTGGCTTTGCTACTTATTAGCTTTGTGCTTAGTACTGAAGACACAAAGATGAACAAGAAAGAGATAACCTCCCAGCGCCTACAGACAAGAATAGTTAATTGCATTACAAAGTGATGAGTGGAACAGTAAAAATCACAGGGAGTGTAAGAAAATGCAGAAGAGGTATGTAGCCCACTAAGTAGGATCAGAGGCAGCTTTCTGGAACAAATGACCTCTAAAACAATACCTAAGGGAGCTGCTAAGCCAAAAGAAAGGAAAAAGGCCTTTCTAAGCAGGGGAACCACATATACAAAGGTCCAAAACAGAGGGAGAACATGGAATAACTAGAGGACTAAAAGTATGTGTGATACTAGAGTCCACAGCTAATGAAATAAGGTGCTGTTTCATTCCCAGCAATGTGTCCCTAAATCACCCAGAATTTTAGAAATATGATAAAATTAGCTGTCATACATGATACTGGTTATGATCTATTTGCTTTCCAAAGTTAAGCTCCTTCAATTAAACCTTAGTGACAAACAGTTAAGTGTCTGACTTGGTTTTGGCTCATGTCATGATCTCAGGGTCGTGAGATCAAGCCCCACATTGGGCTCCATGCTCAGTGCAGTGTCTGCTTGAGATTCTCTTCCTCTCCCTTCTCCTCTGCCCCTCCCCCCATGCATGCACGTGCTCTCTTGCTCTCTCTCTAAAATAAATAAATAAAATCTTAAAAAAAAACCCTTAGTGACAAACTTATGCAATCACATAAACACTAATTGTGATAAAATTCAATTGTAAAACTAAATAAAGCAAAAATGCTAGTAGAAACTAAATAAAATAGGTTCCAGTTACTTGTCTTAGGATAAAATGGGTAGTAATAACTGGACTTCCTTATTACAAAATACCATTTAAAGTATAATTCATGTATCAAGTTCACAGAGAACAAAAAGGCAGAGGTCGCTTTAACTAATTTCTTTATACAAGTTTCCCCCATTATCCAAAAGTAGAGTTAAACAATGAAACCTTTCATAAGCTGAAACAATGTAAAGCAGAGTATAAACGATGTAAAGCAGAGTATCCCCCACTTTCCAAACGTTCACTTTCTGTCACCTCACTTTTAGAAAAGACTGACATGAGTATGCTAATTACTTTTTTCATAAAAATGAAACTCCTCTTTGGATTTCTTTTGGTTAACAAAAATAGGTCTTTCATAAAACTAAAGTGGCATGAAGTGAACTTTAAGAAAATGGGGAAGATACCTAGACACTGAAAGCCTTATAGCAAACTAGATAAGGTAACCCAATTCTTTTATCTTCTAACAGAAAACTGTCTTTCAAAAGTAATTCTTGCCCTTCTAAGAAGTTCTATTCTGAGGTAATTTTTTTTTTTTTTACAGGCATTTAGAAGACCTGAGTTCTAATCCTCTGATATAAATTTACTATAAAATTTGGACAATCAACACTATCTCTCCTGCTCTGTTACAATTACTGAAAATGAGAAAGTTGTAGTCAATCATCTCAAAACAATGACATTCTTTATGTGAGATAGATAGCATCATATTATGGAAATTAAAAGAGCTTTGGAGAACTTCTTTCTGCAAGATTTATCTTTCTATCTGAAACAACTAAAAACAGAAATAAAAAACAGAAACAACAGTATTCAACACACTGGACATCAGACAATAAAGGGTAATGATCCCTGAGAGGCAGGAAATAAATGAGGTAGGCTCTAGAATTATACCAGTTTACTATCTGGAAAGCGTTTTCAGGTTCCAGGTCTCCCTGAGTTGAGAAGAAAGAGCTGGGAGTCTGGAAAGGCCAATATGAATAGAGTTCATAAGGCAAAGTACCAAAAAGGAGAGTACTACACAGAAAGCATTTTGGATAACTGCAGAGGGTCCTCCTCAAGTCATCAGCTGAGTTCTGATCTGTAAAGAAATTAAGGTCTGAGAAAGAACCACTAAGCAGGGCTTGAGGGAACAATCTCCAAATCTCATAAATGGTCTACAACTGTTTCTTCAGAAGAGTTTGAGTTGGGAGTAAAATAAGCCCCAGACTAAATGCTGCTTCAGTTCCCCTTAACAAAGCTTAAAAATAAGACCTGAAATAAATGCAGCCCAGAACAAAGCTCAAAAATACAGGAATATAACAATGTTCATTACCCAACAAAGTAAAATTCACAATGGCTGGCATCCAACTGAAAATTGCTAGGCATGCAGAGAAGTAGGAAAATACCAATAATGAGAAAAATCAATCAATCAAAACGAACAGTGGGGCGCCTGGGTGGCTCAGTTGGTGAAGCGACTGCCTTCGGCTCAGGTCATGATCCTGGAGTCCCGGGATTGAGTCCCACATCGGGCTCCTTGCTCAGCATGGAGTCTGCTTCTCCCTCTGACCCTCTTCCCTCTTGTGCTCTCTATCTCTCATTCTCTCTCTCTCAAATAAATAAAATCTTTAAAAAAAAAAATCAAAACCAACACAGAAATCACATAAACAAGAGACTTAATAGACAAAAACATTAGTATAGTTATTGTACATGTATTCTCTGTTGATAAAGCTAAAGATCAAGCAGATTAAGCAGATACATGGGAGATACTAAACAAACCCAAAGTCTAATTGAATTTGTATGAATGAAAACTATTATGTCTGAGACGAAAAATACACTGGATGGGATTAAAATCAGAATACACACGGCAGAGGAAAAGATTAGTGAACTCCAAGACAAAGCAATAAATATTCCAAAATGAAACAAGGAAAAAAACTAGAAAAAAATCAGGATGGAGGGGGAGCTGGATAGCTCAGTCGGTTAAGTATCTGACTCTTGATTTCAGCTCAGGTCATGATCTCAGGGTTGTGGGATCAAGCCCCACACTGGGCTCCACGCTGGGCATGGAGCCTGCTTAAGACTCTCTCTCGGGGCACCTGGGTGGCTCAGTTGTTAAGTTTCTGCCTTCGGCTCAGGTCACGATCCCAGGGTCCTGGGATCGAGCCCCGCATCAGGCTCCCTGCTCAGTGGGAAGCCTGCTTCTCCCTCTCTCTCTGCCTGCCATTCCCCCTGCTTGTGCTCTCTGTCAAATAAATAAATAAAATCTTAAAAAAAAAGGAGGGGGGCGCCTCGGTGGCGCAGTCGTTAAGCATCTGCCTTCTGCTCAGGTCATGATCCCAGGGTCCTGGGATGGAGCCCAGCATCAGGCTCCCCGCTCGGCGGGAAGCCTGCCTCTCCCTCTCCCACTCCCCCTGCTTGTGTTCCTTCTCTCGCTGTGTCTGTCAAATAAATAAATAAAATCTTGGAAAAAAAAAAAAAAAAGATTCTCTTTGCTCCTCCCCCCACTCCTTCTCTTAAAAAAAGGAAGGGGGGGTGGAGCACCAGTGAGCTACAGGACAAACGTCAATAGTCTAATATATGTGCGTTTGGAGTCACCAAAGGAACATGGGACCAGAGAGATTATGAAGAAATAACAGCCAAAGATTTTCCAATTTGATGAAAACTATAAACCCACAGATCTAAGAAGCAACAAACTTCAAGCATAAGAAACATGAAGAAATGAAACCAAGACACACTATAATTAAACTGCTTAAAACTGGTGACAAAGAGAAAAATCCTAAAAGCAAACAGAGATGGATAAAGAAGATGTGGTATACGCATACAATGGAATATTAGCCATCCATAAGAATGAAATCCTGCTATTTGCAACATCATGGATGGAACTAGAGGGTATTATGCTAAGCAAAATAAGTCAGTCAGAGAAAGACAAATATCATATGATTTCACTCATATGGGGACTTTAAGAAACAAAACTGATGAACACAGGGGAAAGGAAGGAAAAATAAAATAAGATAAAAACAGACAGGGAGGCAAACTTTAAGAAACTCTTGACTACAGGGAACACACTGAGAGTTGCTGGAGTGGAGGTGGGGGGATGAGGTAACTGGGTGATGGACATTAAGGAGGGCACATGCTGTGATGAGCACTGGGTGTTATATACAACTGATGAATCACTAAACTGAAACTAATAATATACTATATGTTAACTAACTTGAATTTAAATAAAAAAAGGCAACTAGAGAAAGACACATCATATAAAGAAGAACAAATATAAAAAATGGCAGACTTCTCAACAGAAACAATACAAACAGAAAACCTGTGGAACACTGAAAAAAAAAAAATAACAAAAACCCACCCTATTAAACTAGAATTCAATTTCCAGTGAAAATATCTTTCAAAAATGAAGGTGTGGGGCACCTGGGTGGCTCAGTCAGTTGAGCATCAGACTCCTGACTTATCTCAGGTCATGCTCTCAGGGCTTTGAAACTGAGCCCCGCATTGGACTCCATGCTCAGCACAGAGTCTGCTTGAGATTCTCCCCCTTTCCCTATCCCTCCCTCTCTGTCCCTTTCCCTGCTCGCACACTTTCTCTCTAAAATAAATAAATAAAATTTTTTACAAAAGTGAAGGTGAAAGAAAATCTTCATCAGTCATAATAATAAAGGCTTTGAAGTCAGACATAATCTTGTTTCTGTCTCTTACTAGCTGGGTGACCAATAACAAGTTATTGTTATCGATATAATATCAATTTTTACTACCAATTATTAAGTGCTTACTATAAATAGGTCATGTATTATGCCAAGTATTTTGTGTACATATAATCTAGTTTAATTCTCACAATTCAGAACACTTACTGTTAACCTTGTTTTAGAGAAATGCTGGAACCTAGATTGACTGAAAAATCCATGCTCTTAACCACTGTATTATACCACTTAGGCCTCAATCTTCTGTTTTTAAAAATAAGTAACAGTAGCTACTTCATGGAGTGACTGTGAAGACTAAATGAGACACTACATGTATATTAACCAGTACAATGCCTGATATATCACAGGCACTCAGTAAATGGGCACTGTTATGATGCAGTCATACTTACCATACATCTCATCTTCTAATCCATGAACAAAGGCTCCACAAGCTCCTGACTCAATCAAGTTCACAGCTCCTGTATCTATTTCTTCCTTGGGAGCATCATCTCCCCACCTTCTTCCACTGGAAAACTCCCCTGAGCTGTAAAGTTCCTTGGCACGTTCATGTGCAGTGCGTTTTCTCTATAAAAGACAAGGACAATTACCACTTGCAGAAGGTGCATGAGGGAACAGTAAGATGAATTCTGAGAACATGGGAAAGTAGGAAATAAGACTGCTCTCGACAGTTATGTTTTCAAAAAAAAGTACTCAACTGATCAGAGCAAAGAAATGCAAATTCAACATAAAGAAAGACCAAAGGTTCACAGGTCTGTCACAGTGGATAGTAATCTTATTAAAGATTGCAAAAGAATGTGCTGATCAGACAAGTGGTTATGTTTGCCATTGCAACACAGGAAAGGGAGAACCAGAGGAGTAAATAATAGCTGTGTCCCTCTAGCACCATCCTGGGTAGAGAATAAACTGGCCCTAGAAAAGAATATTTTTTAGTCCCAACAGAAGTTAAGTCTGAATTTGGTAACACTATGCTCTATTTGAGCAACACTGCACTCACAATGCAACCTTCTGGTAAATTCACTTTCTTCATAGATTGCCTAAGAGGGAATATACTGGTCAGCTAAAGTAAATATCCAGTCCAACCAACAGTTATGGTTCTCATCATGAATAAATTGCCATTCTGCTTTATGTATCAGCCTCTTATGAACCTTCCTGGTGTGAGTCCACATCCTTATGGCTTATCATCTCAAAGGCACTGATGAAATATAGCACCTAAGCCTATAAGAATGTGGGTCAGATCCAGTAGTAAAGTTTGTACTCTGTATCTTAGGAACCCCTGCATTACCCGTATCCTTCACCATTCACCATGAGCATGCTATTTTTTACATTTCTACTCCAGTATACACAGAGAACACTTAATCAATCACCAACCTCAAATGAAGGCAACACCTTTCAGGAAATCCATATGGCAATGTTTCATTAAGCATAGAAACTCCTCAACCACTCTTAAGAATTTATCTTATGGAATGACTTAAAAGAAGAGAAGATCTAATATGCATGAAGATGATATTCCTTTATAATGGTGGAAAAATGGGAAAATCTAAATATATAAGATAGGGCTAAAAAATTATGTCACATCTAAAGATATTACACAGTCAGTAAAAATGCTAAGTATAAAGTTGACTATATGAAAAAAAAAGCATATGATGTAGTGATAAACATAAAAAGTAGACTACAAAGTTATCTGAATACAATGATTCAATGTTTAAAATATGCATAAGAGCTGGGGAGAAATATACCAAAATTACAGAAGTCATTGTCTTAGAGTAGTGAGAATATGGGTAAAATTGTTTCCCTTTCCTTCTATTTATCAAAGATTCTGAACTCTTTATTATCACTTTTATAATTTAAAGATTAAGATAACGACGGGTGCCTGGGTGCCTCAGTCGGTAAGCATCTGCCTTCGGCTCAGGTCATGATCCCGGGGTCCTGGGATCGAGCCCCGCATCAGGCTCCCTGCTCCGCGGGAAGCCTGCTTCTCCCTCTCCCACTCCCCCTGCTTGTGTTCCCTCTCTCACTGTGTCTCTCTCTGTCAAATAAATAAATAAAATCTTTTTAAAAAAATAATAAAAATAAAAATAAATAAAGATTAAGATAATGACAATATTAACTCATATTTAGTCCTGACAACTATATCAGAGAACATGGTCAAGGCTTAAAGGCATTCCATAAGAGGCACTTTGTTACTGTTCAGAGGAAGAATTTACTCACTCTTCCATGGAAACTGCGGTAGAAAAGGAGTCCTAAGATGTCAGTCATACAGTCTCACAAAATAAGACCAGATTTTTATAGTTTCTAACAAACAGAAAGTTAATTTTACCTCTTTTTGTAAAACACAACCTGTGCAAAGTATTTCATTAAAATAATTTAAAATTTAATGAAGTAACTTGTAATTTGATTCAAGTTACTAAGATTTTAAACTAAAGTGTAATCTAGTCACCCAACATTTACTTAACAAATACATGGGCTGCAAAATTAAATCAACACAGCTTGGCAGATAGCTGCTTTGGTTACAGAAACCCAGTCTGAACAACAAAGAATTCAAGTTACCCGAAGATCGGACATGAGCTTCTTGTCCAGTGTCTGCTCCAAGAAATGAGAACTAACTTGTTCCATGGAGCCCTGCAAAAACAAAAAATCCGGAGCAAATTAAATAACTTTTAAGGCCTGAATATTATCTTCAAATTCAAAGTTTGCAGCCAACTTAAATGCATAAAGATAACATTTCTTGACAGTAAAGATGCTTATGGGTTCTGAATCATCAGCATAATAATAAAAACATTAGCAGCTAGCAGCTAAACAGAGCTTACTATATGTCATACACTATTTATACATATATTAACTAATTTAGTTCCCCTATGAAGTAAATACTATTATTAGTCCCATTTTATATATAGGGGGGAAAAAAGAAAGCTAAAAAAAAAAAGAAGGCACAAAAAGGTTAAGTGATTCATTCAAAGTCACAAAGAGTATAATTTATAAACCCAGGTTCCAGAATCCTTTGCCTCAACTGCTACTCTCCATTGTCTCTCCATTTCTTTTCATTCTAGTCTTTCCATTCATTTGTTCATTCAGTCACTCATTCAATAAAACAGATATTTATTTAGCAACCATTCAACTATATGCCTATGGTTACCAGGAACAGCAATACAAAAGTAGACATCAATTCCACACTCAGTGACCTCACAGACTAGTGAGTGAAACTGACAAGTAAATAGATAATCGTATCATGGTATAAAATGTTATAATACACATATAAAGGGTACTATGGGAAACTCAGAGAACAAGCAGTATAAAGCGGAGGCAGGGGAACTAGTAATCACAAGTGCAAATGCATAAAGAGAGAATGCCATGCAGGAAACACCAAGTGGTTCTATGAATAAGACACAGGACAGAGGAGCCAAAAATGAAGCAGGATGGTTAGGGATCAGATCATAAAGGGCTTTTGTCATGACCCTTTGTCATGTTTGTTATGGAAGGAGTTTGCCATAATTCTGAATAACCAGATAATCTTTCCATAATAATGAGCTCAACAGTGTAAAAAGTATTTTACTTATACTTTAAAAATTTATTTCTAATAATCCCACGAAGAATGTAAATTATCCTTATTTATTTACTTTTTAGGTAATCTCTCTGCCCAACGTGGGGCTCAAACTCACAACCCTGAGATCAAGAGTCACATGCTCTACCAACTGAGCCAGCCAGGCACTCCAAATTATCCTCATTTTTTTAGATGAGAAATTGAGGCTGAGAGATTTGGTAACTTGCTCATTTCAAATAAGGGAGAAACATAGATTTACACCTCATAAACATTATCTTAGCAACAATGTGGCTAATGGACCAGAAGGAATCAAAATGAAGCAGAGAGACAGGTTGGCAGGCTATTAGAGCAGGTCCTAGACATTCTCAAAGAATATACTGGCACCTTTCTCTAATTCCTAAGTTAGTAAATATGGAAATGCTTATAGAGGATCAGACTTCTCCAGTCACATTTTCCATAGAAACTTACATGTTCTATGGGAATATCCTTACCCATGTTTAATACCTTTCCTACAACTCCAGGAGAGCAACTGTTGTACTATTTTCACTTAAGTAGTTTCAAATCTACTTTTTCTTATTTCTACATAGTACAGTTGATGGGCCTTCTTTGTTACATAGATCTGAACCAATATCAAATCTAACATTCATGTTTTTAATTCAAACATCAATTTTATGAATAAGAACTCTAAATTTTTAAAACCTCCTCAACTTTCTCTTTAGTTTTACCACCAACATTACCAGTTGGCTTTTTAGGTGGCACTTTTTTTCTAATAAAGAATTAAGTTTGTTTTGTTTTGTTTAATTAAGCTCTACGCCCCACCTGGGGCTTGATCCCATGTGCTCTATCGACAGCCAGCCAGGTGCCCCAAGAATGAAGGTTTTTTTTTGTTTTGTTTTGTTTTTAAAGATTTTATTTATTTATTTGACAGAGAGAGACACAGCGAGAGAGGGAACACAAGCAGGGAGAGTGGGAGAGGGAGAAGCAGGCTTCCCGTGGAGCAGGGAGCCCGATGTGGGGCTCGATCCCAGGACCCTGGGATCATGACCTGAGCCGAAGGCAGACGCTTAACAACTGAGCCACCCAGGCGCCCCAAGAATGAAGTTTTAATGACTTCACAGTGAACTACTCTAAATCCCTAGTCTCAATGGCCCCCTCCAGTGCCTTTAGCTGAGCTCTCTCCCAACACAAGTAGCAAACAGGAGGGGTACTATCCAAATTCCAGCCTCAAAAAACTATGTATCATTATTTGCAACAAATTTCCTGTGTTATCTGAGAATATATGAAGCTTTCCAGTTTAGTCCACAATTACCAAGAGCCCTATAACATAATAATCCACTTGAAAAATGTTGAGACCTAAACTAGTACACACCCAGTGGAAATAGAGAAGGGAGAGATTCAAGAGATGTCAAGAAGTTAGAACTGGTAAGAGCTGAGGATTCACTGGATATGGGACACAAAGAATTCCCAAATGCCTCTGGGTTTACAACTGTGTTATTGATGGCATCATTCATGAAAGTGCTGGAGGAGTAGATGTGGACCAAAAAGACAAATTCATCATAAAGCTCACCAATCAGAAAAACATCTACATTCTTATCTACTTTAACCAAGACAAATACATTCCAGTAAGATCTCTCCAACTACTACTTAACAACCTGTATTTGTACCACTAAGAAAACCAAGATATTTGACAAACAAGTGTGTCAAACCTGCTTTCAGAGCAAAAACTGCTCAATTATAGCTGCTCAATAATAACTTAAGTCTATGCACTAGCCTCTAGCTTCTAAGCAATTAGGTGATAAAGTAAACCCCATCCCCCCTCAAAAAAAGAACTACCATGTGAGACATAAAACTACCACTGACTAAGACATCTGCATGTGCCCTGGGAAAGACTAGCCCTTATGGCTATGGACATAACAACCTACAATCTATCTGTAAATATTATCGTTTTTAGGGTCAAACACTTCTGGGGTCGTATAAAAAAGGTTTAATCCTTACTGAACAGGAGAATTAAACATCTTAAGAAGAAATCACTGAACTAAGTAAGGACTATATTCTACATAGAACACCAATTACCGTGATTAATTTCACAGTAATGCTGTATTCTAAACTGTCCCATGGAACTGCATAGTTGGCAATCAACTTTCTTTGCCTCAGCAGGAAAGTTATGGATAACTGAAAACCAACCTTTCACATGGTTTTGAATTTTCTGAAACAGCCTACATCTGAAATTTTTCATCCTGCTAGAAGCCAAGGAGAATGGAGACTGTTCATTTTTTGAGCAAGATGGACTTAAATCTAAAGCCTTATCATTTCATTTAAGTTCCTGAAGAACCTGGTTCTGCTTTCCTCTTAAGCTTTATCTTGTTGCATATTCCCCACATTTAACATTATTCATCCCCAAACCAAAAAGTATTAACTTCTTGTACTTTAGTATGATATTGTAGTTTAGTATACTAGCATGCATGATAATTGTACTCCTTCTGTATCTCTGCTTATATTTTCTCCTTCCCTACTTATCTACCTAGCTAACTTATATTTATCCTTCAAAATTCAGTTCAGAAATCACCTCCTCCATGAAGCCTTTTTTCTTTAATTTTATTTTATTATGTTATGTTAGTCACCATACATCACCAGTTCTCGATGCAGTGATCCACGATTCATTGTTTTCGTACAACACCCAGTGCTCCATGCAGTACATGCCCTCTTTAATACCCATCACCGGGGTAACCCATCTCCCCACCCCTCTCCCCACCCAAAACCCTCAGTTTGTTTCTCAGAGTCCATAGTCTCTCATGGTTCATCTCTCCCTCCGATTCTCCCCCCTTCATTTTTCCCTTCCTTCTCCTAATGTCCTCCGTGCTATTCCTCATGTTCCACAAATAAGTGAAACCATATGATAATTGACTTTCTCTGCTTGACTTATTTCACTTAGCATAATCTCCTCCAGTCCCATCCACGCTGATGTAAAAGTTGGGTTCATCCTTTCTGATGGCTGAGTAATATGCCATTGTATAGGGGCACCTGGGTGGCTCAGTCGGTTAAACAGCTGCCTTTGGCTTGGGTCATAGTCCTGGGGTCCTGGGATTGAGCCCCATGTCCAACTCCCTGCTCAGTGGAGAGCCTGCTTCTCCCTCTCCCTCTGCCTGCCACTCTGCCTACTTGTGCTCCCTCTCTGTCAAATAAATAAATAAAATCTTTAAAAAATATATTCCATTGTATATATGGACCACATCTTCTTTATCCATTCATCTGTTGAAGGGCATCTTGGCTCTTTCCACAGTTTGGCTATTGCGGACATTGCTGCTATGATCACTGGGGTGCATATGGCCCTTCTTTTCACTACATCTGTGTCTTTGGGGTAAATACCAAGTAGTGCAATTGCTGGGTCATAGGGTAGTTCTATTTTTAATTTTTTGAGGCACCTCCACACTGTTTTCCAAAGTGGCTGTACCAACTTGCAGTCCCACCAACAGTGTAAGAGGGTTCCCCTTTCTCCACAATCTCTCCAACATTTGTTTCTTGCCTTGTCAATTTTTGCCATTCTAACTGGTGTAAGGTGGTATCTCAATGTGGTTTTGATTTGAATTTCCCTGATGGCTAATGATGATGAACATTTTTTCATGTGTCATTAGCCATTTCTATGTCTTCTTTGGAGAAGTGTCTGTTCATGTCTTCTGCCCATTTTTTGACTTGATTATTTGTTTTTTGGGTGTTGAGTTTGAGAAGTTCTTTAGAGATCTTGGATACCAGCCCTTTATCTGTAGTGTCATTTGCAAATATCTTCTCCCATTCTGTGGGTTGCCTCTTTGTTTTGTTGACTGTTTCCTTTGCTGTGCAGAAGCTTTTTATCTTGATGAAGACCCAAAAGTTCATTTTTGCTTTTGTTTCACTAGCCTTTGTTGTCCAGCAAGACTGTCATTCAGAATGGATAGAGAGATGCAGAGCTTCCAAGACCGGCAGAAACTGAAAGAATATGTGACCACTAAGCCAGCCCTGCAAGAAATATTAAGGGGGGTTCTATAAAAGGAGAAAGACCCCAAGGTGATATAGAAAAGAAATTTACAGAGACAATCTATAAAAACAAGGTCTTCACAGGCAACATGATGACAATAAATTCCTATCTTTCAATAATCACTCCCAACATGAACAGCCTAAATGCTCCCATAAAACAGCACAGGGTTGTAGACTGACTAAAAAGATAGGACCCATCCATATGCTGTCTACAAGAGACTCATTTTGAACCTAAAGATACAACCAGATTCAAAGTGAAGGGACGGAGATCCAACTTCCATGCCAACGGACCTCAAAAGAGAGCTGGGGTAGCAATTTTTTTTTTAAAGCATTTTTTTTTAAAGATTTTATTTATTCACTTGAGAAACAGAGATACAGAGAGAGAGAGAGAGCATGAGGAGGGGGTTGGCAGAGGGAGAGGGAGAAGCAGGCTGCCTGCTGAGCCAGGAGCCCAATGTGGGGCTCAATCCCAGGACCCCAGGATCATGATCTGAGCCAAAGGCAGACGCCCAACCATCTGGGCCACCCAGGCGCCCCTGGAGTAGCAATTCTTCTAACAGACAAATTAGATTTTAAACTAAAGACTGTAGTTAGAGACACAGAAGGACACTATGTCATTCTTAAAGGGTCTATCCAACAAGATGATCTAACAATTGTAAATGTCTACGCCCCCAACATGGGAGCAGCCATCTACGTAAGTCAACTATTAACCAAAATAAAGAGTCATATTGATAAAACCTCCTCCACGAAGCCTTCTTTCACTATGTTAGGTGCTCTTTTCTAGGAGTACCAGCCATTGTAATTAACTGATTGCTTATGTCAACTTACCAGACTATCAACTCTTCTGAAGACAGAGACTATGCTCAGTGTTTGTTGACTTGATAAATATGTGTCTGAAAACTATATGCAATTTACCTGATGACAGTTTTGTCTACTCAAGTGTTGGAGTGGGGGGAGTTTACCTCTTTTCTTACAAAGGGGAACTAGTAAATCAGCAGGGCATTAACTGTAAAACCACAGTTCTGAATGTGTAACTGGACCATCACTAGGAAGAGAATCCACATGGGTTTTAGATCATGAAGTGTCATTTACTATCTATGTAGCCTCTGATAAGTTATATCACTTTTCTAAATCTTATTTTGTTATTTATAAAATGAATACTAGAATACATACCTCCAAGAGTTTAAAAGAATTCAAAATTATTTGCAAAAACTGAATGTTTATGAGGGTATATATGTCTAAATATGTGCATATGACTAAAAGTGCCTAGCTTAGTAGGCTAGGGACTCTATCAATAGTAACAATGATTATTATAAGATTAGACTGTTATTATTTTTGAAGTACAAACCTAATTGCTTATATAATTTCGAGCTATTCGGATCTGAAATCACTGAATTTAAAACATAAAGCACCTGACTCAAGTTAGAGTCATTTAAGTGGAAACCCTTTCAATTCACCAGTGTAATTCATTATTCATATAGTTTACATAGATAATTTTTTAGATTTACATAAATTTCAGATCCTGTGAGGTTCAAAAATGAAGTATTTGAATGACCCTGCCTTAAGGATTACTCTTCTAAACTGCCAACTCAGATGAAGATGTATCACTGAATTATCCCTCTAAAACATCCCCCTCACACATACACACACAGCACACTATAGATGCTCAATAAATGTTGAATGAAAGAATTTGAAGAATGATTGAATTGTTCTGAATTTTAAAATATTCACTAACTAAAACAAAGCTTTAAAATGTGAACTCAGGGACGCCTGGGTGGCTCAGTCGGTTAAACATCTGCCTTCAGCTCAGGTCATGATCCCAGGGTCCTGGGATCTCGTCCCGCATCGGGCTCGTTGCTCAGCGGGGAGCCTGCTTCTCCCTCTGCCTACTACTCCCCCTGCTTGTGTGTGCATGCACTCTTTCTCTTTGACAAATAAATAAATAAAATCTTTCCAAAAAAAAGTGAATTCAAAACTATAATCAGTAACGACTGGCTTGTTTAACTCTGTATTACAGACGAGCAAAATGATCTATAAGCAGGAAATACTGAAACCATCCAAATTCCTCGTTATTCCATGAAAATATTTTACACAAGTTTCATCAGTTACCCTATAAATACTGGTCTTGGGAGTGGGGCTATCACTGGATTTGTGTTCATACAGTTAGGTTCAAAGTATTTAGCCAACAATCTTACCAAGACGGGCAGAGCTGGGGGCCCTCAAAAGGGAAGCATCCAAAAAGAATCTCAGATTTTTTTTGGACATTTATATACATTTATATACATTTTTATAAACAGGTGCTTAGTAAAGCAACTATTTTTATTATTATTTTCCTTTTTCTTTAGGCCTTGGTTGTCTCATATGCTAACAAGGTTAAATGGCTCATCTTTAAAATTCTTTCTAGTTCTACAAGACTACTTCTCCATAGGAAAGTGGGCCATTTCTTTTTATTTTTAGAAATACTAGGGTTTCTAAAAGTGGATGATACCTGTCCCTATCTGTAGTTGCTCAAAACATTTGTACAAGTGTAACAGGCAACATGTTCATTAAAGAAAGTATAACTTACCAATAGCTTTGCAGCCTGAACTCGAACCACCCAGGAACCATCACTGACCATGTGACAAATTTTTCCAAACGCATCATCAACTAAGCGAATTTCTTCATTAGAAGAAGGAATTGGGACGATGCTAAATTAAAAGAAAAAACCACAAATGACTAAACATGAGCCTAAAGCTGCAAGTTCAATAAACTGAGAATGACCAATGAAAATTGGCACTCACACACACGCAAAATGACAAATGAGGAATTCAAATCCAAGAGTGATGGAATACATTTCAGAGTGAAGAAATCACTCTGGGAGTATGAAACAACACTTTTAGTTACACTGCAAATTGTCAGTGTCTTGAATACAAGTGTTTAGCCCATCAAAGGTTCAAAGATTTACAATGATACCAAAGACTAACTACCACAGAATATTTCCTATCTTTAAGAGTATTCTCTCCTATAATTGCATTGCTGTCAATATAGTAAATCATAGAATAAATCAATATAAAACATACTTGCAAATCTGATCCTAGAAGAGGCAATTTCCAATTAGTCCTTTCTTTTTTCTTTTTCTTTTTGTGGGGAATTTTTAGGTTACTAACTCATTCTGGTTTTCCAATTTTTAGCAGGCAGTTTAATGAAGAGGAAAAAAACTACTTCTTTTTCCTATAGAAGGAGCTCTTCTATAAAATAAAATAATATTTGTCTCTCTACTTCAAAGAATCATTGTGAGAATGATTTAATTACTATGAAAACACTTTTAATAAGGAAAACACTACATAAGGGATCATTATTCTCAAACTCACCTAGTATCTTTATCTGGCATTTGTATTTACTGAAATGGGCCTCAAACAATTTTAAAGATTAAAAAAAGAGTGGGAGGGGGTGCTAGATAGCACTTGAGAAAGACAATCCAATCTCTTCATTTATAGATGAGGAGGTTGGGGCTCAGAGAGGAAGTATCTTTCTCAGGGTATATGGAAAGTTCACAGCAGAGCTGAAAAACAAGCATCCTGATTATCAGGATCTGTACTTTCCCCCTGTTCCACAATGCTTTCTAGAAATCTAACCAACATTCCTTTTCTGGAGGAGGGCTTTTTGCATGATGGGAGAAGAATGGCTTAGCAATGAACAAAAGCTGGCTTACACCCACACTGACCTTTCAGGATAGAGCTGACTGACAACCCAGATAAGTTGGACTGCAGCACTACGCACTTGTTCATAGTCATCAGACAGCAATTTACAGGCCTGCAAACAAGAATTCCAAAAGTCTGTTAGTTCTGTGTCCTCCCAGGTGATATTCAAACCGTTTTCAAAATGAAGACAGGGTGGCTGGATAAGGATGCCAATCAAAATACTTGTGGGTAGTTTTAACTTCTTGAACCTTTGCCCAACAAAGAATTCCTGGCCTCTGTCAGCTGCTCTGGCTCTGTTCTGTGTTCTGACTCTTACCCCACGTCTGAAGGCAGAACCACACACTGACAGACAGCACAAAAGCCATCTAGAATAGCATCAATCCTAGCGAAGTCTGCTGGGATCCCAGAGTGCTACCCTCACAGGCTCAAATACCAAATATGGGTATTTTTCCCTTTCTGCAAAATCAAAGCACAAATTTCTGACTGACAACCTGAAAACTTAAGAACTCTAAATAAATGTGTAATTTTAATGCTAAGCTGCCAAAAGAGGCCAGATTTTTTTGCTTTCCTTTGGTCTGAAATGGAGTATCCCTACTCCACCTACATGGCAACACCCTAGACCTCACCAACAGCCAGAACTACTCCATTTCTAGAATCTGAAAATCCTATATTCCATGCTGTCATCAAAACATGTTACTCCATCAGCTCCTCCATTTCCATGAATTAATCCAACACATTTACTCTTTAGTCCCACTTAATCTACCTATCTGTTTAACAAGGGTTTCTCAACCTTGCTTTACTGACATTTTGGACTGTTCAATTCTTTGTTGTGAGGGGCTGTCCTCTACACGGTTAACATGTTTAGCAGCAACCCTGGTCTCTACCCACTGGATGGTCGTAGCACCACACCCTCTCCTTCTCCTCAGCAGTTGCAAAAGCCCAACATATCTCCACACTGCCAAATGTCCCCTGGAGAGTAAAATCACCCTGGTTGAGAACCAGTGCTTTAATCCCATCCTTTTTCTCCAAATGAGCCACCTTCTCCTTGCTCCATACCCTTCCATTACTTCAGTCCCGACAGCACCGTCAGCATTCACCATTTACAACCCCCTCAAGACTTCTGCTACAGCTGCTCTAAAAACCCAACAACTTCTCTATTGCTCACAAGGGTAGCAGAGCACTCGCAAAGACTACACTCTCCAGGGGATTGGTGGCTCATGATCTGGAACTTTATGGGCCCTACTCTGAAATCTTTTACACCCATGGTTTCCGCTTCCATTATCCAAGGCAGCTTGTCCTAACCTCCCCCACTAGGCCCTTACCCCACTTCCAGCCATAAGGCTACATGTTTATCAGAGAAAAATAAAAATTTTTAGGCACAAATTCTCCCAAGTATTCCACAACAGTTATGAATTCATTTATACCTGTATTCTCCCATACCTTGTTTCCTTGATGTCTGAGAAAAAAGTATCCTAATTCCTAATCCTTCTACTTTTACTATGGATCCCATTATCTCCTCACACAGGTCCTTCCTTACCATCCTCCAAAACAGGTCCTATTTGTGATTCTCTATTATAGCACCGTATTTATTTACTGCACTACTCACGTGCTATAATTATTGTGTTCATTTATTTGTTAATTGCCTGTCTCACCCAAGAGAATGTGAAGGGCATGGATCCTATCCAACAAGCTCAGTGTTGTACAACCAGCATTAGGTACTCATTAATATTTGCTGGATGAATCAGCTCATGAATTTGATTTTCTGCCTCAAGGAACTTACTCCACCATTTATGCCCCTTTGTCTTTTCTATCATCAATTTCTCCCCAAACACTGGCTCTCCCTTCAACACATAAACAAAGGTAGGAGCTATCTTCAAAATACAATGGAGATAAAACTTAAAAAAAAATAAAGTAAAATAAAATACAAAATAAAATAACAAAAAGCCCTCCCTTAATTCTATGCCCCTTTCTACCATCTTCCATCCTGCCACCTATTATAGCCAAGTTTATTTTTTTTTAAGTTTTTGTTTGTTTGTTTATTTAAGTTAGTAAGTAATCTCTACATCCAACGTGGGGCTCAAACTCACGACCCTGAGATCCAGAGTCGCATGCTCCTCCCACTGTGCCAGCCAGGAGTCCCTAGCCAAGTTTCTTTAAAGTATAGTCAATAATCCCTATTGAACTGCCTCACATCAACTGACCCTAATCTGGCTTCGACTCCCAGCACTCTTACTAATATTGCTCTCTTCAAACTCACTAACAGCTGCCTTGTTGCTAGGTCCAGTGGGTAGATTTCAGCCCTATTCTAGCAGACCTCTTACCAGCATCTGATACTGTTGACTATGAGAGCTCCCTCCTGCCTTTTCTGGAATATATTTTCCTCTTCCTCCAACTGGCTGCTCCTCAGCATCTTTCTTCTGTCTACCTCTTAAATGTGGGGCCTTACCCATGGCTTCCATGCTTGGTCTCTTTCACTCTTCTTACTCTCCCTAAACATCCACATGCCCCTAGACAGTGATGGCTTCAATTACCTACCTCCAGCTCTGATCTCTCCTGAATTCCAGACCTTCACAACTATCTATAGCCTGGAATTTTCCTCACGGATTTCCCATCAACCCTTCAAACTAACATAAACAAAACCGGTATGTACCTAATGATGGTACCTAATTCAACCTCCTATCTCAAACACTCCAACATTCCATCCTCACTCCCTTGAGGACCTCATCATTGCTTGCCTAGTTAACTGACATGGTCTTATGCCATTAAACATCTAAATCATCTAACTAACTTCTGAGTCCTAAGTTTCCTTTAATTATTTGGCTTCCCACAGAGTTTTCCTATAGGGAGAGAAGGTGATGGTCACACCAACATAATCATTCTGAGCTCATTCTATTTCATTTTGTAAAATAATAAACTTGGTTTACACATCAGTCACAGGGGTTTAACTAATTGCCATCTTCCTCTGAAAGACAAAACCATTCTTGGTGCAAAATCTGGCTTCTGACATGGATTTAGATTGCTTGTCTCTATATTCATTCAATTATTCTACAAGAGAAATACCACCTTGTAAGGCCTTTTCCTTAGGCAGTCGGATCAGCTTCTCCTAGTGATACTACAACTTCATTGTGCCTTTCTTTACCAATACTACAACTACCGTGAATATTTTTTCATAGGGTCCCATGGTCTTGGTCACCCTCCTCCAGAAATGCTCTAGTATGTCAAGTATGGTACCCAGAATTGACTTCATGTTTGGCCCAACCAGAGATCAGTGACACCACCATTTCCTTATTCTGAATACTATACTTCTCTTTGTGTCCTCTGGTATTCATACTGAGCTACCCAAATCCTCCTTAAAGTCCTTTTTACATATATTAGTGCTATTCAATTATATATCCTCCATCCTCTTATTAAAATGTATGTTTTGGATACAACTTCACATTCATCCCAATTAATGTTGTCAGTTGCTATTCTATGTTTTCAAATTCTGACAACTAGTTTGCCACTCCCCCAGCTTCATATCCCACCTCCCCTTCTAGACAGTAATCATTTAAGGTACCTGATTATAAATTGTTTGGTGTAATTTCAGTCCTCTTTCATGGAGCTGCAACTAGATAATAAAAATATAGTTTAAGTATTTGGGGAAAAAAAAGATCAATATTCCCAATGTCTCATATATTTTCCCCCATTATATCAGATCAACATAGTTCCCATTAGCCAAAATCAGTGCTACATAAATAAGAAATCTGGTTGAAAACATTTCAGTAGAACACTCAGAGATTTAATAAATCTAATCCATCTAGTGTCCCAAGGGGATATTAGAAAAATATTCAATAATGACAAGAAGGCTGAAGAAGAAATGGTTAACACCACCTCCCCCTACAAAGCACCACCCCCCTCCAGGGACCTGGAGGAGGGATGTGACTCGGTATTGTAACAGGTGTAAGTTGTACCCTCCATGTTTCAGAAATATGGGTGAAAGCAACCCAAATATGGGTGAAAGCAGAAGGGCCCAAAGAAAAGCACACCTGCTATACAAGGAATGTGTGCCTTTGAGTCCTGTGATGCCACCATGACATTCCTCCAAGTGTGCATACAGTATATTCTAGGGTGGTTCAGAAAGCATCCAACAGTAGCCATGAACTTAAAAAAAAATGAAACAAACAAAACTGTCACCATTTAGGTTGCATGATCATGTTTACCATGGCTTTTATAGCTGCTGTTCTGACACGTGGGTCTTGGTCACTGAAGTAATCCCCTATAATCTTCTGGACATCTCTGACAGCTAGGCCTTCTCCATCTTTTGTGACACTTTTCTCCAAAGACCCAAGATTGCCAAGTAATTGCAGGCACTTATTTCTTACACCATGGGAGGTATCTGTGAGGTGCTATAAAAAGAAGAGAACAAAAGGACATGATTAAGATAGCTTAAACTAAACAAAAAACCAGAAGCAAAAGAAGTATCAACTGTAGGAATGACTTCAAACACTACATTCTCACCGCAGTCTCTCTAGGATCATGTTACTTGAGTATGTTCTTCCAAAAGAACCACAAGTCCTTTAAAAATAAGATCACCAATTGTTCATCACTGCATTCCCAACAGCTAGCACTTTGCCTTGTTAAGAGAAAGTACTTTAAAAATGGCCTCTAAGTTGCATTTTATATGCTATCAAATCTAAAATCAAAATAAAAATTTATAAATGTTTAAAACTTTTAATATTCAGGGGCGCCTGGGTGGCTCAGTCGTTAAGCGTCTGCCTTCAGCTCAGGTTGTGATCCCAGGGTCCTGGGATCGAGCCCCACATTGGGCTCCCTGCTCAGCAGGAAGCCTGCTTCTCCCTCTCCCACTCCCCCTGCTTGTGTTCCCTCTCTCGCTCTCTCTGTCAAATAAATAAATAAAGTCTTAAAAAAAAAACTTTTAATATTCATACAGAAAAATGCAAAAAGCTTAAGCATACAGCTCAATGACTTCACAAAATGAACACACATACAACAAGCACCCAGATAAAAAACGAGAACATGACCAACACCCCAGAAACCCCTCGACGCCCTGCAACTACTCCACTACCATCAAAAATAGCCACTACCTTGACTTGTAACACACAGATTTATTTTGCCTATTTCTATACTTGGTAAAATCAAATAGTGTCTGGCCTCTCTTGTTTAATATTATGTTTTTAATATTCATCCATAGTATGGCATATAGCAGTGGTTCATTCATTTTCATTACCATGTAGTATTCCCTTTGTGAATACACCACAATCCACTGTTGGTAGATATTTGGTTTTTTCTCCAGTTTTTAGCTATTTTTTTTTTAAGGTTGATTTATTTATTTCAGAGACAGAGACAGAGAGAGGAGAGAGAGCACACAAGCATAAGCAGCGGGAGGGTAAAGGGCAGGGGAGAAGCAGACTCCCCACTAAGCAGGGAGTCCAACATGAGGCTCAACCCCAGGACCCTGAGATCATAACCCGAGCCGAAGGCAGACGCTTAACTGACTGAGCCACCCAGGTGCCCCAAGTTTTTGGCTATTCTTATTAAAGCTACCATGACTGTGGTAGCTTGAATGTGGCTTCTGTTGGATATAAACTTGACTGGAATTGCTGGGTCACAGGACATGTATATGTTCAGCTTAAAAAGACAATACCAAGTAGCAAACAGTTTTCCAAAGCAGTTGTACTAATTTAACTAATTTACACTTCCACCAGTGATGCACAGTGTTCCAGTTGTGCCACATCCTTGTCAACACTTAAGTACTGTCAATCTATTTCATGTTAGCTCTTCTCACCAGTATTTTTAACAAATTATCAGTTATCTATTGCTATACCTAGTCCAATGCTACTGAAATAAGCTATTTGCATAATGCTGTAATGGGAACTAAAAATACTTTAAAGAAATGAGGTTGTACAGTACATGATAATATGGCATGGAACTCTGACTTTTAAATTTTTTAGACCCACTATAAGAAATATCCATTATACTGCAACATAGTATTCACATACAAATACATATATAGAGAGTTTAACAAAACATTACTTACCCTTACATCTTGTGATATACTCTGATATTTTAATTCTATTTTGATTTTCAAAAAAATACTAATCATGATGGAGTGCCTAGCTGGCTCAGTAGAGCAGATGACTCTTCATCTCAGGATTGTTAAGTTCAAGCCCCACATTGTGCATAGACATTATTTAAAAATAAAATGAAAAAAAATACTCATCATGGCCTATAAAACTGATTGCATTACCCACCAATGGATCACAATGCTCAGTTTCAAAGACACTGGTATAGAGAAAAGTGAATGGGACGTGAAGTTTTAAAATCTGGGTTCACAGAGCTCTTTACAGAAATGGTTAGTTTCAGGACTGGAGCAAGGAATATGTAAGAGCCTGGGACACCTTGCACCAGAAAGCAAGAAAGACATCAAGGACTAACGGAGTCCAGATCAAAAGAACAAAGAAACCAGTAAATAGGGCATTTTCCACGGTCAACATTGACATTACACCAAAAGAAAGCAATCAAACAAATCCAGAATGTATTCTATAAGACCAATGACCCAGTTTCTTCAATAAATTTATGGCATTTAAAGAAAAAATAAAAACAAAAGGGGGAACTGTTACTGATTAAAAAAAATTAACAGACTATCCAAATGCAATATATAGGTCTTTTTGGCAGCTAATCCAAAAGAAACCAACTATAAAAAGATATGATTAATGCAATTAAGGAAATTTTAATATGAATTGGTATGAACTGATATAGAGTAACTGTTAATAATTGCATCATGGCTATATTTTTAAAAATTATCAGTTATAGATATATACTGAAGTATTAATGATTTAAATAACATGATGTCAACGATTTCCTTTAAGCACTAGAGCAAAATAAAAATACTGGAGCAGACAACAAAAAGTGAGAGGAGAAAAATCTATGAAAAAGACTGTACAGTATAAAAAAATTGTCAAATGTACACTTAAAACTGGAAATAACAGTAAACCTGCAATTTCCATAATATAGTGTGTGTGTATTCAAATTTCAGCTCTGACTCATGATATGTGTAAATCAGTCAAGAGTCAAGTCACCTCTCAGAGCCTCACTTCCTCATCTATAAAGGACAATAATAGCTGCCTCAGCTAACTTACAGGGTTATCATGAGGCTCCAATAGGGATATAAATGTACAAAAAAAACAAAAAACAACTTGATATACTATAAGCTTAATAAGATTATTAGCTATTGATACCATAATCTAAAATAGTAAGAAAGATAGGTGGTCACAGATAAAATATCATATGGTTTCATTACAAGGTAACTACATATATAAATGTCAATACAAAAAAGTATCTTTAGATAATCCCTTCAAGTTCAAATTTTCCAGGATTTTTTACCTATAAATGAAATTACTGATTTGAAATCACAACAGTCTCTGGAAGTACACTCAATAATCACCCATTTCCCTCCACCGGCCTTTATTTGCCAATCCCCTATTTTACAGGACCATAAGGATTAAGTGATATGTCTAAAAACACACAGATAATTTAGTGGAAGAGCTGATACTGAACACTCCTTTTTTTTTTTTTTTTAAGATTTTACTTATTTATTTGACAGAGAGAGGCACAGAGAGAGAGGAAACACAAGCAGGGGGAGTAGGAGAGGGAGAAGCAGGCTTCCCGATAAGCAGGGAGATCCCATATGACCTGAGCCGAAGGCAGATGCTTAATAACTGAGACACCCAGGTGCCCTTGAACACTCTTGATACCCACTCAGTCCAGAGCTTGTTTCCCCACTCAGCTGCATAAATAACTTCATGATTTTGAAAGTTTTGCTCACTATGCACAAAGTTGGGCATTTGCACCTTAAATACTTTAAAAGCTCCACAATACCTGTTTTCCTCAAATTTATTTATACAGTTACTCCCAAATACCACTAGTCTCCAGCATGAAGATCACTCCAGTTTCTAATTACTACATGATAAACATACTGACACTGAATTAATAACCAATTCTTGTGATTAGCTAACCAGGCTACCAATACTTTGTATAAGTAATACACACACACACACACACACACACACACACGCACGCACTGAACAAATGGGAAGATGTATCAGATAAGTAAATATATTATAGCTGATTCTGGAGCTAAAATAGAGAAAGTACAAGATGAACCTGGAGGGCGCCTGGGTGGCTCAGATGGTTAAGCGTCTGCCTTTGGCTCAGGTCATGATCCCAGGGTCCTGGGATCGAGTCCCGCATCGGGCTCCCTGCTCCTTGGGAGCCTGCTTCTCCCTCTGCTTCTCTCTCTCTCTCTCTCTCTCCCTCCCTCTCTCTCTCTCTCCATCTCTCATGAATAAATAAATAAAATCTTTAAAAAAAAAAAAAGATGAACCTGGATTATTTTGTTGTGCCAGAAAAGAAGGAAGTATTCAAAGAAAACAGAAGTCAAAAGAACACAGAAGCCAGCTTAAAGGGGCCCCTATTTGGCCAAATCAGGAAATTTGTTTTTGTTCTTGTTGTTTTTCAAATCAGGAAAATGTGAACATCAGGGTGAATATAGTAACAGACTATGATCCACTGAATAAACAAGGAATCTGTGAGTTTGTAACTGATATAAACAAGCTGAAAGTTTGATAACAGAATATTTACATAGTCTCAAAGTACCACACGACAAAATACTTAGTCATCAAAAGGAATGAGTAACTTTACAGTGAAAAAATGTGACAGACACTATCTTAACCAAGTGATCAAAGTTAACATCATTAGTAATAGGACAAATCAAAATCACCTAACAGGATGCAATAAGAGCATCACATCTGTGATATTCCTGCCAAAGGTGGTAACTTAAACCTAATTATGAGAAAATATCAGACAAATCCAAATTTAGGAAGTTTCTACAAAATACCTATCCTATAATTTTCAAAAATGTCAACGTCATAAAATCAAGTAATGACAGGAATTATTCCAGATTGAAGGAGACTAATGAGATGTGACTAAAATGCAACATGTGGTTCTGAACTGGATCCTTTACCAACAAAAGACATGATTGGTACAAATAGTGAAATCTGAGTGAGGTCTGAGGATCAAATGGTAGCATATGTTGATGTTAATGTCCTCTTGATGATCATACTGAAGTTATGTAGGAAAATATCTTTTTTTTAAAGATTTTTATTTATTTAATTGACAGAGAGAGAGAGAGAGAGAGGGAACATAGAGAGTGGGAGTGGGAAAGAGAGATACAGGCTTCCCGCCGAGCAGGGAGCCCGACGTGGGGCTCGATCGCAGGACCCTGGGATCATGACCTGAGCTGAAGGCAGTTGCTCAACCAACTGAGCCACCCAGGGGCCCCAGGAAAATATCTTTTTTACAGATAATATACAATGAAGTACTCAGGAGTAATGGGGCATTATGTTAGCTACTTATTCTAAAATAGTTTACAAAAAAACAAAGTTCTCTATAACTGGACTTGCAATTTTTCTGCAACTTTGAGACTTAAAAAAATTAACAGTCTAAATACACACAAGAAAAAATAAAATAGCCATACTGTTTCATAAACATTAGAAAAATAGGGGCGGCTGGCTGGCTCAGTCAGTAGAGTGTGTGACTCTCTTGGGGTCATAAGTTCAAGCCCCATGTTGGGTACAGAGATTACTTAAAAATAAAATCTTGGGGTGCCTGGGTGGCTCAGTTGGTTGAGCATCCAACTCTTGGTTTTGGATCAGGTCATGGTCTCATGGATGGTGGGATCAAGCCCCAAATCGGACTCCACACTCAGCAGGGAGTCTGCTTGAAGATTCTCTCCCTCTGCCCTTCCCGCTGTGTGTGTGCATGCATGCTCTCTCTCTCAAATAAATCTTTTTAATTTTTTTTCAAGATTTTTTTTATTTATTTGACAGAGAGAGACACAGCGAGAGAGGGAACACAAGCAGGGGGAGTGGGAGAGGGAGAAGCAGGCTTCCCGCGGAGCAGGGAGCCCAAAGTGGGGCTTGACCCCAGGACCCTGGGATCATGACCTGAGGTGAAGGCAGACACTTGAGGACTGAGCCACCCAGGCACCCCTCAAATAAATAAATCTTTTTTAAATAAATAAAATCTTAAAAAAAAGAAAAATATTACATTATCCATAAGAAAAGTGTATTTTTAAGAACATAAAAAGAGGCAGCAATAATAGAACCACACCCAAACAGGTTCAGAGAATGCCTCAAGGAAGTGTAGGAAGCTTTGCAGACAAAGTGGATTCCATAAATTGTTTCATCTCTTGTCTTGAGAGGCAAAGTAGCATAGCTGAATGAACAGGGACTTAAGTCAGACAGACCTAGGTTTGATTGCTGGCCGTTACGTAGTATCTATGTGATCTTCACTAAACCCCACAAGTTTGTCTTTTTTTAAGATTTTATTTATTTATTTGAGAGAGAGAGAGCAGGATAGCACAAGCAGTGGGAGCAGCAGAGGGAGAGGGAGAACCAGGCCCCCTGCCTAGCAGGGAGCCCGATGCGGGGCTCGAACCCAGCACGATCATGACCTGAGCCGAAGGCAGTCACTTAATCAACTGAGCCACCCAGGCGCCCCATAAACCTCACAAGCTTTTATAGAAATCCTTACTTTGTAAAAATAGGAATAATATCTCCTACTATGAAGTTTTGTGGTGAGTATACTAAATGAATTCATTTAAGAATTACTGTATGGGAGCGCCTGGGTGGCTCAGTCGGTTAAGCATCCAACTCTTGATTTCAGCTCAGGTCATGATCTCAGGGTTGTGGGATCCAGCCCTGTGATGAGCATGGAGCCTGCTTGGGATTCTCTCTCTCCCTCTCCCTCTGCCTCTCCCCCTGTGCCCTTGCACTCACTCACTCTCGCTTTCTCGCTCTCTCCCCCCACACCCCCACAAAAAGAATTACTGTATGTGCAATTAGCTAATAGTGTCTGGGACATAATAGACATTCAGTAAGTACAAGTGCCTAGCATAGTGCCTAGCACTTAGCATGTACTTAAAAAAAAAAAAAAACCTACTTAAAAAGAGGAGAGGGGTGCCTGGGTGGCTCAGTCGTTAAGCATCTGCCTTTGGCCCAGGTCATGATCCCAGAGTCCTGGGATCAAGCCCCACATCGGGCTCCCTCCTCCGCGGGAAGCCTGCTTCTCCCTCTCCCTCTCCCTCTGCTTGTGTTCCCTCTCTCACTGTGTCTCTCTGTCAAATAAATAAATAAAATCTTTAAAAAAAAAGAAGAGAAGGAGAACGGGCAAGGAAAAGAAGACCAAGTGATGGCCAAAAAAAAAAAACCCCAGAAAATAGAGAAGGGTCAGAGGTAAGGGTGGGCACCTGGATGAAATAGGTCTGCTGATCTAGAACACACAAGCATGAACTTTCTAGTGACGGCTATCTGACAACAGGGCAGTCTGTCATGAAAGGTAGAGAGCACCTGTTACTGGCTCACACCAGAATGCTCCCAGAGAAGATTCCTGAATTAAGCAGGGACCTAGACTAGGTGAGAAGCTATGTCCCATGTGGATATGGGATGGGCAGGTAGGCTTACTCGGAGAAGAGAACAAAGGATAGATACCTGGGGAGAAAGCCACTATGCTGAGGGTGTGGTGCTCAGAAACAGAACCTCTCATTATAAAAATGGTTCCCTCAAACATTTTAGATCAGAGTTAATTCTTGCCTCCAAGTTATTCAGGCTGCAAAAATGTGAAACATACACTTCTGTCCTCAGAACGTCTTATATATAAAGCTCAAAATTAACAATCAAATTAAGACAGTGAAACTGAGAAATTATGAGAAACTTTAGATATGAAGCTGACAATGACTCTGTCAGTTAATAAAGCAGGATTTTTTTTAACAAACCATTTTAATATGAAAACATCATTTCTCATAACTAAACTGTTGACTGACCCACCAGCCCCTGAAGGTTGCTTCCACTGTAACAAATACTTTATCTGATTTTCAAACAACAAACTGAAACCTTCCTGCTTCTATTATGGTAACCAGGCAACACTGCTATATAACCAGCCTATTACTGCACACTGAGTTTTAGGCCAAAAGACAGTGAAAGTCCAAATCACACCCTCAGGGCAGCAATTACAGTTCTATGATGTCCGTCCCATACAGGTCACTTCTTGCATCACACCATCATCACTAATGGCTGCCTAATGTGTCTGCTCTGCAGATGATGCTATTTTGGTGTTATACCCAGGCTGCTAAAGTGACGTCATTTTCATGTTAATGGAGTGAGTAAGCAAACCACATCCCCAATAATAAGAGCAGTCTGTGTCAAAAATAAGCTCAACCAACCAGTTTAAAACTATTGCTACAGGGGGAAAAAAAAATCAATGGCTAAGTATATCAAGAAAATCTGAGAATGAAGTTCCTTAAGTAAGACAAAAATAACTTAATGACTCATTCAATTTCAATATGGATTGTTTTCAAGCAGACAAAAATTCAGTGTACTTTGTATGCAAATGATTTTGACAGATATACTCTCCTAACAAACCATACATAATATCTGAGTAGAATTTTCTAAATGTTAAAATGCTATATGCCTTTTAAGAGTTTACTATACTTATGCCACAGAATTAAAAGAACAGAAAAGAAACAGAGAGATTGGATGAAAAGGTGAGATGGAGACAGACAAGAATTAAAAATAGGCTCTAAGAAAGCCTTATACAAAAAAATGACAAGAATATTTGTTCTACTGGAAAAATCTTCATAGATAGGAAGGAAAGCAGATCTCCAACTTCAGTTGTACAGACTCGATGTATGAAAAGAATATTAATTTCCTAGCCAAATCTGTGAACCAAATCTTTTCAAATGAGGATTAGTTGTACAATGTACCTCAAAGGATTACTGACAGGATAAAATGAGATGAACTTTGAAGAGTTAAGAGTACTTGAAGGCATGACTTTCTTCCTACTGTGAAACAAAAAATATGGCAGATTCGTACCCTGTATTTGAAAGACATATAAAGGAACAATCTGAACTTCAAACAATAATAATGATAGAAATGGATTATAATATATTGAATAAAATGAGAGAGACACAGGAAAGAAGGGAGGGAGGGAAAGATTTATTTACAGTAGTATGTCAACTAATAAGGAATAAGAGTTAGAAAATCATGATTTTGCAATGACCAGAGTATCAACTGACTCAGCAAAATTTATTAGTAGTCTCCAAAATAGTAAAAATTTGATGGGGAAGAGAATATTTACATTAACTCAAAATATCTCCCACAAATCACTTATTAATCATAGGAAGAATTGTAATTCTACAACAAAAAACCTGGTAGTCATCACCTTAACCAATCATCAAAGTTAACAACATCAATAATGAGTCAAACCTCATCTGTGCCTTATAATATGATAAACTGAGAACAAATATTATTTATGTGGTATTCCTGCCAAAATATATAACCTGAATCTAAAGAGAGGAAATACAGATTATACAGACTGAACAGATAAACACAGATTAAAAGATATTCTGTAATAAATGGTCTATATTCTTCAAAAATGTCAAGGTCATGAAAGACAAAGACAGGCTGAAGGACCTTTCCAAATTATGAAGAGGGATGAAAACTAAATGCATTCTGTGACCCTGAACCAGAAAAGAAAAATTTATATGAAGGATAATATTGGGACAATCAGTAGAATTTGAATAAAGGTTGAGATTAGTGTTAGTATTGTACCAGGTTAAATTTCCTGATTTTCAGAATTGCATTACATTTATAAAAATTACATCTTTTTTTTAAAGATGTATTTATTTCAGAGACAGAATGCGCGTGCGTGCGGGGGGGGGGGGAGTGGCGGGGACAGGTGCAGAGGAAGAGAATCTTAATCAGGTTCACACCCAGCGTGGACCCCCACACAGGGCCAGATCTCACGACCCTAAGATCATAATCTGAGCCAAAATCAAGAGTTGGATGCTTAACTGAATGAGCCACCCAGGTGCCCCCAAATTATATCCTTCTTAAGAAATACACTTAAGTATTTAAGTACTACTTTAGTGGAAAAGGGGCATTATGACTGCAATTTATTGTTATATGGTTCAGGAAAAAATAATACATATATACACAGTGATAATGATAAAGCAAATGTGGGAAAATGTTAACTATCAGTTAATCAGGAAGAAGGATATATGGAAATTCTTTACATTATTATTATTATTATTATTATTATTATTATTATTATTATTATTATTTTAAGTAGGCTCCATGCCCAGCATGGAGCCCAACACAGAGCTTAAACTCACAACCCTGAGATCAAGACCTAAGCTGAAATCAAGAGTCTGTCACCCAAACAACTAAGCCACCCAGGCAGCTGTACACTGTTTTACAACTTGGGGGATAAGTTTGAAATTGCTGAGGTGTCTGGATTTTGTCCCAACCCAATACCCTCCCAGAATTCTCTTTCTCAGTGAAAGGCATCTAGCATCTTGCTAAGGACTGGGGGAGAGGGGAGAATGGGAAGTTACTCTTTAACTCATAAAGTTTCAGTTTTGCAAAGTGAAGAGATGGGTGAAGAATGATGGTGATGGTGGCATAAGAGAATATACTTAATGCCACTGAACTGTACACTTTAAAATGATTACAATGGTAAATTTTATGTTATGTGTGTTTTTTTAAATTTTAAAAAATTTATTCACTTTATTTTAACTAAAAAAATTCATGTATTTTACCATAATTAAAAAAATTTTTAACAAAAAAGTTAAATATAAGTTTAATGGCCCTGCCATTTCATTCCCAGAATAAACAGACCCAAAACTGAACTGAAAATATTCTTCCGACCAAAACTTGTAAACAAATATTGAGAGCATTATTCACAACAGCCAAAGAAACAATAGAAATGTTGAAAGATTCACCACAATTCAAATTCAAAGGGTGAATTCTTATAGTAACAGCTTTATTGAAATATAACTTGCACACCACACAATTCATCCAGCTAATGTACACAATTCAATGGTCTTTGGTATATTTATGTATGGGTACAATTATCATCACAGTTAATTTTCCAACATTTTCATCATTTCAAAGAGATGCCCTTTTGCTACCAACCCCATATCCCTCTATTTATCCCAGCTCTAAGTACCTACCTACTAATCAACTATCTGTTAGATTTACCCATTACGGAAATTTCATATAGACAGAATCATATATGTTAGTTTTTTGTAACTAGCTTCTTTCACTCGACATGTTTTCAAGATTCATCCAGTTGTAGTGTATATTAATATTTCATTCCTTTTTATGGTCAAAGAATATTCCACTGTATTTTGTTGATCCATTCATCAGTTGCTGAGATGGTCATTTGGGTTGTTTCCACCTTTTCAGTATTATGAATATTGCTGCTATAAACATTTATGTACAAATTTTGTGTGAAGATGCTTCAGTTCTCTTGATAGATACCTACAAGTGGAATTGCTGGATCATATAGTAAGCCTGTATCTTCAATTTTTTGAGGAACTGCGGAACTATTTTCTAAAGCAGCTGAGGCATTTTACATTGCCACCAGAAATGGAGGAGAGCTCCAATTACTCCAAATCCTCACCAAAACTTGGTATGGTCAAGTATAGTATAACCATCCAAAGGTGTGAAACAGCATCTCACTGTGGTTTTGATTTGTATTTGCTGAGCATCGTTTTGTGTTTATTGGCTACTTGTATATCTTCTTTGGAGAAATGCCTATTAAGATCCTTTGCCCATTTTTAAATTGTTATTTGTATTTTTATTGTTCGGTTGTAAGAGATCTTTATATAGTCTAGACATTAGACATATAATTTGCAAATATTTTTTCCCATTCTGTGGACTGTCTTCACTTTCTTGATAGTGTCTTTCCAGTCACAATTCTTCAATTTTGATGAAATCCAATTTATCTATTTTTTCTTTTGTTCCTTGTGCTTTTGTCGTATCTAATAATCCACTGCCAAACCCATGGTGATGAAAATCTACAGCTATGTTTTCTTCTAAGAAGTTTATAGTTTTAGCTGACATATTTAGGTCTTTGATACATTTTGAGTTAATTTTTACATATGGTGTTAGTTAAGTTTCCAAATTAATTCTTTTGCAGGTGGATATCAAGTTGTCCCAGCACCACATGTTGAATAGACTGTTCTTTCTCCATTGAATGGTATTGGTATCCTTTCAAAAAATCAGTTGACCAAAGATACATGGGATTAATTTTGGGTTCTCAATTCTATTTCACTGATCTTTACATGTACCTATTGGTGCTTAGTTAAGTTTTTGAAATCTGCTAGTGTACCTGTTACTGGGTTCTTCTTTTCCAAGACTGTTTTGGCTATCTTGGTTCCCTTTGAAAATCCATATAGTTTTCAAATACAAGTTTTGGACTTCTTTTATTAAATGTATTAGTATTTTATTAGTTTTGATGCTACAATAAATGGATTTTCTTAATTTCATTTTCATTTTGCTCATTGCAAATATAGAGAAATACAATTGATTTTTTAATACATTCATATTGTATCCTGCAACCTTCCCTAACTTGTTTACTTCTAATAGTTTTTAAATGGATTCCTTAGAATTTTTTTATATATAAGGTCATGTCATGTGAACAGACAGGGATAGTTTTACATCTTCCTTCCCAGGACTGATGCCTTTTATTTCCTTTTCTTGCCTAAGTGCCTTGGCTAGAACCTCCAGTACAATGCAGAATAGACATAAGACACAAGAACATAGCTGTTTTGTTCCTGATCTTAGGTGGGGAAGGCATCCAATCTTTCACTATTAGTATGTTAGCTGTCAGTTTTTCACAGACGGCCTTTATCAGGCTGAAGAAGTTCTATTCTACTCCCAGGCTTTTTTTTAAGTGTTTTTATAATGAAATTATATTGAATCTTGTCAAATGCTTTTTCTAAATCTATTCTGAGATGATCATGGAATTTTGTCCTTTATTCTTTTTTTAATTTAGTTTCAGATGTTGAACCAATTTGCATTCCTAGAATGAATCCCATTTGGTTGTGGTGTATAATCCTATTTACAAATAGCTTATTTGGCTTGCTAGTATTTTGTTAAGGATTTTTACATCCATATTCATAAAAAACACTGGTCTAGAGTTTGCTTTTCATGTGAGGTCTTTGGTTTTGGTTTTAGGCTCATACTAACCTCATAGAATGAGCTGGGAAATGTTCACTCCTATTTTGGGGGAAAGTGAAAAACCGGTGTTCCTATTTAAATGTTTGATATAAAGCCATCTGAGGGTGAGCTTTTCTTTGTCAGTAGGTTTCTGTTTTTTTCATTCCTAATTTAATTTCTTTACTTGTTACAGGTCTATTCAGATTGTCTACTTCTTCTTGAGTCAGTTTTGGCAGTCTGTCTCTTTATAGAAATTTGTCCATTTCATCTAAGTTATCTATTTTATTAGCATATGGTTATTCACAATTTTCTTTTATAATCTTTTTTTATTTCTATCACATTGGTATTAATGTGCTCTATTTCTTTTCTGATTCTGGTAATTTTCTCTTTCTTTCCTGGGCAATATAACTAAAGGTTTGTCAATTTTGTAGATCTTTTCAAAGAACAAGCTTTTGGTTTCACTGACTTTATCCTACTGTTTTTCTATTCTCTATTTCATTAATTTCCACTCTAATCTTTCTTTTTTTTTTTTTTTTAAGATTTCACTTATTTATTTGACAGAGAGAGAGAGCACAAGTAGGGGAAGCGGCAAAGGGAGAGGGAGAAGCAGGCTTCCTGCCGAGCAGGGAGCCCAATGTGGGGCTCAATTCCAGGACCTGGGATCATGACCCGAGCTGAAGGCAGCTGCTTAACCGACTGAGCCACCCAGGGGCCCCTTCACTCTAATCTTTCTCATTTCCCTCCATCTGCATGCTTTATATTTAGTGCACTCTTCTTTTCCCAGTGTCTTAAGGTGGAAGGTTAGGTTACTGATTGAGATCTTTGACTTTTTTACCATAGGCATTTCGAGCTACAAATTTCCCTCTAAGCATGCTGTAGCTAAATCCCCCAAGTTTTCATTCATCTCCAAGTATTTTCTAATTGCTCTTTTGATTTCTTTTTTGACCCATTGGTGATATAGGAGTATATTGTTTAATTTCCATATTTAGGGGCGCCTGGGTGGCTCAGTTGTTAAGCATCTGCCTTCAGCTCAGGTCATGATCCCAGTGTCCTGGGATCAAGCCCCACATCAGGCTCCCTCCTCAGCAGGAAGCCTGCTTTTCCCTCTCCCACTCCCCCTGCTTGTGTTCCCACTCTCACTGTCAAATAAATAAAATCTAAAAAAAAAAAAAATTTCCATATTTAGGGGTCTCCCAAATTTCTTTGTTACTGATTTCTAATTTCATTCCATTGTGATTAGAGAACATACTTTGTATTATTTCTACCAAAAAGGTGAATGCTACTGTATGTGAATCTTATCTCAAAACATATTGTATGACAGGGCGCCTGGGTGGCTCAGTCGTTAAGCATCTGCCTTCAGCTCAGGTCATGATCCCAGGGTCCTGGGATGGAGCCCCACACTGGGCTCCCTGCTCAGTGGGAAGCCTGCTTCTCTCTCTCCCACTCCCCCTGCTTGTGTTCCCTCTCTCGTTGTATCTCTGTCAAATAAATAAATAAAATCTTAAAAAAAAAAAAACATATTGTATGACAAAATCACAGACAAAATGGCATTAGGCAATATAAATACTAACTGTAGCTATGTATCATGGTCTTTATTTACTTGAGTCTGCAAAAGCTTTTCACAGATCTACCATTTTCAAATGGTTCAAATTTTTACTCCATTATGAGCCTCTACAAACGGTGAAGAAACATACAAAACCCCACATGTGAAACTAGCAAAGAATATGAAAAGTTTATTCTGAAGGAAACAGAAATGAAACACAAATATGAAGCTTCACTAATAATCTTTTAAAAAGGAAATTTTAAAAATAATATTAATTAAAAAATAAAAGGAATTTTTTTTTTTAAGATTTTATTTATTTGTCAGAGAGAGGGAGAGAGAGACAGAAAGCAAGCACAAACAGGGGGAACAGCAGGCAGAGGGAGAAGCAGGCTCCCTGCATAGCCAAGAAGCCCAATGTGGGACTCGATCCCAGTACCCTGGAATCATGACCTGAGCCAAAGGCAGCCGCCTAACTGACTGAGTCACTCAGGCATCCCAAAAAGGAAATTTAAAGAAAAAACATTTTCCTCCTACCAGATTAATGGGTTTGTCATCTGTTTTAAAATATTAATACCCATGCCTCCTTTGTCATGTCATAGATTAAATGACCAGATAAGTGTGGGTTTATCTCTGGGCTTTCTATTCTATTCCATTGATCTAGGTATCTATTTTGTGCCAGTACCATACTGTTTTAATTATCACAGCTTTGTAGTATATCTTGAAATCTGAAATTGTGTTACCTCCAGCTTTGTTTTTTCTTTCTTAAGATTCCTTTGGCTATTCAGGCTCTTCTGTGGTTCCATACAAATTTCAGTATTATTTGCTCTGTGAAAAATGCTATTGGTATTGTGACAGGGACTGCATCAAATCTGTAGATGGTTTTGGGTAATATGGACATTCTGTGGAATATATTACGGGGAAATTATCTTCAATGCATGGTGTTGGGAAGACTGGACAGTTACATCTAAGAGATTGAAACTGGACCACTTTCTAACACCATACACAAAAAGAAACTCAAAATGGATTAAAGACCTAAATGAGACCTGAAATGACAAAAACGCTAAAACAGAACATAGGCAGTAATTTCTCTGACATGGGTCATAGCAACATTTTTCCAGATATGTCTCCTAAGGCAAGGGAAACAAAAGCAAAAATAAACTACTAGGACTACATTACATCAAAAGAAAAAGCTTTTGCACAGCAAAAGAAACCATCAAACAAAATAGAAACCTATTAAATGGGAGAAGATATTTGTAATTGATATATCTAATAAGGGATTAATATCCAGAATATATAAAGAACTTGTACAACTCAAAATCAAAAAACAATCCAATTAAAAAATGGACAGAGGTGGGGTGCCTAGCTGGCTCAGTTAAGCGTCTGCCTTCAGCTCAGGTCATGATCCCAGGGTCCTGGGATCAAGCCCCATATCAGACTCCCAGCTTAGCAGGGAGTATGCTTCTCCCTCTCCCTCTGCCTCTGCCCCCTGCTCATGTGCTCTCTGTCTCTCAAATAAATAAAATCTTAAAAAAAAAACATACTGGACAGAGGACATGAACAGACATTTTTCCAAAGAAGATATATAGATGCCCAAAAGATATATGAAAAGATGCTCAACATCACTAGTCATCAGGGAAATGCACATCAAAACTACAATGAGATATCACCTTACACCTATTGGAATGGTTAAAATTAAAAAGACAAGAAATACCAAGTATTGATAAGGATATGGATCATACATTGTTGGTGGGAATTTAAATTGGTGCAATCACTGTAAAAACAGTATGGAGGTTCCTCAAAAAATTAAAAACAGAAATACCATACAATACCCAAAGAAAATGAAAACATTAATTCAAAAAGACGTATGCTTCACTATGTTTACTGTAGCATTGTTTCCAATAGCCAAGATACGGAAGCAACTTAAGTGTCCACGGACAGATGAGTGGATAACGAAGATACACTGTGTCTGAGTATCTGTATGCGTGGGCATGTACACACACACACACACACACACACACACACACACACACACACACTCACGAATATTATGCAGCCACAAAAAAGGATGAGCCATGCCATTTACCACAATATGGATGGACCTAGAGGGTATTATGGTAAGTGAAATAAGTCAGACCGAGAAAGACAAATACCGTATGATTTCACTTACACATGGAATCTAAAAAAAAACAAAACCATAAACAAACAAGCAAAAAGCAGAATCGGAACTATAAATACAGAGAACAAACAGATGGCTGCCAGAAGGCAAGGGTTGGAGGAACTGGGCAAAATGGATGAAGGGGAATGGAAAAAAAAAACCAAAACAAAATAGTAATACCCAATGCGAGAGAGATACAGTGAAATTAGGCACTCTCATACACTGCTGGTGGTCATACAAACTGCAACACTCTGGGAACCAATTTGGCAAGTATCAAGAGCCTTAAAAAAAAACCCTAAATGCTTTCAACTAGTAATTCTACTATGTTTAGGAAATAAACCTAAATACAGAAAATATTTTAGACAATATTCACTGCAGTATTATTCACAATTTAAAAAATGGTTTTAATATAAATGTCCAATAATAGGAGAATGGTTAGGTAAACTATAGTTTAATTATTGAGCAAAATATCATGTACCCATTGAAACTGTCTACAAAATATTTACAAAATAAAATACTTCTGTTATAATGTCAGTGAAAAAGCAAAATGCAAAATCTTAAAAAAAAAAAAAAAAAGGGTGGGGCGCCCGGGTGGCTCAGTCGTTAAGCATCTGCCTTCAGCTCAGGTCATGATCCCAGGGTCCTGGGATCGTGCCCCGCATCGGGCTTCCTGCTCCGTGGGAAGCCTGCTTCTCCCTCTCCCACTCCCCCTGCTTGTGTTCCCTCTCTCACTGTCTCTCTCTCTCTGTCAAATAAAAAATAAAATCTTAAAAAAAAAAAGCAAACTGAAGAAACTGTTACCTCAAGCATTAACAATCCACTTCATAGGACACTTCTCACGAGCACAATCTCACAGACATGTTATTCTCTTACATGGTATATCTATATCTATATCTATATATTACTCTCTCAAACATACAATCTCTAGTTTTTTCCACTTAGGCTTTTAATATTGTACTTGTCAAAGTGTTCTAGGTTTGTTTGTTGTTGTTGTTTATTAAGATAAATGATACTCTTTTTCCTGGGGCTCAGACATAGTTTTCTAATTCCATAAATATAATATTCTTTCACAGTTCAAACACATTTGTCTTATATTCTCAAAATAAATTCGTCAGAAAGATTAAAAGTAAAACCAATTGTACAAGTTTAGAAGCTGTTATGTACAAAAGGCGGCTAATTAAAAGCTGCAAATTAAATCAAAAGGCACAGCTAATATACATGTATTTCTTTTATAGTTAGAAAAAAAACTAAAAAAATCTTCCCCAACACTTGTTTCTTTGTAGTTAGTCTGTTTATTGAGGCAATAAAGCATAACAAAAAAGAGTATGGGCTTTAGAATCAGAGAAACTAGAGTTTATACCCTGGTTCTGCAACTTTCTAGCTGTGAAATATTGAGCAAGTTAAACTCCCTAAACGGCAACGGCCACCTTTGTAAAACAGGGATAAGAGTACTTACCTAAAGGACTACAGAGAACACATGAAAAGCTGGATACAAACTACCCTAATAAGCAGAGTGCATGTATTAAGCACAGTATACATGGCAGCTATTATAATAATTTTCATTTCTTTTGGGAGGATGAGGAAGTTCATTTTGTAACAAGTTACTCAGCTTTATACCTAATCCAACATCAAGAAACAAAAGGATGGCAGCTCTTAAAACCATTATGCATCCTTGGCAATTCTTAGTTACAGATTCGGCATGGAGCTAAGCAGATCTTACAGCTCATACTACCTCTTAAGGCAATGCAAACTATTCAAGAAAGATGCAACCCTGTATCTAACCATCATGCTCTTACCTTGCAGGCTACATCAACTAATCGCATCTGGATAGCTTGATTCTCTGGGAGTTTAGTGCCAATTGCAAGCAAAGTGTCCAACAGTTGAGCTAGGACTTGATGAGACTCTAGAAAGGAAGATGAAAAGTTGGGTTGGAGAATTTCAAAAGGAGATCACTAGAGAAACTAAATTTACTTGGGTAAAAAATGTACATTTTTGTTAGCTAGGTTCCTCTATTCGATCCTTGAATTCCCCTCAACCAAAAGCTAAGTTCCTAAAAGGATCATGTCTAAAACTTTGAATCTGGGGCTCCTGCGTGGCTCAGTCAGTTAAGTGTCTTACTTTGGCTCAGGCCATGATCTCAGGGTCCTGGGACTGAGACCCCCGCACTGGGCTGCCTGCTCAGTGGGGAGTCTGCTTCTCCCTCTCTCTTCCCTTCTGCCCCTCTCCCCCCTTCTGCCCCTCTCCCTGCTTGTGCTCTCTCTCACATAAATAAAATCTTTAAAAAAATAAAAGAATAAAACATGAATCCTCCATAAGATTGGGCACAGTACTCCAAAACTGTTTAGTGCTTGATTAATTCAAGGGCTTTTCACAGCTTTCCAGATAAAATCCAAATTCCTTAGCAGGGCATACACACATACATACCAGTCCCTCCATGAGGTCTAGCTCTGCCCACCTTTCTAGCCTCATCTCTTTAAGTCTCCTCTAGCACCCTTTTTTCCAATTACTTATGATTTCATGTTCCCCTATCTTTGCTCAGGCTAACTTCCCTAGAATTCCTCCACCCATCCCCAGCTCCATTCTCAATCCCACTCCCCAGGAAGCACCTACTAATCTTGTAGTGTCACCTGCTATACAGAACTTTTCCTTCTTCCCCAACAAGAATTGACTATTTCCTCCTTTGTGCTTCCACTGCACCCTGTACACTCTAACATTTTACTATACTTATTTTCATATCAAACTAAACCAAGAGACTGAAAGATCCCTGAGGACAATGATTGTGTCTTATTCACCTTTGTATTCTCTCAATCCAGCACCACTCATTATATGCTCAATGAAGGTTTAGTTAAGTGGGCAAAGAGCCAAATCCAAATAAATCAATACCAATCAGCCAGATCTCTTCTTTGTCTAAATTCTCTTTTTTGTTCCAAATGTGGTTCTTTTAATGCTGGCTGTATACAGGAGGATTTTAGATGGCATTCAGATAATCATTTTTACATTAATAATTATGTTTTAAGGTACATAATGAAAATTGCAGTTACTATCTATTGATGTCACATAACACTAATTTTCTTTTACCCATCAAGATAGTATCTTTAAATTAACTAAAAAAAAATTTTGTCCACTTAAGAAAAATATTAAGTAAACTATAGTACAGATGTAAAACAAATATGTCAAAAATGGTGTACATAACATATAAAGTGACTAAAGCTCAGAAAACACGAGTGGGGCACTTGGCTGGCTCAGTCGGTAGAATATTCAACTTTTTTTTAAATTTTTTTTATTGTTATATTAGTCACCATACATTACATCATTAGTTTTTGATGTAGTGTTCCACGATTCATTCTTTGTGCATAACACCCAGTGCTCCATGCAGAACGTGCCCTCTTTAATACCCATCACCAGGCTAACCCATCCCCCGACCCCCCTAGAACATGCAACTCTTGATCTCAGGGTTGTGAGTTCAAGCCCACATTGGGTGTAGAGATTACTTAAAAATAAGACCTAAAAAAAGAAAGAAAGAAAAGAAGACACTGGCTACATAATCTCTTAGTAAAACTTCTAGTTAAACATAACAGATTGAACACATCTTTTATTATTCTTTCCTAAAATTTCATTAGTAAAAGAGTAAAGAAATTAAAAAGGTATAAACCTACAAACACCAAAAAAAAAAACCAAGAAAAACAAAAAACCAAAACAAACCCAGAGGAATAAAGGTAAGTACTCAAGAAAGGTAAATTTTTCAGAGATGAAAAACATCATAGATTAAAAAAAAGCTTTGGCAAAATGGAGAAATCTAATAGTAAATACGTACAGAGGAGGATATCCCTACAAAGCAAATGTATTCTAGCCATAATACCCCAAAAAGATTCAGGAATTGGGAGATTTAAAGCAACAACAAAAAGCAAAAATCGGGGATAAAGCAGGGATTTAGCTGAGGTCTCTGTAAGAAGCAGTTGGACCTCTGCCTCCCACCCTATACTACACGGCATAGTGGCCACTGAAATAGGAAGTATATTCTATATAGAAATTAGACTAGAAAGTTCCCAATTTGGGGGATACCAGGTGAGGACTGGGAAGAAGAGGAGATTAAGAGATAGTAACGTACTGATAAATGAGACACTTCCCCCCTCTCCCTAGCCCCCTTCAGCAGCTTTGACTCCAAAAAACACTGCAGTCAGGCATCCATCTGTCTTCCTCGCAGGAGATTTATGAACTCCAAAATGGAGAAACTGATGGGCCCCACAGAAAAACATGGAAGACACTAACATTTAAAAGTCCTCCAAAGTGGAGCACCGGGGTGGCTCAGTCGTTGAGCGTCTGCCTTCGGCTCAGGTCATGATCCCGGGGTCCTGGGATTGAGCCCGACAGCGGGCTCCCTGCTCCGCGGGAAGCCTGCTTCTCCCTCTCCTGCTCCCCCTGCTTGTGTTCCCTCTCCTGCTGTGTCTCTCTCCACCAAATAAATAAATAAAATCTTAAAAAAAAAAAAAGTCCTCCAAAGAGGTTCATCCTAGTACAGAGGCTACCAATTGACAAGCCCTGTCCCTTCACACAGAACTACCCATCAGCCTTTTAGTTCCTCGTCCTCATCTTAAATTTAAACGCAAAACCGAAGATCATCAAGAAGTCTCCAGTTCAAAAGAGACCACAAGGAGAAAAGGTACTTCGAGAACACAGAAGAAATATGAAGAAATTTCCAACGCTACCACACCACCCTTTAATTTACTTGTACAAAATGATTCTACATAACAACCATGAAAAGTTAGCTAAACCTTTTTTTTTTTAAGATTTTATTTATTTGAAAAAGACAGAGAGAGCAGGGGCAGGGGAGGGGGGTTTGGCAGAGGGAGAAGCAGACTCCCCGCTGAGCAGGGAGCCCAGTGCAGGGCTGGATCTCAGGACCCTGAGATCATGACCCAAGCTGAAGGCAGACGTCCAACCAACTGAGCCCCCCAGGTGCCCCGTTAGCTAAGCTTTTCTAAGCTTAACTCTTGCTTTTTTTTTTTTTTTTGTGGAACGTCTGTAAAACTTTATTGAGAGAATTACAACAGTGAAGTACCCCACATAAAAGTAGTCTGCATGTTTCAGCTTGTCCTTATTTAAATCTGGAGTAGTCCTTCACCTGCTTCCGGCATTTTAATGAGCTCTAAGAAGGGCAGACTTGGCCCCTTGACATTAGGGTCATCTTCAGTTATACCCCCAGCCTTTGCCTGAGGCAGCTCCTGGAGATCAGCTTCCAGGTCCCGTCCTTGAGCCATAGGTCCTCCTTCAACTTCCTTCCCTTGATCAGGTAGAATATCCTGACTCTCAGGTGGTGCCTCCTTTTGTTTCAGTTGCTCATCACTGGGTTGCTGCTCCTGCTGGTTAGAGCCTGGATCATCTTTTCTTTGTTTGGATCTGGATCTGGATCTGACTCGGCCACTCATAGCTCACCCAGTTGAATTCAGCTAGCGAGAAAGCTCATGGCAGAGAGAACACACCGCCTCGATGGATCTCAGCTCAGCTCACAGAATGCGGGCCAACTCTTGCTTCTAATAAATCACAAATCTATCTAAATCTTAAGCCCTAGTCTCTCTCCTGAGTTCCAGACCTATATTACAACTACAGGTTGGATGGACATCTCCACATGGGTAATAAATAAATTCTCAACATCTCTCCTCTAAATGATGTAGTTCACCAAACCAAATTCCTCGGAGCCACCAACTTATCCTTCTAAAACTAGACTTGATTATTCCATGCCCTTGCTCAAAAAAACTTCACATGGTTCCCAGTGCCTACAAAATAACATTCAAAATTCCTTAGCACTCAAGACTACCTACCCTTTGGCTTCAAAACACTTTACGAGTTTTTCTCCTAAAGCCCCTCACTCCCTGATGATCTCTCATGAAACAATTCAGTTTTTCAAATCTCTTATACGTGGCCAGTTCTCTAGCTTTTATCATAATGTTCCTACTTCTTGGCACTACTCCCATCTCTGCCTTTCCAAATGTGACTCTTCACTAAGCCTTTCTAGACCCCACCAGTCAGCACTTACTCACCCTCTCTTCTGTTCCCACAGTATTCTGATTATACCTCCTCTACAACAAGCTGTGTGTTTTCATTGCTGGTGTGATATGTACTAGAGAAGCAGAGATACATGACACCTAGTCCAGTGCTTGCCAAGGAATTGTGGAACTCATACATCTGATGAACTGAAATGAAGGACTTCTGGTCCACAGAGTGGCCCACACTGTTGGATTTTGAAAGTGAACACAAGACTGATAAATGAAAGACTCCTAATTCTAGTCTGTGCTTTATTCTAAGCCACAAATACAGGGTGACTTTAGCAGTCACTTTTCATCCCTGAAGTTCATGTTCCTTGGCAATGAAATAAAGGGCTTGAACTAGATGATCTTTATGGTCCCTTCCAGTTCTATCTTCTACTCTAAATCTAGGTGGCCAGGAACTGGAAACCAGGAGGAGACCTAGATTAAATCTCTCAAAGACAATTAAGTAATAAACATTAGAATAGTGGTACCTGGATGGTTCAGCCGGTTGAGCATCTGATTCTTGGTTTCGACTCAGGTTATGATCTCTGCGTCATGAGATAGAGGGACTGTCTCTGAGTTCCCTGGCCCTTTATTACTCCACTCAGTGTGGAGTCCGCTCAAGATTCTTTCCCTCTTCCTATGCCCGTCCACTCGTACTCACACACACTCGTGCTCTCTCTCTCTCTCCCTAAAATAAATAAATAGGGGCAACTGGGTAGCTTAGTCAGTTAAGCATCCGACTCTTGGTTTCGGCTCAGGTCGTGATCTCAGGGGTGTGGGACTGAGCCCCGCATCAGGCTCCACACTCAGCATGAAGTCTGCTTAGGATTCTCTCTCTCTCTCTCCCTCTGCCCCTCCCGCTTGTGCTCTCTTTCTCTCTCTGAAATAAATAAATAAATCTTTAAATAAATAATTTTTAAAGAAAAGAAACCTTAGAATATTTAACAAAAAGCAAAACAGCTATTTCCACGTATACTGCATATTTTTTTTAAAGATTTTATTTATTTATTTGACAGAGAGAGATACAGTGAAAGAGGGAACACAAGCAGGGGGAGCGGGAGAGGGAGAAGCAGGCTTCCCACCCAGCAGGGAGCCTGATGAGGGGCTCGATCCCAGGACCCTGGGATCATGACTTGAGCCAAAGGCAGACGCCCAACAACTGAGCCACCCAGGTGCCCTATATTGCATAATTTGAGTCTCTCTTTTTTAAGGTTAGGATGAGGTTTGCATCCAAATTAACTCTCTTATAATGTTTCTATCTTAGAGATAAAGTGTTTCAGTTAAACCATGGTCTATAAGAAAGAGCACGGCACTAAGTTCTCAGTTCTGCTACTCCTTAGCTAAATGAACTGACTTCCACTCACTTCATCTCTCTGGGACTAAGTTTCTATCATCCACAAAATGAACGAATTAGACAAGATGATCTCTATAAGGCCATTTATAGATGAATGAGTCTATGGCTCTATGAAATCCCCAATCTTACAGTGTGAAATTTTTGCAGGTATATAGTTAGCTTCTATAAGAACCGTCCATGGAAAGAAAGGATACTTTTGTACTAAGGCAATGTAATTGTTTTAGTGCTTTTAAAAGAAATGGATTTATTTTTTTGCCACTACCTACAAGAGCAAAAAGTTAGAAACATGCTACTGTATCAGTTGCTATTTAATGTATTATCAACACCTCAAATACTGTGAAGGTGATACAGAAACATGGAAAATATTATGAAGACGATATAGAAACATGGAAAAATGTATGTAATGTTGAGTATAGTAAAACACAAATAGTACATTCACTGTAAGTACAACCATACAAAATGTATATAAGTAAAAGGCAATATGTAAAACCTTGTTTTATGGAAATAGAAAGGGTATTTTTATAAAATTTTTCTTTGTCATTAATCTCTTACATTTATAAACTGTTGTCCAATATTTAAAGTCACATTTATTTAGATAAGTATACCCCAAGATGAAATAAAACTATTCTTTGAAACTATAATCAAAATTATATTTTCAGAAAACAGCAACAAAGGGTTTTTATTTAATTTTAAAATAAATATTAAAGCAAGGCACCAACTCTGTATTTTATCTTTAATGTAAATATATGTACATGTTTTATTGAATCATCCTCAAATTCTTTTTCAATAACAACCAAAACAAGGAAGTTTTGTCCCAAATTCTATATAGATGGAACTAAATATTTCTGCTCTGATTATATAGTTTTTAAATTACAACTTACTTTCATTCTGCAGGATGTTAATGGCATCATCCATAATGCAGTCTGGTGAAAATCCAGCAGTCTTTGATAATAAACCCAACAATGATGCAATTTTCAGTCTCACAGATGGATCATTCTCCTGGAACAAAAGAGGCTGTTGTTACCTTGATGTGCTAGTCTCAGCTAACCAACAAACAGGAACACGGGAAACTAACATCTCAAAAGTGATTCAATGATCCAAGTTTTCTAAGGTTTTATTTCTGAGAAATTAATCTTATAAACTTCAGGGGAAAGAGATTTTGTCGATCAGTATGTTACACCTAAATACTGCAAAGTGAATGGGAATTTATCTGATACCATTACCTTCTTTTTTTTTTAAGATTTTATTTATTTATTTGAGAGAGAGAGAAAGTAAGCAAGAGAGAGCACAAGCTGGGGAGGGGGCAGAGGGAGAGGGAGAAGCAGACTCCCCACTGAGCAGGGAGCCCGATGCAGGGCTCCATCCCAGGACCCTGAGATCTGAGATCATGACCCAAGCTGAAGGCAGACGCTTAACCAACTGAACCACCCAGGCGCCCTGATACCATTACCTTCTAACCAGAAACATGCTTTTAGGATTAAAAGTGCCCTTCTTCCACTGTGCAGCCACCTCAGACATGAAGTGCGGCAAGCTGCCCCAACACTGCCAGCACGGGGCACCCAACACTGCTGCCAGCACCGCTGCTCCCGGAGCCTCTGGAAACTGGCTGCTACAGCTACCACAGCCATCACCAGACACAATCTCTCACCGAACCTGCTCTTTTGGATCACCACATCCTGATTACAAGTCGGAGGCTGGTGAATCTAATTGGCTGGGTCTAGGGCCTGGGCCTGGGTCTCAGGTGCAAGGGAGACTAAGAAATGAGTAGTCTCGCCCTTTCAGCCACAATACTGGGAGGTGGTCTCCAAGTTGCACCAACATTCCTATAGTGAGAAATTTCTCCCAAGGCAAAAAGGAACACATCCTTTTGTTCATCACCATATCTCAAGTTTGTAGCACAATATGTGGCACTATGTAGATACACATACTGAACATACATATATGTGAAATGAAAAACAAAATGTACTTCGCCAATGCTAAGATTAGGTCAGCACATTTCTATACCAAAGACAAAATTACTTAAATGTATGCTCAAAAGATGAAGTGCCTTCTAGATATGACCAACTCCCCAGTTCCCACCTAGTTTCTAAGGAAGTGACAAAGCACACCAAGGAGGCCTGAAGCGGGAGGAGCAGCAATAGATATGGAGTAGGAAGACCCAGAATCCTGGCAAGCCGCTTACCACGTATATAACCTTGGAAAAGTCGTTTTCTTGGGAATTCAATTGTGGGGAAGAGAAAGGGCTTTGAAATTAACCAGATCTAGGTGTAAAGCCTGGACTATGTCTTGACATAAGCCCTATGTCTTGAACAGGCTAATTAACCTCTCTAAGCCTCATCTGTGACATGGAACTAGTAACAACCTCAGAGGGCACTGAGAGGAAAATGACTAGCACAGGAATGGCACACAGCACACAGTCAGATGTTACTGCCCTCCTCCCTTCCTCTCCCTGATCATCAATCCTTTCATGCAGAGGGTAATAAAATCTGAACTGTACCACCCTGAATATGGTACTCAGAGAGGTACCCTAAAGAGCGAGTAAAAAAACACATGAACGGTAAGTCTAGAATATTGGAAATTCCACAGGGTGCATGCCCTTGTTTTTAAACAAGAAAAAACGGCATGCGAATGAAAAAAAAGGTGGAGGGCAAAAATGCTACAGATTCTTAAAAGAGACTTAAAGAGATAAATTAACCAAATGCAATGTGTGAATTTTGCTTCGAACAAACCAACCATACAAAGTCTTCTTTTAGAAAATCAATGAGGTGCGCCTGGGTGGCTCTGTTGGTTAAGTGTCTGACTCTTGATTCCGGCTCAGGTCATGATCTCAGGGTCCTGGGATGGAGCCCCATGTAGGGCTCTCTGCTCAGTGCAGAGTCTGCTTGAGCATTCTCTCTCTCCCTCTCCCTCGGCCCCTTCCCCATGCTCATGCACACGTGTGCACACACACGCTCTCTCAAAATAAATAAATAAATCTTAAAAAAAAAGACAGTCAGTGAAAACTGAACATGGCGTAGGTATTATATGCTATTAAAAACTGTTGTGGGTTTATTTTAAAGTCCTAAAACAAGTCCTTATTTTTTAAACATAGATAATTAAATATTCACAAGTGAAATGATATGCTGCTTCAGATGTGCCCAACCTCCAAAAAGTGGCGGAAAAGGCATCAAAACAAGAATGGCAAAAAGCTGATAACCACTGAAGCTGGATGAAGAAGACCTAAAGGCTTATATTATTTTCTCTCTTTTTGTATGTTTGTGAAGCTACCAAACAAAAGTTAACTTTTGGGAAAAAAATCACATGAAAGTACTATATTCTATCTAAAATGGTTAATTAATTTATTCCTTCAACATACATACAAGAAGCACCTACTATGTGCCAAGCATTATTCTAGCTACTGGGGATACAATGGTGAATAAAGCAGAAGCAATTTCTTCTCTCATAGATCTTACAGTCAAATGGATAAGACTAGCAAAAGAATACATAATTTCACAAGGTAAACATTCTGAAGAAAAATAAAGTGTGCAATGGATTAAAGAGTAATGTGGGGAGACTATTCTAGATAGGACAGTGAGGAAAGTTCACTCTGAGGACCCAACTTTTGAGAGAACACTTAACTGAGTCAGACAGAGAGCCATAGGAAGATTTAGGGAAGCAGCGTTCCAGGCAGAAGAAAGGTGCAAACTCAGAATATGGGTAATTCTAAAATGCTGTATATAAAACTCCAGAAAAATGCATACAAAACTGTTAGCAGTGATTCTCTCCAGAGTAATCTCTGGAGAACGCATTTTGTTTTTTAACTTTTTTTGTTTAAGATTTATTCACTGGGGCGCCTGTATGGCTCAGTTGGTTAAGCATCTGCCTTCGGCTCAGGTCATGATCCCAGGGTCCTGGGATCAAGTCCCGCATCAGGCTTCCTGCTCAGTGGGGAGTCTGCTTCTCCCTCTGCCTGCTGCTCCCCCTGCTTGTGCTCGCTCTGTCAAATGAATAAATTAAAAAACAACAACAACAAAAAAGGCTTATTCATTTATTTAGAGAGAGAGTGTGAGCGGGGGGGGGGGGGGGGGGCAGGCGCGGAGGGAGAGAATCTTTCAAGCAGACTCCCTGCTGATCGCAGAGCCCATTATGGCCCAATCCCACAACCCATGAGATCACAACCTGAGTCGAAACCAAGAGTCAGATGCTCAACTGCCTGAGCCACCCAGGCACCCCATTTTTTAAGTTTTTTTATTTGCAAAGGCAAATCTCATTCATTCACACGTTTCTTCAGTGCTTGAATTTGTTACAATAAATATTACTGCTGTAATTTTTTTTAAGATTTTATTTATTTGACAGAGAGAGAGAGCACATGAGAGAGAACGAGTTGGGGGGGTCAGAAGGATAGGGAAGAGCAGACTCCCTGCCGCGCAGAGTCTGACTCAGGGCTCGATCCCAGGACCCCAGGATCATGACCTGAGCCAAGGGCAGACGCTTAACTGAGCCACCCAGGTGCCCCAAACTGTTGTAATGTTTAAAAGAGTGTAAATTTTTAAATCTACACAAATATATACAACCCTTCAAAAGCTCCCAGTTTTATACAGAAAGAAGTGTGAGCTGCTCAGCGTGCCACAAAGGCCTGCAAAGACTTGCCACTATGTCAGCTCCCACAATTCCCTACCAGTGATGCCATGCTGCTTCAAACTTCTGTACCTCCACTTAAGACAGTTCCTCTACCTAGGCTGCCTTCCCTTTCTCCCACACCCACCCCCTCCTGCCCCTTAGGTGTATAACCCCAGGAAGTCATCTCTGATCCCTGAACTGGACATGGAACAACCTTGCACAACCCTTTATCATGCCATTCACTACAGTGCATTGTATTTGCTTGTGATTGTGTATTTCCCCCAACTGGCCTGTGAGCCACAAGTGACTAGCAAAATGCCAAGAAAGCACTATGTACATTCTGATAAAATAAGAGTACAAGAAAAGGAAGAGCCAAGTGTTCTCCTTAATTCACTCAGTAAATTATCTTATCTGTTCAACACGGATTTCCTGCACACTAGGAGCCCCCCATACCAGGCCATGGGGATACGCTGCCCTCATGGAACTTAGAGGTTGATGGGCAAGGCAGACATTTATTAAGTAATGTCCATTTAATAATTACAGAGTTGGAAAGAAAAAATACAGCGTTCTATGAAAGCATATGACATATCAGACAGGACTTTAAAATAACTACGTATTACGGTCAAAGAGATCCTGATCTAATTTGAGGCAGAGGAAAAAGAATGAATCAATGCTCTGAGTCATGAAAGAATACCACAACTTTCAGAACTGAAAAAAGGGCAATGTGGCTAAAATGTACATTGACATAAGATGAGGCTTTTTTTTTTTAAAGATTTTATTTATTCATTTGAGAGAGACGGAGATAGCAACTGAGATAGCGAGTGAGAGCACACACAGGGAAGAGAGGGAGAAGCAGGCTCCCCGCCGAGCAGGGAGCCCGATGCGGGGCTCGATCCCAGGACCCTGAGACCATGACCTGAGCCGAAGGCAGACGCCCAACCAATTGAGCCACCCAGCCGCTCCTAAACGAGGCTTAAGAAACTAACAGGCACCACATCTTTTTGAGAATTATGGCAAGTATCTCTCTGAAAATGCCTACTATGAAGCAGGAATTCAACACATATTTGTTCACTGTTGAATAAACAAAGGAAAAATCTTTGTCCTAAGAGCAGTAAAAATCCTTTGATGAACTAGCAACAGGAGAGTGACATTAACAGATTTGAATTTTTGAAATATCAATCCAGCCTCAATATAATGATTGGGTTGGAAGGGGCAAAACTAGACAGAGACAAATTAAGAGTATACTGCAATAGTCCAGCAAAAGACATTAGCAAGACTTCCACTTCTGTTGAGGGCAAGGCTAGATAATTCAGACCAATCTTTCTGCCGAGGAAAACTAGAAAAGTACTACGAATGTAAAAAAAAAAAAAGTGTGCACACCCATACACATACATATATGAAAACATATATAGGTGCGTGTATATACATATGTGTATTTGAAAGTATTAGAAAACTAAGATAAACTAAGAAAGAACTAGGATCATGCAAGGAAGGAACCCAGAAAGGTTCGCCTAGAGTGTGGGGCTGCTTTATCTTCAGGCTTCTGCTAACTGCGGGAGTGAGGGAATGGAGAGATGAGGGGCAAAGTAAACGGTGCTTCTGACAGCCAAGTGAGGCCAGAGGGGCAATGGCTAGAGTTTAAGTCTAAGGGTACAAGGGTGAGAAGGGGCAGCCTAATAAATCCCATCACTTTGGATTAGAACCCCAAAAAGCTACAACAACACAAATAAGAATGAAATAAAAATACACAGACTTTGGTAGGGACTGCAGGTCAGCTCTGAATCATCTTAATTCCCTAAGTGAGAATTTTTCCTGGATTTCTAGACCGAAACAAATATTCTCTGGCTTAAAATTAGTCATCCTAAGCCTCAAATTATTTTTACAAACAATTTTGGAAATAGACTGCCTAATACAATAAGAAATAAAGCATGACAGCAGATCAGATAACATGACTAGACATGATAAGGACACAGCCAGAGGAATTCATTTATTGGAGTTATCAGAGATTTTAAAATAATTCTGCTTATTATGTTGAAAGAGATAAAGACAACATGAGAATTTCACCAGAGAACCAGAATTTTTTTTAAAAAGGAAATTATAGAAATGATAAAAAGCAGGGACGCCTGGGTGGCTCAGTCGGTTAAGCGTCTGCCTTCAGCTCAGGTCATAATCCCAAGGTCCTGGAATCAAGCCCCACATCAGGTTCCCTGCAGAGAGCCTGCTTCTCCCACTCCCTCTGTCTCTCCCCCTGCTTGTGCGCGCTCTCTCTCTCTCTCAGATAAATAAAATCTTTTTTAAAAAATTTCACTTCAAATTTTTGAAAATTTCATGTCGTAATATCTAGGCTAACCAGTAAAAAAGTATAAAAGAATGTTTAACTCCCAACCTAAAGATGGAAAGAATTTAAAAAAAAATTCAAAAGATGGCAAGAAACAAGAAAAAGGAACATTAAACAGGTAAGGTAAATATAACGCATTTAATAAGAGGATGGTTTTAAATCCACATATATCAATATTTACATTAAATGTAATGAACTAAATGATCAATTTTTTTTAAATTTTTTATTGTTATGTTAATCACCATACATTACATCATTAGTTCTGCATGTAGTGTTCCATGATTCAATCTTTGTGCATAACACCCAGTGCTCCACGCAGAATGTGCCCTCTTTAATACCCGTCACCAGGCTAACCCATCCCCCCACCCTCCTCCCCTCTAGAACCCTCAGTTTGTTTTTCAGAGTCCATCGTCTCTCATGGTTCGTCTCCCCCTCCAACTTACTCCCCTTCATTCTTCCCCTCCTGCTATCTTCTTCTTCTTTTTTTTTTAACATATGTTGCATTATTTGTTTCAGAAGTACAGATCTGTGATTCAACAGTCTTGCACAATTCACAGCGCTCACCATAGCACATACCCTACCCAACGTCTATCACCCAGCCACCCCATCCCTCCCACCCCCCCATCACTCCAGCAACATTCAGTTTGCTTCCTGAGATTAAGAATTCCTCATATCAGTGAGGTCATATGAGACATCTCTTTCTCTGATTGACTTATGTCTCTCAGCATAACACCCTCCAGTTCCATCCACGTCGTTGCAAATGGCAAGATCTCATTCCTTGTGATGGCTGCATAATATTCCATTGTGTATATATACCACATCTTCTTTATCCATTCATCTGTCAATGGACATCTTGGCTCTTTCCTCAGTTCCGCTATTGTGGACATTGCTGCTATAAACATTGGGGTGCACGTACCCCTTCGGATCCCTACATTTGTATCTTTGGGGTAAATACCCAGTAGTGCAATTGCTGGATCATATGGTAGCTCTATTTTCAACTGTTTGAGGAACCTCCATACTGTTTTCCAGAGTGGATGCACCAGCTTGCGTTCCCACCAAGAGTGTAGGAGGGTTCCCCTTTCTCCACATCCCCGCCAACATCTGTCGTTTCCTGACTTCTTAATTTTAGCCATTCTGACTGGTGTGAGGTGGTATCTCATTGAGGTTTTGATTTGGATTTCCCTGATGCCGAGCGATGTTGAGCACTTTTTCATGTGTCTGTTGGCCATTTGGATGTCTTCTTTGGAAAAATGTCTGTTCCTGTCTGCTGCCCATTTCTTGATTGGATCATTTGTTCTTTGGGTGTTGAGTTTGGTAAGTTCTTTAAAGACTTTGGATACTAGCCTTTTATCTGATATGTCATTTGCAAATATTTTCTCCCATTCTGTCGGTTGTCTTTTGGTTTTCTGGACTGTTTCTTTTGCTGTGCAAAAGCTTTTTATCTTGATGAAATCCCAATAGTTCATTTTTGCCCTTGCTTCCCTTGCCTTTGGCAATGTTTCTAGGAAGAAGTTGCTGCGGCTGAGGTCGAAGAGGTTGCTACCTGTGTTCTCCTTTAGGATTTTGATGGACTCCTATCTCACGTTTAGGTCTTTCAACCATTTGGAGTCTATTTTTGTGTGTGGTGTAAGGAAATGGTCCAGTTTCATTCTTCTGCATGTGGCTGCCAATTTTCCCAACACCATTTGTTGAAGAGACTGTCTTTTTGCCATTGGACATTCTTTCCTGCTTTGTCAAAGACTAGTTAACCATAGAGTTGAGGGTCCATTTCTGGGCTCTCGATTCTGTTCCATTGATCTATGTGTCTGTTTTTGTGCCAGTACCATGCTGTCTTGATGGTTACAGCTTTGTAATAGAGCTGGAAGTCCGGAATTGTGATGCCGCCAGCTTTGCTTTTCTTTTTCAATATTCCTCTGGCTATTCGGGGTCTCTTCCGATTCCATACAAATTTTAGGATTATTTGTTCCATTTCTTTGAAAAAAGTGGATGGTATTTTGATGGGGATTGCACTGAATGTATAGATTGCTCTAGGTAGCATTGACATCTTCACAATGTTGGTTCTCCCAATCCATGAGCATGGAACGTTTTTCCATTTCTTTGTGTCTTCTTCAATTTCTTTCATGAGTATTTTATAGTTTTCTGAGTACAGATCCCTTGCCTCTTTGGTTAAATTTATTCCTAGGTATCTTATGGTTTTGGGTGCAATTGTAAATGGGATTGACTCCTTGATTTGTCTCTCTTCCGTCTTGTTGTTGGTGTATAGGAATGCCACTGATTTCTGTGCATTTATTTTATATCCTGCTACTTTACTGAATTCCTGTATGAGTTCTAGCAGTTTTAGGGTGGAGTCTTTTGGGTTTTCCACATACAGTATCATATCATCTGCAAAGAGTGAGAGTTTGACTTCCTCTTTGCCGATTTGGATGCCTTTGATTTCTTTTTGTTGTCTGATTGCTGTGGCTAGGACTTCTAGTACCATGTTGAATAGCAGTGGTGAGAGTGGACATCCCTGCCGCGTTCCTGACCTTAGGGGAAAAGCTCTCAGCTTTTCCCCATTGAGAATGATATTCGCTGTAGGTTTTTCATAGATGGCTTTTATGATATTGAGGTATGTACCCTCTATCCCTATACTCTGAAGAGTTTTGATCAAGAAAGGATGCTGTACTTTGTCAAATGCTTTTTCTGCATCTACTGAAAGGATCATATGATTCTTGTTCTTTCTTTTGTTAATGTATTGTATCACGTTGATTGATTTGCGGATGTTGAACCAGCCTTGCAGCCCAGGGATAAATCCCACTTGGTCATAGTGAATAATCCTTTTAATGTACTGTTGGATCCTACTGGCTAGTATTTTGGTCAGAATTTTTGCATCCATGTTCATCAAGGATATTGGTCTGTCACTCTCCTTTTTGATGGGGTCTTTGTCTGGTTTTGGGATCAAGGTAATGGTGGCCTCATAAAATGAGTTTGGAAGTTTTCCTTCCATTTCTATTTTTTGGAACAGTTTCAGGAGAATAGGTATTAATTCTTCTTGAAATGTCTGATAGAATTCCCCTGGGAAGCCATCTGGCCCTGGGCTTTTGTTTGTTGGGAGATTTTTGATGACTGCTTCAATTTCCTCAGTGGTTATAGGTCTGTTCAGATTTTCTATTTCTTCCTGGTTCAGTTTTGGTAGTTGATACATCTCTAGGAATGCACCCATTTCTTCCAGGTTATCTAATTTGCTGGCATAGAGTTGCTCATAATATGTTCTTATAATTGTTTGTATTTCTTTGGTGTTGGTTGTGATCTCTCCTCTTTCATCCATGATTTTGTGGATTTGGGTCATTTCTCTTTTCTTTTTGATAAGTCTGGCCAGGGGTTTATCAATCTTGTTCATTCTTTCAAAGAATTAGCTCCTAGTTTTGTTGATCTGTTCTACTGTTCTTTTGGTTTCTATTTCATTGATTTCTGCTCTGATCTTTATTATTTCTCTTCTCCTGCTGGGTTTAGGCTTTATTTGCTGTTCTTTTTCCAGCTCCTGAGGTGTAGGGTTAGGTTGTGTATGTGAGACCTTTCTCGTTTCTTGAGAAAGGCTTGTATTGCTATATACTTTCCTTTCAGGACTGCCTTTGCTGTATCCCAAAGATTTTGAACAGTTGTGTTTTCATTTTCATGGGTTTCCATGAATTTTTTTAATTCTTCTTTAATTTCCTGGTTGACCCATTCATTCTTTAGTAGGATGCTCTTTAGCCTCCATGGATTTGAGTTCTTTCCGACTTTCGTCTTGTGACTGAGTTCTAGTTTCAAAGCATTGTGGTCTGAAAATATGCAGGGAATGATCCCAATCTTTTGGTACCGGTTGAGACCTGATTTGTGACCTAGGATGTGATCAATTCTGGAGAATGTTCCATGGGCACTAGAGAAGAATGTGTATTCCGCTGCTTTGGGATGGAATGTTCTGAATATGTCTGTGAAGTCCATTTGGTCCCGTGTGTCATTTAAAGTCTTTATTTCCTTGTTGATCTTTTGCTTAGACGATCTGTGAATTTCAGTCAGGGGGGTGTTAAAGTCCCCCACTATTATTGTATTGTTGTCAATGTGTTTCTTCGCTTTGGTTATTAATTGCCTTATGTAATTGGCTGCTCCCATATTCGGGGCATAGACATTTACAATTGTTAGATTTTCTTGTTGGATAGACCCTTTAAGTAGGATATAGTGTCCTTCCTCATCTCTTATTACAGTCTTTGGTTTAAAATCTAATTTGTCTGATATAAGGATTGCCACCCCAGCTTTTTTTGGTGTCCACTGGCATGGTAAATGGTTTTCCACCCCCTCACTTTCAATCTGGGGTTGTCTTTGGGTCTAAAATGAGTCTCTTGCAGACAGCATATCGATGGGTCTTGTTTTTAAATCCAATCTGATAGCCTGTGTCTTTTGATTGGGGCATTTAGCCCATTTACATTCAGGGTAACTATGGAAAGGTATGAATTTAGTGCCATTGTATTGCCTGTAAGGTGACTGTTACTGCATATTTTCTCTGTTCCTTTCTGATCTATGCTGCTTTTAGGCTCTCTCTTTGCTTAGAGGACCCCTTTCAATATTTCTTGGAGGCCTGGTTTCGTGTTTGCAAATTCCTTTAGTTTTTGTTTGTCCTGGAAGCTTTTTATCTCTCCTATTTTCAATGACAGCCTAGCTGGATATAGTATTCTTGGCTGCATATTTTGCTCGTTTAGTGCTCTGAAGATATCATGCCAGTCCTTTCTGGCCTGCCAGGTCTCTGTGGATAGGTCTGTTGCCAATCTAATATTTCTACCATTGTAGGTTACATATCTCTTCTCCCGAGCTGCTTTCAGGATTTTCTCTTTTGTCTCTGAGACTCATAAGTTTTACTATTAGATGTCAGGGTGTTGACCTATGTTTATTGATTTTGAGAGGGGTTCTCTGTGCCTCCTGGATTTTGATGCCTGTTTCCTTCCTCACATCAGGGAAGTTCTCTGCTATAATTTGCTCCAATATACCTTCTGCCCCTCTCTCTCTTTCTTCTTCTTCTGGGATCCCAATTATTCTAATGTTGTTTCGTCTTATCGTATCGCTTATCTCTCGAATTCTGCCCTTGTGATCCTGTAATTGTTTCTCTTTTTCTCAGCCTCTTTATTTTCCATCATCTGGTCTTCTATATCGCTGATCTCTCTTCTGCCTCATTTATCCTAGCAGTTAGTGCCCCCATTTTTGATTGCACCTCATTAATAGCCTTTTTGATTTCGACTTGGTTAGATTTGTTCTTTTATTTCTCCAGAAAGGGTTTCTCTAATAACTTCCATGGTTTTTTCAAGCCCAGCTAGTATATTTAAAGTCATGATTCTGAACTCTAGGTCCGACATCATACTAATGTCCGTATTGAGTAGGTCCCTGGCTGACGGTACTATCTCTTGTTCTTTTTGCTGAGGTGATTTTTTTCGTCTCGTCATTTTGTCCAGAGGAGAATAGATGAATGAGAGAACACAATGCTACCAGGTTAACAACGTCCCCAGCAAATATACTCTAAACAAATCAGAAAAGACCTGAAACCAGGGGAAAAGAAAGGGAAAGAAAGAAAAAAGAAAGAGAAAAGAAAGAAAAAAAAACAAAAAGAAAAAGATAAAAACAAAAACAGAACAACACAAAAAACAGAGTATGATCAAATATGATCAGGCTAGTACATAGATCAGTGCCACACACTAGATTTTGGGTGTATTTTGGTCTGTTAGAAAAAAGTGCCTCCTAAAATTTTAAAGGAAGAAAGACTTATATATGTACAAAATAAGGATTGATACAATGAAGGGATGGAAGATGACTGTAAAGATGAAAATTATAAAAGATTTTATAAAAGAGATTGATAAGAAGTTGTCTGAAAAAAGAAAGAAGAAGATGTAAAAAAAGACAAAGAAAAAGAAAAACGAAAGAAAAAAAAGGTAGAGAATGTGATCAGGCAGGAGACTAGAACAAAGCCATACACTAGTGGTTTAGGGCATATTTTGATCTGTTAGAAGAAACTGTATCTCAAAATTTTAAGAGAACAATTTATATATATACATATATATATATGCCAAAAATAAGGGTAACTACCATGAAGGGATAAAATATGACTCTAAAAATGAAAAATAAAAAATGTTTTTTTAAAAAAAGGGATTGATAAGATGTTGGTTGAAAAAGGGAAAAAGAAAAAATAAAAAAAACAGTTAAAAAAATTAATTTTGAAAAACTAATGAATCATGGTAAAAAAAAGCCATGAATTCTATGTGCAGTATTCCCCTAGCGCTGGAGTTCTCCCATTCTCTTTGATCGGTAAACTTGGTCTTGGCTTGCTGGCTGTTCGTGCTGATCTTCTGGGGGAGGAGCCTGTTGCCGTGGTTCCCAAATGTCTTTGCCGAATTGCCCTGCCCTTGATGGTCTGGGCTAAGCAAGCTGCTCGGGTTTGCTCTCAGGAACTTTTGTTCCCTGCAAGCTCTGGTACAGCTTTGGAGGACCAGGGTGAAAATGGTGGCCTCCCAATCTCCACCCGGAGGAGCTGAGAACTTGTGGCCCCGCTCCTCAGTGCGCCCCCAGAGAAAAGCAGTCACTCCCGTCCCCCTGGTCTCCGGCCGTACCGTGCTCACCCAGCCTGTGACCGAGCATTTCTATCTCTGGCACTGGACCCTGTGTGGAGTCTCCAAACCCAGCAGATCCCTGCGGTGCACTTCTGCACCACTCCTCCCTGGGGAGGGAGGGGAGTCTCCCCGGGGAGGGAGGGGCGTCTCCCCGGATCTGCCGCTTGTTGGGTCCCTGCTGGAGGAGCAGTGGCCCGACTGGGCCGCGGATCACAGTTTATGGCAACCCCGAGCTGAGAGCCCGCACCTCGGTTCCGTCTCTGCAGCCGGCTTCCCTGCTCCAATACCTGGGAGCTCTGCTGCACTCAGGCACCCCTGGTCTTTCTGTGACCCCGAGGGTCCTGAGACCACACTGTCCCGTGAGGGTTCCACCCCCCCCCACTTAGCCACTGGAGCGCCGTCCCTCAGCGGAGCGACTTCTAAAAGTTCCGATTTTGTGCTCCGCGGCTCCACCGCTCGCCAGAAGCGGCCGCCGGAGGCCCCCTCCCCTGCGTCTATCCTCCCGAATATCGCGTCGGATTCACTTCTCCGCACATCCTACCTTCCAGTAAGTGGTCACTTCTCTGTTCAGAGAGTTGTTGCTACTCTCTTCTTCAGTCTCCTGTTGAGTTCACAGGTGTTCAGAATGGTTTGATCCCTATTCAGCTGAATTCCTGAGACCAGACAAAATCCAAGTCTCCTACTCCTCCGCCATCTTGCTCCGCCCAATAAATGATCAATTTTAAAAACAAACATTTTTTTTTTTAACTGACTACATGTTGGGGAGCCTGGGTAGCTCAGTTGATTAAGCATCTGACTCTTTTTTTTTTTTTTGGTTGATCACTGTATATTCTATGTTTTGTTCTATTTTTTTATTAACATATAATGTATTATTTGTTTCAGGGGTACAGGTCTGTGACTCATCATTCTTACACAATTCACAGCACTCACCATAGTAAATGCCCTCTCCAATGTCCATCACCCAGACACCCACCCCCCTCCACTCCAGCAACCCTGTTTGTTTCCTGAAATTGAGTCTCTTATGGTTTGTCTCCCTCTCTGGTTTCATCTTGTTTTCATTTTTCCCTCCCTTCCTCTATGATCCTCTGTCTTATTTCTCAAATTCTTCATATCAGTGAGATCATATGACATTTATCCTTCTCTGACTGACTTATTTCACTTAGCATAATACCCTCTAGTTCCATCCACATCGTTGCAAATGGCAAGATTTCATTTCTTTTCGATGGCTGCATAATATTCCATTGTGTGTGTGTATACATATATATATACATGTATATATATATGTATGTATGTATACATATACATACATATATACCACATCTCTTTGTCCATTCTGTTGATGAACATCTAGGCTCTTTCCATAGTTTGGCTATTGCGGACATTGCTGCTATAAACATAGGGGTGCATGTGCCCTTTCAGATCACTACATTTGTATCTCTGGGGTAAATACCCAGTGTTAAGCAACTGACTCTTGATTTCAGCTCAGGTCATGATCTTGGGGTCCTGGGACTGAGCCCCGCATCAGGCTCCCTGCTAGGTGGGGAGTCTGTCTCCCTCTCTTGCCCCTCCCCCTGCTCACTCTATAATACATAAATCTTTAAAAGTAAATAGATAAAAATTAAAAACTACATGTTGTTTACATAGGTCTTATCTAAAACAAAAAGACATAAAAAAGATGAAAATAAAAGGCAGAAGTAGGTATACCAGGGAAACTATAATCAAAAGATAACTGGTATCATTATATATATATATATATTAAAGCCATTATATATATATATATATATATATATATATATATATATATATTAAAGCCCCAATATCCATTGGGGCGCCTGGGTGGCTCAGTCGTTAAGCGTCTGCCTTCAGCTCAGGTCATGGTCCCAGGGTCCTGGGATCGAGCCCCACATCGGGCTCCCTGCTCAGTGAGGAGCCTGCTTCTCCCTCTCCCACTCCCCCTACTTGTGCTCTCTCTCTCGCTGTGTCTCTGTCAAATAAATACATAAAATATTTTTAAAAAAGCCACTATTTGCTGATTATTTGTAAAAAATTCAAAATAATCTGTATATAATTTATTAAAATCATAAGGTTGTAAGATATATGAGTTAATAAATAAAAGTCAATTGCATTTCTGAATACCAGCTATGGCAGTGTTAGAAAATGAAATTTTAAAAATATTATCATTTACAGTAACAAAATATTAAATATCTAGGAATAACTAACAAAAAAGTGTACATAATCTTTATGCAGAAAACTATAAAACAGTATTAAAATAATAGGGATGTACCAAGTTTATGGACTGGAAAACTCAATACCGTAAAATGTCAATCCCCAAATGCCATCAGAACAATAGAAGGAAACATAATGAAAATCCTAACTGAAATTTTGTTTTGGGGCAGAATTTCACAAGCTGATATCAAAATTCATAAAAAAAAAGAAAAGATCAGGAATAATTAAGACATTCTTAAAGAAGAGCAAGGTGAGTGAACTTGTCCTACTAAATGTCAAGATTTAATATAATGCTAGGCTAACACAGCATCATACTGGCATGAGAATAGACAAACTACTGGAATAGAATAGAAAGCCCTGAAATACCCATATGTAGACACTTCATTTACCACAAAGGTGGTACTGCTGGACAATGGAGAAACGACATTCTTTTCAACAAATGGTGCTGGACATTTGGATTTCCATATACCCAAGCAACATACACATATCAATCCCATGTGTGAAAAGCAAATAATAAAGTTTCTAGTAACAATGCAGCAAAATGTCTTAATGAGCTCAGGGTAGGCAAACCCTTCTTACATCACGTAAGAAAAGCCCAAAAATAAATGAAAAGATTATCAAACTGGACTACATTAAGAACTTCCTTTCATCAAAATACAATACTAAGGGACTAAAAGATGGGGGGCGGGGGGAAGGTGGGAGGGACTAAAAAGGAAGAAGATATTTGAAAACACATAAAACCATTAAAGCCATTAAAGAACTTGTACTGGAATGTAAAGAATTCACATAAAACAGTAAGGAAAAAATATGCGAAAAACATCAATAGGCATTACCTAAAAAGATATCCAAATGGCCATTTAAACATATTAAATTTGTTCCACTTCATCAGAAATCCAACGAATGCAAATTAAGGCCACAATGATATACCACACACATCCACTGGAACTGTCAAATGATAAAGATCAACAATTCCAACTGTTGGTAAATATGTGGAATTGGAATTCTCATAGTGCCAACAGTGGGTCTAAATTGGTACTACCACTCTGAAAAAGTTGGCTCAGGGGGCACCTGGGTGGCTCAGTAGGTTAAGCAGCTGCCTTCGGCTCAGGTCATGATCCCAGGGTCCTGGGACTGAGCCCTGCATCGAGCTCTCTGCTCCACAGGGAGCCTGCTTCTTCCTCTCCCTCTGCCCCTCCTCCAGCTTGTACTCTCTCTCTCTTGCTCACTCGCTCACTCTCTGTCTCTCAAATAAATAAATAAAATCTTCTTTTAAAAAAATGCCTATGGGGGGCCTGGGTGGCTCAGCCGGTCAAGCATCTGCCTTCAGCTCAGGTCATGATCCCAGCCCCACATCGGGCTCCCTGCTCAATGGGGAGCCTGCTTCTCCCTCTCCCTCTGTCTGCTGCTTCTCTTGCTTGTGCTCTCTCTGTCAAATAAATAAAATCTGAAAAAAAAAAAAAAAAAGCCTATGAAAAAGTTGGCTCAGTAATTTCACTCCGGGGTATACAAAATATAGAAATGTAAGACATGCATACCAAGAGACCTGTACAAAATGTTCATGGCACTATTTCCTGTAATAGCTAAAAAGTGGAGGAAGCCTAAATGTCCATCAATAATGGAATGGATAAATTATTAGAGTATATTCATATAAGAAATCTTATGCTATGGTAAAAATGAATGAACCATAGCTGCCGTCAACAATATGAATGAATATCGATACAGGTAGAATTCTGAGCAAAAGCCACACATAAAAGATACACACTGTATTCCCTACATGAAGTTTAAAAAAAAAAAAGGCAAAAATAAATTGTATTTAGGAGTGCAGGCTTAATGGTAAAAAATAAAAGAAAGGTAGTTATTACCCTGAAAGTCAGGACAGTGGTGGTTATCTTTTGGGAAAGATCTAAATCATTAGAGGGGAGTTTGAAGAGGCTTACAGGAGGCTGATAATATTCCATTTCTTGACTGGGATGGTGGTTACACACTGTGTTCACAGTGTGATAGAGCAATAGGCTGTATGACATTTTTCTACCTATTCTTCTTTATGTATTATATTTCACAAAAAAATTTTAAAAATGTGGGAAGCCTGGGTAGCTCTGTCGGTTAAGCGTCCAACTCTTGATTTCAGCTCAGGTCAGGATCTCAGGGTCCTGAGACTGAGCCCTGCTTTGGGCTCCTCACTGTGCATGGAGCCTGCTTAAGATTCTCTCTCTCCCTCTCTTTTTGCTGCACCATCCCCACCCCCACTCACATGCTCTTGCGCTCTAAATAAATAAAATGAAATAAAACAAAATATGTCACTTGGATTACTGAGGTAACAGTGGAAACGAGAGATTTTGAATGTAAAATCAACAAGACTTAGTGAAGAAGGGAATAGGAGGAGAGGAAAAGGTAAAGGATCTTTCTCAGGTTTCTGATTTAAGGGTCTGTACAGATAATGGGACCATTTCCCAAGATAAGGTAGACTGGAGAATGAAGGGAGATCCTGAATTCAGTTTTGAATATAAAGAAAAACCAATTATTTTATGGACTTCAAATTACTGAAATATCAAAGAAGCAGGTAATTGTCTTTCTGAGACAATGGACTAGTCAAATACTAGTCAAAAATAGTCTGCAGTAAGAGAGGACAGGCGAAGAGCTACATAGCTTTTCAATGGTCTGGAACGGAGTCACAGACCTCCAAACACTTCAATGGTCTGGAACAAAGTCACAGAACTCCAAACACTTCAATGGTCTGGAACAAAGTCACAGAACTCCAAACACTTCAATGGTCTGGAACAAAATCACAGACCTCCAAACATTTCAATGGTCTGGAACGGAGTCACAGACCTCCAAACACAAGAGAGCTGCAGAGAAGGCAGAAGTACTAGCCCTAGCAGATAAAAGGAGGCAAGAATGGCACAAAAAAGAATAAGAGAGTACCTGACCTAGTAACATTTCTTATCAATCTGAATACTTTACCCAAGTTCTTCTACTTTCTGAAATTATCCCCTGGTACCTCAACACCTAAGCTTAAAACAAACTGCCTCCAGAGAAGCCCTCTCTAATAAGTGCTCTTCTCACCATTAAAACTGTCCTGGTTCAGGCTTTCATCACCTTGCTTCAGACTTATCAGTCTCCTAGTCGGTCACCCTAACACCCATCTTCCCCTCGTCCAGTTCCTCCATCCTCCATCCTATTTCCAGGGTGACATTTCTAAGACAAAACGCACAAGATAAAATACAGGTCCTCCACGATTTCTAGTCTTATCTCTTAAAAAGCTTTCAAACTAAAATCTATACCAGCTGCTTGGATCTCTTCTAATGTGACAGGCTATTTCACATCTCCATGCCTTTGCTCACAACTCCTTTCTTCCTAAAATGCCTTTCTTTCCTCCTGTTTTCCAAATGGCCCAAATCTGTTTTAGAAGACTCATCTCAAGGATCACTACTACTCTATAATGCCATTCTAGTCCCCTGCTCCCAAGTCAAACTGACTGCCCTCTTCTTGGAGGTCACATCATAACCTGTCCCAGATTTCACAGCACCTATAACACTGTATTGTTATTACCCATTTATTGTGTCTGTATCTACCCAACTAGATTCAGATCAGGGATCACATAATCATCTTTTATTTCCAAAATTAAGCACAAGGCCTGGAACAGAGTTAGTATACAAGATGTTTCGAGAAAACAAAAAACAAAACAAAAAGAACAAATGAATAACCTTAGCCCTATCTATTTACTACATATATTATTTAGTCTACCAACTATACTGCTAGCCCCAAAAGGACAAGGAACATGTCTCACAGTTCTACATCCTCCACAGCAACTAGTACAGTAGCATAAGTGAAGAATCCCTCATGTGAAGGAAGTTCAGATACTGCTGCCTGACCACAGAAAAATCTGGAGGAGAGAAGCAGAAGCCCAAGTAGTTTACCTACTAAAATGTGAGACCACATTTATGGATAACAGATGAAAGGATAAAAAAAGCTATGGTCATCAATCTAGAACTGGATACATTTGGCATCCCTTCTCATTTCCTTTGGGGCTAGAATCTGCTAGACTAATGCAAGCACCATGGCCTGGTTAAAGAGCCTGAGGTATGACATCAGAATACCCGAGTTCAATTTTTCCGTTAGACATGATAATGGTATTGTGATTATGTCTTTTAAAAGAGTATTGTTTAAAGATATAAATTGAAATTTATGAACAAAATGATATGATGCCAGGGAGAATCTGGTGGAGAGGGTAAGAGTGGAGGAAGTGGAAGCGGACAGTTGGGTGGGGGGAATGGGAATAAAACAAGTTTGGCCACAAAGTGGTATCTGCTGAAACTGGATAAGGGGCACATGGGAATTAATTAAACCATTCCCTCTACTTGTATATATATTTGAAATGTTTCATGACAAAAGGTTAAAAAAACAACAACAACAACAAAAAAAACCAACCCAGATCAAATCCAGACCCTACATTTACTTAGCTGGGTCACCCTGAAAACTAAACTGCTCCAAGCTTATTCCCTTTTTTTTTTAACATTTTATTTATTTATTTATTTATTTGACACACAGAGAGAGAGAGAGAGAGAGAGAGAGAGAGAGAGAGCGTGCGCACACAAGCAGGGGGAACAGCAGGCAGAGGGAGAAGCAGACCCCCAGCCAAGGAGAGAGCCTGATGTGGGGCTCGATCCCAGGACCTGGGATCATGACCTGAGCCAAAGGCAGACGCTTAACCAAATGAACCACCCAGGTTCCAAGCTTAGTTCTTTACCTGGATTACATAAATAACAATGGTGTTATCACCAGGATTAAAAAATATGACATGTGGAAAGAGCTTTATAAACTCCAACAAGCTATATAAATGTTAACTGTTCTTAAAAGTATTATTACAGATGATTATGGGTAATAGAGTTATATTATCATATAATAGGTGGATATTGCTAAGAAAGGAAGTAACTAAAAATAGATCACTAAGTGTCTGAAAACTTGAGAACAGAAACCCTGATTACATTTATGTAAAACATGAGGTAAGCATTTATTAACCCCCTACAGTGTTCCAGGGACTTTGCCAGGAACTAGAACAGAGATAAACAGATTTGTAGTCTCTGAATTTAGGGGCTTAAAGTCTAAAGGAAAGAGACGTACAGCAAACACTGGCTATACTAAGAACTAATCAATGTGCTAACAGGTCAGTCCAGTGCCCAGAAAAAAATGCCTAATATGTAATAAGCATTCATTAACCGAGTAAAAAGTCTCACAAAAGCATACGCTCCTCATTCAACAAATAATTTTACCACGCACTGTTCTTGGTACTGCAGATTCATCAACTTAAAAAAACAAAAATCCCTGTTCAAGAGGAGCTTACATTCTAGCATGGGGAAATAGATAAGGAACCACAAGCATGAGAAAATTATATAAAATACGAGAAGATGGGGGGTGCCTGGGTAGCTCAGTCGGATTCTTGATTTTGGCTCAGGTCATGATCTCAGGGTTTTGAGATCAAGCCCCATGTCGTGGTCCATGCTTAGCACAGAGTCGGCTTGAGGATTTTTCACTCTGTCCCTCTTCCCCTCCTCCCACGCACACATGCACATGCGCATTCTCTCTCAAACAAATAAATAAATCTTAAAAAAAAAAGAATATGAGAAGATGGTAAGTGTTATGGAGAAAACAAAATCAAGGAAGGAAGCTAGGAGGTTCTGGGGTGGAACAGGCAGTTTCAATTTTAAATACAGGGATAAAAAAAGGCCTTAATGAAAAAGTGACATTTGAGCTGACTTGAACAAAGTGTGGGAAGTATACATACGAACATCTGAGGGAAGTGTTCTAAGCAGAAGGAAACATAAGTGGAAAGACAGTGAAGAAGGAATATGCTTGACAGAGAAAATGGCAAACCAGATCACAGGGCAGTGGGAGGAAAACAGAGGGGTTCTAGGCTGGGGGAACAGCATGTGAAAAGACATGGATTTCTGAAAATCCACAAGATCTTTGGAAAACTGTAAGCATTTCTGATTAAGCTACAACATTATAGGGGCACCTGGGTGGCTCAGTTGGTTAAGCGACTGCCTTCGGCTCAGGTCATGATCCTGGAGTCCCGGGATCGAGTCCCGCATCGGGCTCCCCGCTCAGCAGGGAGTCTGCTTCTCCCTCTGACCCTCATGATCTCTCTCTCTATCTCATTCTCTCTCAAATAAATAAAATCTTTAAAAAAAAAAGAAAGCTAGAACATTATATGTGTAAAGGAAAAGACCCTTTATGTCATACATAAAAGATTTAAATAAACATAGTTTATAGAAAGAAAAGAGACTGAAGAGAAAAAGAAGCTTTTGCAAGGGAACACTTGAAGATATTACATGCATCCTGACAGATGCAATATGAAATACAAATCGTCATCTATAACATATTCTTAAAAATTTCAAAAATATGCTTAACCTGAATCTAACAAGGCCTGTACTTTATATCTAACTTTCCGTTTCTAGTAAATAAAAAGGATAGAGGAGCAAATTAACCCCCAAGGAAGTAAACAAATTCCAAAAACAAGATGTTTTATCAACAACTGACTGAGTCTATCAGGTCAACGTCACCAAAATAAAAATTGTTCTAGATTAAAAAAAGACCAGGGACTCCTGCTCAGCTGGGAACCTGCTTCTCCCTCTCCTTTTGCCTGCCACTCTCTCTCTCTGACAAATAAACAAAATCTTAAAAAAAAAAAAAAAATCAGTTAAAAAAATTTTAAAAGACCAAATGCCATGTGTGAATAGTGTTTGCATTCTGATTTGAACAGATCAACTATAAAAAGGTATTTTGGAAATGAAAGAAATTTGAATATTGACTAGTTGTTAGAGGACATTAAGGAAATTTAGTTTTATCTGATGTGGTTATTTTTTTTTAAGTCCCCTACTGAACTATTTAGGGAAATATTTTATGATACTTTAAAAAAACTTAAGGAAAACAGAGAGAGCAAATTTGACAAGATATTCATTATGTGTTAAATCCAGAGATGGGTATTTGGCAGATCATTATAGTACTGTCTCAACTTTTCTATAGGCTTAAAAATGTTCATACTTAAGTTTAAAACTTTGATTCATCTGTGATTCAAGTATTTGGAACTCACGTCTTCCCTTTTACTGCAGATCTTACTTATAAACTGAAAACTAAACACATCTTGTGAATTTCATTTGTTTAAACTGTTTCCTGTATTTAATCAAACACAAACTGATGTTTCTTTTAGCCCAGTAAAATACATGGAGAAATGAAATGACACTATGCAAAGGAAAAAAAAAAGTTAAAAAAGGGGGCTATCGCAATTAGATATGAGGGCCTTGAAATAGGGCCATAACAGCAGGATGACAGAACGACATTTCAGAGACAAATCTGGTTATGACTGAAGTCCTCCTTTGTACTCCCACTGCACGCGACGTAACCCAGGCAACACTACCCCCAGCAGTATGTTCACATCTGTCTCCGTATACACTATATGGATACTCTCTATATCCATCCACACAGAGATGCTCCAGATTTCTGAGGACAGGACTTGGATCTTTTTTCTCTCTGTATCTATAGTGCCTGGCACATGGAAGGCCCTCAATAAAAGACTGCTGAATGAACACCTTATTTATCTTGCAATACCTACCCATTCTGTAGACATGATACAATTCTTACACACACTCCCATCAGGTCCTCAAGACCTTCTTACCTTGTAATAATGTTCCAAGAGAATCCTGACTACTCCCTCCACACTTTCTGCTTCAACAGGCTTCCTGGCAAACTGGAGTAGGTACTGCAAAGCATCTGCTGGGGAGGTAGCTTTACACAGATCTATGTGGAGCGCTGCAGATTTACTTGGTTTTGTCAATCGGAGTTTCTTGGTTGCAATTTCCTCCTGTTGTTGCTGCAAAGGAGTAGGCAAAGAAAACACATGAAAACACAGGGTCTGCAAATTTCACTTTGCCTCACTCCCTTAAACCAAATAATGTATTTAACTAATAGACCTAACTTTAGGGAAAGCAGTGTTATGAACTGGAAAAAGGACACTGGAGTGGAGACCAGGGAGTCCCCATTTTGCTTCCCACTTCTCCAAGTCTCAATTTCTTTCTCTGTAAAGTAGGTCCACCAACATTTTTTTTAAAGATTTTATTTTATTTTTTTAAGATTTTATTTATTTATTTGAGAGAGAGAATGAGAGATAGAGAGAGCACATGAGAGGGGGGAGGGTCAGAGGAAGAAGCAGACTCCCTGCTGAGCAAGGAGCCCGATGCGGGACTTGATCCCGGGACTCCAGGATCATGACCTGAGCCGAAGGCAGTCGCTTAACCAACTGAGCCACCCAGGCACCCGGTCCACTAACATTTTGTTCTGCCTATCTCTCAGGACCACTGGAGCTTTAGGGCTAAAAGGACACATAAAGGATCTGCTCCATTCTTTACTTAAATCTCAATTATATATAATTGAACATATGTAAATATGTTCACATACATATGTTAAACATATATAAATATGTTTAGACTGTGCTGAGGGACCCACCAGGCTCAGCTTCCCTCATGAGAAAACTGAAACTGATGGGAACTATCTGTAGCTTACACTGAGTAAAAAGTCTTCTCCTTACTCCAGATGACTCCCCAAACCATTCTGCCTTTATGAAAAGGATGGATAGTGTAAAAAATAAAATAAAACATACAAATACCTAACAAACTGTAGCCAGTTAACAAATGTTTACTGAATGATTATTCAGCATTAGGACTTGTCTCTGAGTTCCGATTCTGCTGTTCTAAGTAAGTCATAATTCTTACTTTCATCAGCTGTAAAATGGGAATTATGACACTACTACCAGTCTTTCTCAACTAGGGATCCTCATCTGAACTACAGGACACGCAAAATTATTTGAGTAACTATTTTCTCAATTCTCCCAAGGATGGCGTGTAACTAGAAGCTTTTTAGATGCATTCGTTATGTATAATGGGTGCCAAAAATTTCATGTAAAAGGGAACCTGTCCCTCCAAGGCTTAAGTCAGGCCCTGTGGGTAGGTACAGAAAGCATCATAAATAAGACAAATGTTGTAACCAATAATTTTCCTTAACATTTGCTGCATCATTTTGATATCCTGAGCAATCACCTCTTTACAAATTTACATTTCTACAGAGAAAAGATTAGGATTATTCTAGTCAGGAACAAGGTACGGCATGATATAAAGAGACCGAGGGTTTTGAAGTCAGAGAATTTGGGTTCAGTAACCACTTACTAGTGAGAGGAGGCCAGTATCTCTTCTACAAAAGAGAATACAATACCTATATCATATGGATATTTGAGAAATCTAAAGTATAACGTCTTTATGTGTACAAAGACATAATAAAACACTAAATACATACAAGTTCTCTCTCCCTCCTCATCTTCAAAGCAGAGGAAAAGATCAGAAGCACTAAGATCTCATTTCATCACTCTAAGGTAATGATTCATGCAAAATGAAGTGAGGAAATGAGCTCTTTTCTTAAAATCCTTACCCATTCCCATCCTACTCTACACAAATTCAGTCTTCTGTGTTACTTGGGCTCCAATCAGGTCAAAACCTGAGAAAGATTTCTTTCTATACAGAGTATGTAGGGGGAAGACAAACCACTATCTGCTATCAGTCAACCATCAGTAACATTTTAGTGAGCCAGGACCTATGGTCATCCAGGGGTGACAGAGTAAGTAGTGAGACATGAGCTGGGGGCAAGGGTGTGATAAATAGGTGACACATTGGAAGGCTGAGGACACAATATCCTGACTTTGTGGCCCTTAACATATCCTGGCAAGGCTTCCAACACCCTGGAGCTGACAGACCCAGAGCTACCGATGTAGAACATGCAGCTCTCCTCTTCAACCTCTGCCCCAGGGTAACCTATAGCTTCATTGTAATATACTTACATTGTGGTTTCAAGCCCACCCCACACCCCACCACTCCGCTCCTGTGGGGTAAGACGGCCAGGACAGTTCTGGCAAGAACCTGGTAGGGCCAAAAACTCCCCCTCCCAACTGGTAGGAAGAATCCCTTAGATGACTGCAAACAACCTCAGTAAGAAACCACCCTAGCTATGACCCATAATCTATGCAAACACAAAAAGACACCCCTAGTTCCAAGGCAGTAGCCACCTCTGGGCCTGCACACTCTCCCTTCTTGAGAGTGTACTATCCTTAATAAACTGCTTTGTGCTTGCTACACTCTTTGTCTTTATTTGAGCTTGGATCCTCACATAAATCTTTGTAGGGAATCCAAGAACCAAGACCTCCATTCATACAACTCAGAGTCTCCTACACGTAACAAAGGACATGGAGATGAACCAGGCATTATCTCTGTCCTTAAGGAGTCCAGGCTGGTAGGGAAATATGTATACTGTGTGAAATTAATAAAGAGAAAACTCACTAAAATTGAGTAGGGAGGATACAAGGGGAGGCTGGGGGGAGGGGAACAGTGCCACTCAACAATTAGGGAAAAGACTGGATTACAGACTCCAACAGAAAAATCAACAAGAAAGAATCATCAATTACAGGCCCCAACAGGGAAAGACCTACATTGCATCTCCTACAAGAAATCTACCACCCTTGCAACTCAGCCAATGAGAAACTATCACCCTAGTTCATGTAAAAGGGAACCTGTCCCTCCAAGGCTTAAGTCATAACTTCCTCCTTCCTCTGCATAAAATAAGACTTTTGTTTGTTGGACTTGCCTGTGGTTTTGCCATGGCTTGCATGTCCCGAATTGCACATTCTGTTATTCCCAAATAATTACATTTTGGCTGGTAAAATAACTATTTTTAAGATTAACAACTGATAACACTGAGTGGAAAGTATAAATAGACAAGTTCAGAGTACTAGCCATGGAAGCAGGGGAGGAAGAGACGAAACTCTTGCTGAGGTTTTAGATGGGTTTTCAAACAAAAATGTGAGAGCAAAAATAAAGGGGAAAATGACATGCATTCCATGTAAAAAAGAAAACAGGTACAAGAGTTTGGAGAAGTGTAAACACACATGCTGGAGGAAGGGTGAGTACTCCTGGGAAGTGGGAACAAAAGAACTATGGAAAGAAAGGAAATCACACCGCACAACAATGTGAATGTACTGAAAGCCACTGAACTGTACACTTAAAAATGTTTAAAATGGGGGCACCTTGGTGGCTCAGTCAGTTAAGCATCCGACTCTTGATTTCGGCTCAGGTCTTGGTTTCCACTCAGGTCATGATTTCAGGGTGGTGAGATCAAGCCCTGCATTGGGCTCCATGCAGAGCATGGAGCCTGCTAAAGATTCTCTCTTTCCAGGTGCCTGGGTGGCTCAGTTGGTTGGGCGGCTGCCTTCAGCTCAGGTCATGATCCTGGAGTCCCTGGATTGAGTCCCGCATCGGGCTCCCTGCTCGGCAGGGAGTCTGCTTCTCCCTCTGATCCTCCCCCATCTCATGTGCTTTCTCTCTCTCTCATTCTCTCTCTCAAATAAATAAATAAAATCTAAAAAAAAAAAAAAAAGATTCTCTCTTCCCCTCTCCCTCACTCTTGAACCAGAAAAAAATAAAGTTTAAAATGGTAATACATGTATTTTACCACAATTACAAAAAAAAAAAAAAAAAAAAAGTGGGCAGGCAGGGAAAACAGACCCAGAGAGCAAATCCAGAAGCACCAGCTCTGGGAAATTAGAAAAACTTTCATGAGGGGGCCTGATTGGTTCAGTTGGTGTAATATGCAACTCGATTTCAGGGTTGTGAGCTTGAGCCCCCATGTTGGGTGTAGAGATTATTCAAAAATAAAAAAAAAAATCTTAAAAAGAAAAACCTTCCTAAATCTTGACTCATTCCAAAAGTTCAAGAAAACTAATTTCACATAAAATGGAGCAACAAAAGTGTCAAGTTTAAATCTCAAAGTTATTTTAACAAAACAAAACAAAAAAAAAGCAGACTAACTTCCCTACAGTTGGTGGGAATATGCTACAAAGATGTGTCCTCAAAACAGAAATGATAAGTGAAAAGAGGAAGAAAAACTTGATTTGTCAATACAATCATCTCTCTGTATTATAATCACAGGTATGCTTTTCTGTCTCTCCCACTAGCTCGTGAGCTCCTAAAGGACAGAGACTCTAATTAGTGTTATTGGACTTTGTAGCTCAACACCTTTCACTATACCTGATACACAGTAACCATTCACTTAACAAACTCTTGTTTAAGGAACGAATGAAATGTTCAAGGAGTTCCCTGCTGGATGGTCTAAATCCTGCTACACTAGAAGTCTAAGAATCTAGGGGTACTCTTCGGATCTAAGGATGCTTTGATCTACTAGCATCAACTGGGGGCTTGTCAGAAATGCAGATTACTGCCTCACCTCCTCCACCCCACAGAGTATAATCTACATTTTAACAAGATCACCAGGTGATTTGCATAAAAAGTCTGAGAAGCAGGACACACGAGATAACTTGGGATCAACCTCTACTTTAGCAACATTTATGAGGAGACACATGGAGAATCACTGTTCTAACAGGGGCTCGGACCACCTGTCCTTAACTTCAAAGGAGGAAAATACTGCCCTACTTCCTAGGTACGCTGTTCACCAATGGAAACTTCTGCCCCTATGCAGCCTGTGACCCTCACCTGCTTTGGCTGGGTATTGAGGATTTCTACAGACTCCTCTTCCAAACCCTCACAGTTTTGCATACAACCAACTTGTCCCTGGGCGCTTTTTTTGTAACGGGAGGTGGAAGGGGCTCTACCAGAAATTGGCTCTGAATCCTCGTATCCCTCCAGAAGCTTTCGAGCCACATCTGTAGAACGAAGGTGCTAATGGAACCCGAATAAACTGAGATAACGGATAAGACATCTTCGTAAATTCTAAAGGACTATCTGTTCTAATAATTTTATTAAGTGTCAGACTGCACATATTAATAATGACGACTACAGCAGCTACAAACTAACACGCCCACTTATGTGTAGTTTCGGAGAGCCTATCAAAGTAGTCGGCACTCAACCCAGGTTTGCAGCGCCTGTTTTGGCAAAGTGTCTGGAGCGTGGATAACCTTCCCCGCCCCGGACTGGTCCAGGGACCTTTCCTTCCGTAAATTACCTGAACCACCTTAGTGAATTCCTCGTACACCCTCTTCTTTAGGTGCGCCGCCATGACTGCCCGCGGACCCTCTCAGCTTCCGTACTCAACGAGGGAGGCGGGGCGGAGGAATCCGGAACACTTGTCTAGGCCTGAGAAACTTGCCACAATCCCACAAGGCAGTGGGGTTCCGAGAAAGAGAGGCCTCTTCCTGCTGCTCGACTGCCCTACCACGGTGCAGCCGAATTTGTCCGCCTACGCCTCGTGCGCCGGCGGAACGAAAATGAGGGCGCAGAGCGAGGGGGCGGGGCCTCTGGCGGGAGGAGCCTGGACTGAAGGCGTAGATGAGCCAATGGGAGTCTTCAGGGGTACGCTGGTGGTCTCCGAGTGGTCGAGAGCCTGGCCGCGGAGCCCAGCGGAGGAAGGGAGGAAGTACAGGGCAAAGGGTAGAGGCGGGACGATCCGGAGCTGGAGGCAAAACCTGGCGCTGCGGCAGGCGTTTCGCTCCAGAGATAGGGAGAGAGGCCCAGCTGTCTTTCCCGTCGTCCGTGGCTGTTCACGTTTGCTGCTTGTAGCTCTTTTCAACTGTCTTTTCGGTTTAGCTGTGTGCCACCCCTCTCTTGGCATGGGATTCTTTTTCCTCCTCTCTCATGCCAGTTGTTTGAATCTACCTGTCTTAAAGGAATCAATCTTTCCACTGATAGCTACGGAGAGGGGAAAGAATCCTGAGGTCAAGAGTCAAGCACCAAAATTTCAGACTGCTACTGGCACTTAATGAACAAAGAGCCTCAGCTGCAAATGTGCTCACACCTAACCTGACCAAAATGTAGTGACAATGGAATGAAATAATGCAGAAACATCGGGCCGACTAAAGTGTATTAGTCGTGTTAGTGAAACCCGAGGCCAAGTTTTACCTCCTTCATTAAACTTTAACTGTTCGTTGTTAACTTCTTTCAAAAGCGTTGATGAGGGATGTCGTGGTACGTACAGAAGACCCCAAAACACATAAAAATGGTCTTCACCTTAATTCCTACCGTGTAACTGGGAAGAGACACCCAAACGTAATCAAGGTCAAGTATCCTTGGATAACAGGAATGTGATTCAAACATCTACTAACTTCCTCAGGATAGGGGGTGCAGAATAATGACCACAAAATATGCCATTTTGGTATGTGGATTATTTCTAGCTGAAGACAAGGCGCAATAGACTAAGGAAGAGCTGTTCACCTTCCCCTTAACTTCCTAAAAGAACGCTAATACCAAAGGTAATGTTTTATCAGAAAGACTTAATCTGCATAGTACGGCAAACATTTGTTCACCAAACATTTGCTGTTATCTTTCTGTGAATTGTCTTTCTCTGCTTTGGGAAGCATCAGACCTCTTCCTCTTTTCCCGAGCTCAGGATGGCATATAAGCCTTAATTGCCTGGCTTTGGGCCTCATGTCTTTGGGGCTCCTATACATATGAAATTTGTGTTTTTTCCTATTGTCCTGTCTTCTCTCAATTTAATTATTAGACCAGTCAAAGAAACTAGAAGGGAAGAAAAGTTTTCCATTCCTGCAATGCCTCATGGAAGTGCACAGGAAATGATTTTTGCTCTGGCTTTAAAAATAGTGATGATGGGGCGCCTGGGTGGCTCAGTTGGCTAAGCGACTTGCCTTCAGCTCAGGTCATGATCCTGGAGTCCCGGGATCGAGTCCCATGTCGGGCTCCCCGCTCAGCGGGGAGTCTGCTTCTCCCTCTGACCCTCTTCCCTCTCGTGCTCTCTGTCTCTCACTCTCTCTCTCTCAAATAAATAAATAAAATCCTAAAAAAAAATAGTGATTTTTTTTTTTTTTTGAGAGAGAGAAAGAGAGCTAGAGTGTGAGCGAGGGAGGACGGGCGGAGGGGCAGAGGGAGAGAATCCCCAGCAGTCTCCATGCCCAGTGCGGAGCCAGACACGTGGCTTGATCTCAAGACCCTGAGATCATGATCTGAACAGAAATTGTGTGGGACACTTAACTGAGCCACCCAGGTGCCCCCCAAATAGTGAATTTTCCAGAAAGAAAGAAAGGCATCCCAGAGCACAGAGACTACCACATATACAAATGTGTCGAGTGAAATGAAAAGCCCTCACAGGGCGCCTGGGTGGTTCATTCGTTAAGCCTCTGCCTTCGGCTCAGGTCATGATCCCAGGGTCCTGAGATCGAGGCCTACATCAGGCTCCCTGCTCAGCAGGGAAGCCTGCTTCTCCCTCTCCCACTCTGCCTGCTTGTGTTCCCTCACTCACTGTCTCTGTCAAATAAATAAATCTTTAAAAAAAAAAAAAAGCCCTTACAAACAGTGCCTTTGGTAAATGTTAGCAGCTACTACTATCATTGCCACATCCTATCAGATCTAAGCTGCCAGCAATTGTAACACAAACCATTATTTTATGTAACACATAAAAAATTAAGAAAACAGTTAAGAAATAGGAGAATTGAGAAATTAGGAATTAAGAAAAAAACCCTAAAATTAAAACCAGTGGTTTCTTATTGCTTAGATTTGTTATGTATATTTACTGAGAGAGCTGTTTTTAAACTTACTTACAGATTTGTATCCTACATCATACTGCTGCTGTGTTTCCACGTCTTTCTGCACACATTAAAACTTTTCATTTCAATGCAAATTACAGGGTAATCTCTTTGGAGATTCACTAAATGGCCATCAAAGATGACAGATGCAGAGCTCAAGGGAAGTGATGGTGACATGAACTCCTGTGACCCAGTCTACACATGAACAATTGGCCAACTGCAATCTTAAGATGTGTCCTGATTTCAGAGACATTAAATGTGCATCTAAGCATCAATTATAAAAAATACTAACATTGCTATTATTACATATGGCTGCAGGAAGTTTGGTACACTTAGAAAATGAAAGAAAATTCATGGGGCGCATGCTCAGTTGGTTAAGTATCTGCCTTTGGCTCTCAGGGTCTTGGGATCGAGCCCCGAGTTGGGCTCCCTGCTCAGCAGAAAGTCTGCTTGTCCCTCTCCCTCTGCCCCCTTCTTCCCATCTGTGCTCTCTCACGCACCCTGTCTCTCAAATAAATTTTTTAAAATGAAAGAAAAAATTAGTTTATATTGAAAGTAAACTGCATACAGGGAGAAACTGGGGCTGGACTGGTATACAAACAAGAACATTCCACATTCTTTTTTTTTTTTTAAAGATTTTATTTATTTATTTGAGAGAGAGAGAATGAGAGATAGAGAGCACGAGAGGGAAGAGGGTCAGAGGGAGAAGCAGACTCCCTGCCAAGCAGGGAGCCTGACGTGGGACTCGATCCCCCAACTCCAGGATCATGACCTGAGCCAAAGGCAGTCGCTTAACCAACTGAGCCACCCAGGCGCCCAAACATTCCATATTCTTTAATGTTGAAATGAAAAACTGTCTTTATTGAATTGGTGGTATTTTCATTTGACCTTCATTATTGCACATGGGGATAGAATGAGGTACCCCAGTGAATCCCTTGAGCTTCAAACAGAGTCTTCCCTGTCCCCATTGTATAACAGCAACCCAATTTCCCCTTGGAAATTGGGGTTACTCACTCAGACTGGTATAATAACACCTTCTCTGCCTGTTGGCTCAGCAAAAAGAGCTCCAAATGACCAGGGGGCAGTCTCATTACATGCTATAATGTAATGGAACAATGACAGTGTTCTTTAGTGGAACTGTTCCTTCCTTGGGGACTAAATACTCCAAACCCTCTGAACACAAGAATTCATAAATGAATTATTAGGTGTAAAAATGACAAGAACCACTCCTACCTCCTCCCCCTAATCCCCAGACCTATGTATTCTAACTGTGGGGGCAACAGTACTATATTTTAGCTATTGGTATAAAATATATACCACAAATCTGTAAAACAGCACCCCAAACTCACAATGTGTTATCTCTTGGCCAGCCCCATAAGTGAATCTGCAAAAGGTCATACACTGTTTTTATCATAGCAGCTACCTCTGGGTGATGGGGTACCTAGCAAAAACCAAGAGTTTCTTTGCTATAATTTTTCATCATAAAATAAGCTCCTTAGGGGGTGCCTGGGTGACTCAGTCAATTCTGTGTCCGACTCTTGATTTTGGCTCAGGTCATGATCTCAAGGTCATGAGATTGAGCCCCACATGGGACTCCACCCTCAGAATGGAGTCTGCCTCTCCCCTCTCCCTCTGCCCCTCCCTCCATTCGCACATGCACATGCATGCTCTCTCTAAAAATAAATAAATATCTTAAAGGGGCGCCTGGGTGGCTCAGTCGTTAAGTGTCTGCCTTCGGCTCAGGTCATGATCCCAGGGTCCTGGGATCGAGCCCCACATCGGGCTCCCTGCTCAGCGGGAAGCCTGCTTCTCCCTCTCCCACTCCCCCTACTTGTGTTCCCTCTCTCGCTGTGTCTCTCTCTGTCAAATAAATAAAATCTTTAAAAAATATATTAAAAAAAAATAATCTCCTTAGCCCAAAGCAATGTATGAAATACCATGAAAATGCATAAGGTATCCATGCAGAGCAGGGCTGAGAAAAACATTGCAGTTAGGTTTATTAGTCAGGGTTCTCCAGGGAAACAGAACCGTAGAAGATGGTAGGAGGGTAGGTAGGTAGATAGATAGATGGATGGATAGACAGATAGATAGATAGATAGATAGATAGATAGATAGATAGATAGATAGATAGATTTTAAGCTACTATAAAAGAATACTATAGACCCAGTGGCTTATAAACAACAGGAATTTATTTCTCACAGTTCTGGAGGCTGGGAAGTCCAAGATCAAGGTGCAGAGAGATTTACTGTCAGGAGAAGGCTCACTTCCTAGTTCATAGACAGCTGTCTTCTTACTGGGTCCTCAACATGGCAGAAGAGGCAAGGGAACTCTCTAGGGTCTCTTTTATAAGGACACTAATCCCATTCATTAGGATTCTACCTCGTGACCTAGTTACTTCCCAAAGGCCCCACCTTGACTTTGTATTAACCATGACTATGAGGGTTAGGATTTCAACACATGAATTTGGGGCAGGGTGGGGGAGTGGTGGTGGGGACACACAAATCCAGTCTATAGCAGTAGGAAAGCCAAATACGAATCTGGAATATGTATCTATTCCTGTGAGATAAATCACCACTCCTTCCCTGATGGAAAGGATCCAGTGTGTGGTAGAATGATTGCAAAAATCGCCCAATATTCCCCCTCTCTGTATGTATGCCCCTTGAAATGCAGCTTCGAAACTGCTTCCATTAGGAGAAGGAATCTCTGTCTCCATCCTTTCAGTTAGGCTGGTTTCGTGACTAGCCAATAGAAAGTGGCAGAAGTGACAGTGTGACAATTTTCGACCTAGGCCTCAGGTCCTTCTACAGACACATTCTCCAGACCTTTTGTTTGATTTTGGAACCCTACCATTGCCATGAGAATAATTCCAACCCAGTCTGCTGGATATTGGGTGACCAGATGGAACAAGTCAAGTTGACCCAGCTGAGGCCATCTTAAACCAGCCCACCTCAGGTGATCGACCATCTGACCACAGACACATGAGGGAGCCCAACCAAGACCAGAAGAATTGCCCAATCTGTAGTTTTGTGAGAAATCATTAATGATTATAGCCTTAAGGCATTAAGTTTGGGGATCAGGAAGTTGTCATGTGGTCAGACAGTCCCTAGTATAGATTTGCCATACTTCCATAGATTCAACACAGATCGTTTATTGTTCACAGCATAGCAGGTGGCATGAACTTCATGTTTTCATTGGTTCCCTTTGCCCCGCCCCAAGCACAATGTAGGTGATACAGGTAAATGCAATGCACAATAGATCTGGAACACAGGTGAAAAACACTGAGTGTAGGAAACCCTCAATCTCAAAAGAGGAATGCTAGCAAACCTGCCCCCTGGAGAGAGATTTTATTATACTGGTCAGGAAACAAATCTGCCTTCCAACCCAGTAGAGACTTTTTTTTTAAACAAAGATTTTATTTATTTATTTATTTGAGAGAGAGAGCGCATGAGCAAGGGGTGAGGGAGAAACAGACTCCCTGCTGACACAGGGCTCAATGCCAGGACCCTGGGATCACGACCTGAGCCGAAGACAGATGCTTAACCAACTGAGCCACCCAGGCACCCCAGTGGGAGACATTTTTTTAATCGTCCTGAAATACCTCCAGGATTGATGGGTGATGCCAGCTTTATTATCTTTATGACTATTATTTATTTAAATTTTTCTAAGTAAGGAAATCTCCTCCCTCCCCTAAGCAGTTTTGCAAACATCCTCAAAGCTGTCAACGCCATTTGCTTAGAAATGTCAGCATTACTCCCAATAGTTTCTTACAGAGTAGTATAGCTAACTGATTTGCAGTGCAATCAACCTATCACTAAGAAGGGTCTAGTCCCCCCCTCCCCCCGCCCCCAGCCATCCCACAGGGGCTCAGTGTTGGTGTCTGCTGTTGGACATCCATCAGGAGCCAGACCAGCCCTGGTGAGAGGCAATCTATACTGTAGAGCCCATGCATAGCTATCATGGCCACCTTTTTCATCATTCCATCGAGCAAGCACTGGGGAGCCAGAAAAAGAGGCTGACTGACATCCCCAGGTTATATCATTGTGTCCATTTATTTTTTTGAGAGCCTCTTCCAGAATGGATGCCCTCTTGTGGGCATTTGTAAGAAACACAAATATTTTCACCATTCCAAGAGGTCCATCCACACACCAACTCCCCAGGCCTTCTTGTCACTGATCTTCCATGCTAACACTTTCCAAGTCTTTGGACAACCAAGAAGGGGCTTGGGACCAGCTTTCCAGGACACTGAACACAGCAGAAATGGATGGGGGAGGGGAGTAGGAAAGGATGGGAAAATAGAGAATTAAAAAAAAAAAAAAGAGGGCTCTAGAACAACGGAGACCTGAAAACCTGGCATAGTGCTATGGACTAGGGTGCCTCAATGAGGGCACTTTCACAGGTTTCAATCTTTGTGTTTTCCTTTGGATTAAAATGACAGTTATATTAACTATTCATTTTTAGGTTTTCCTCCTCTGACCGTAATTCTCTTTAGTTAATCCTAATGGATTAGGAAAAACATCATGTACTCCTACAAATGTCCAGAGATAGTTTTTTGAACATTATTAATGTGTTTTCTATTTTGCTTTGTCTGTTAGGAAATGGGAAGGGAGGAGATGGTATTATTGGGTAGACAACCTAGAGTGTCCCCTTCATTTATGTACTTCTAATTTGTATCTTTTTGGCTATTTCTTTTTTTCATAGCCCTTTAAGCCTCACCACCTTAAATCCTTTTTTGGAGCATAGATTAAATTAAATTGCATTGAATTAAATGAGTATTCTCCTCCCCAATAATTTTAAGCTTCTATAAATATAATTTTAATCACTGCATAACATTGTATTATATAGATGTAATATAATATGCTTGACTTCCCATTGTTTTGCTTTTATAACTTAAGTGGGATGAAAATAGTATGTTATCTTAACTGTGTTATGGATTGGGAATGGGGAGGAAATATTGAAATTGCCTTTGTTTAATAAAATAATTTGATAAATGGCTCAGGAAGATCAGATCCTAAGGGCATGCCTGCAGGCTAAAGCCAAAGCAATGAAAGAGGTAGCTAAACTGGAACGTGGTCTTCTCCTGGCAAATGACAAGAACACAAGAGGGCTGATGGAAACTTGGCACGCTTCTAAAGCCTGAGTTTAGAACTGGCACAGTTACTTCACCGCATATCCCATTGGCCAGATTAAGTCATGAAGCCAAGGATGAAGTCAGTGGGGTGGGAAGATTACTCCCACCTACAGAGAAGCATGGCAAGAACAGGGAGGGAAGAAAGAATAGGAAACAAATACAATCTGCTAGTGAAAAGCCCCTAGTAATGGGGGTGACTGAGACTTTAAGAAGAGATGCATCCAACACCCAATTTGAAGTTCTTTGCATTTCTGTCTGGTAAACTCTCTCCCCTTTATGTGCCTGTATTTGCCACAGTCTGCTATGTGCACAAATAGCTCATGGGAGTAGCATTTGTAAAAATTAAGAAAAAGATATGTGTGTTCAATCTGGGTGAGCATTGTGTTGAACAGCAAAAACAATCCCGAGACATCTAGATGACCCATGAATCCAGTAGGAGCAAAGAACCAGGACTGACCATAAGATAACAAGCCCTCTGGGACTGTACAGAAATCTTGAGGAGGACATTGACCTTTACATAATTCACAAAATTGAGACTTTAAGCAATCCTCTTTAGATCTTACAGAACAGAGTGTCTCCTGGGAATCTAATCTCATAAATGTAATTACTGATCAAAGAGTATAAACTTTTTTTCAGGCTCTTGATAAATAATGTTGAATTGGTCCATGATAAAAAGTTCAAAGAGACATTCAGAATTTTTTTACTTAAAATTTTTTCAGCCATATTAAATACCAAAAGGAAAACATGAAAAAAGTTTTGAAAGTAAGAAAAAATATACAAGCATGGGGCGCCTGGGTGGCTCAGTCATTAAGCGTCTGCCTTCGGCTCAGGTCATGATCCCAGGGTCCTGGGATCGAGCCCCACATTGGGCTCCCTGCTCTGCGGGAAGCCCGCTTCTCCCTCTCCCACTCCCCCTGCTTGCATTCCCTCTCTCGCTGTGTCTGTCAAATAAATAAAATCTTTTTTAAAAAAGGAAAGAAAAAATATACAAGCAGATGTGGTTATTGAATTATAACAGTCATTGTCAATGTCAATAACCTCGATCTTCAATCCCAGGGAACTGAGGACGGCTGGTCACCCTACTAGGCAAGAAGGGGGAAGGGGGCCATCTATCCCAGACCTGGACTTGGAGAAGGATGATGTCTACCTGTGTCCTCCTTAGAGTTGCATTACTGTCTTTGGTTGAGAAGCGGAACCTGAAACAGAGACTCTTGTTCCAGTGGTTTATTGAGGATGTGCTCTCAGGGGACGGAGAGTGAGAGAAGTAGGGTATACAGCAAAGGGGGAATGCTGAGCAAGAATGCGGTGTCAGATGAAGACCGACTTCAGCCTGATCCCACAAGGAGCACCAGAACAGGAACTGCACCAGAGTTGATTCCTCCTTGAGGTGAGGGCTCAGTTGTCTGTACCTCCACACAAGAAGACGGCAGTTCTTTTCTAGAGCAGGTCTCGAAGTTAGGGTACATCAGAATCACCCCTGGAGGGCTTATTAAAACAGACTGTTGGGTCAACTCTCAGAGTTTCTGATTCAGTAGGTCTGAGGTGGGGGCGAGAGAATTTGTATTTCTAAGAAGTTCCCATGTATTGCCAATGCTGCTGGTCCAGGGACCACACTTTGAGAATCACTGCCCTAGAGAAAAAGACAGCTCACTGCACCTGGAAAAGGAGATCTGAGTGGGAGAGAGAGAGGGAGAAGGAGTGGCATCTACCACAGGTATGAACTTGGCATCTTCCTCAGGAAGGCGTATAATAGGGCTAGAGGATTGGACCACATGCTGAGCCTGGGCAGACTACATTTTCAGATCATTTTATTTAGATTCATGGTATTCTGTTATCTTCCTGTTATCATCCGCCGTCGCCAGCCGAAGGATTGTTGAAACATTCCAACTCATCTCAGCCTTGCCATTTGGGCTTGCAGGGAAGGGTCTGGCAGGTAGGGGAGGCTTTAAAGAGGAAGTAGCTGCACCTCACTAGGCAAGCACAGTGGAGTCAGTTGCAATCAGTGGAAAATCCTCAACAGGGAAATAATTATTGGGGGGCAAGCCTCATAGACCACCTTGGAAGTGGTTGTTTGTTTGTTTGTTTGTTTTAAATTAAAGGAGGACGTCTTTTGAAGGCAACTTTTAATTTCATAAGTCCCACCAGAACCCAAAACAAACTGTCCCCGCCCCCTGGGGGATCACCACCAGATGAAGACGAATGTATAAAAGTAACTGAAATACTTGGCCCGTAATGTCCTCCCGGAGTACGGTTCATAGTATACCTGGTACCCCTGGGCTGTAATGTCCATCTTCACGCAGTCGAGGAGGTCCTTGACCTGCGGGGCCGCCTTCCAAGGGCCGAACTTGACAACCGACCTCTTTTCGGCCTCCAGGATCCGCAGAGCATCCGCGCAGTGCGCCGCATCCTCCTCAGTGCGCACGGCGCACACCAGCACCGGGGACCTGCGTGCCGCCATGGCCTCGGCGCGCGCCAGGCGCACCATGAGCTCCAGGTTCTCGCTGTAGCCTGGCACCCGCAGCAAGAACTGCTTCCGGGCCACCTGCTCCCCGAAGATCTGCGGTGTGTCCTCCAGGAGCTTGACCAAAGGCTTGATTGCGTAAAACTGCGCCTCGCGGTACACCTCCGGGATGTGGTGCGTGGGCAGCCGCTCGCTACGCAGGTAGTCCAGGATGGGTCCGAAATAGGTGCCGGGGCGATCGATGAAGAAGCGGCCCTCTGCGTCCATGCAGGGCTTAGCTGAGCTGGAGAACATCTCTGCCAGCTTTGTACCCGGGAGTTTTCTTAGGGTGCCCATGGTGGTGGTGTACAACTCACCTCCCACGTTAAGCTCCACGACAGGGGATCCCTGAGGGCACAAGAAGGCAGAGTGAAGCAGTAGTGCCATCTCTGGGGAGCTCGTGGCTTATTTTCATCCATAGAATATTACAAAATATTCGTCCAGGAGCCTGCTGTAGAAGCAAGTTCCGGTGACCACGCTTGCAAAGCCTGTGGCCTTTGGCAGAGCTTTTTCCCTCTCTACGCCTCTTTCCTCATTTATAAAACGGGAATATGGAGCTGTTGTGAAGTCAGAAGTCCCCAAGGTGGGATGTTCAGATCTAAGATATAATAAAAAAAAAAAGAGGGGGGGAGGCATTTTCAACCTTTCAGAGAGGCTAAGAAACCATACATGCGTTCATTCAGGAAGCATTTTAGCATTTCTTGGGTACTTACTGTAGGTCCACATCCTGTGGTGGGAGTTGGGGACACAAATTCTTTTTTTTTTTTTTAAGATTTTTGTTTATTTATTTGTCAGAGAGAGAGAGCACAAGCAGGGGGAGCAGCAGGCAGAGGGAGAAGCAGGCTCCCCACTGAGTAGGGAGCCTGATGTGGGACTCGATCCCAGGACTCTGGGATAACGACCTGAGCTGAAGACAGACTTAACCGACTGAGCCACCCAGGCATCCCACAAATTCTTGTTTAATATAGGTCAGAAGTTCTGATTAGCAGTTAGCATGACTTTGATTCGTTAAGGGAATTTGTGTGATAGATGTCTTTCAGAAATATGGGCTGGGGGTATCAATAACAGGAATATTGTTGGTGCTGAAAAGGTCAGTAACACCAAGTATTATGGGTATAAAACTGCCCCCTAAACTGTAAAGTGTGGTGCCAATGGAAGTTAGGTTTAGCTGGTCTACAGAATTTTTAGAGGCCTCTTCTCTATGCCAAACCTTGAGCTGGGCACTAAGGATGTGGTGAAGACCCACGTGGTGCCTGCCTGGAGATGCCCACAGGCCAGTGGAGGGGGACCTGGGAACAGACTGAGAGTCAGGCTGCATTTGGGGAATACTAACAGACCGAACAAAAATACCAGATTATTACATGTGAGGTGATACACTAGTTGTTAGCCTTCCAAACCAGCTTCCTGAATAACTTTGGTTATCTAAAATTGACTCACTCAGTCAATAAAATATGTATGTGCCAGGTACCTGGAACACTGAGGAAAAAGCAGGACAGTCTCTCCCCTCAGAGTCTAGTAACTGGGCAAAGCACTTTCTATTCAACCTCTAATTCAATCCTCACAGCAATCCTATGAAGAATGGATTAAATCCTCATTTTACAGGCGACGAAATGAAGGATTAAGGAGCTGGAGTAAATTGCCTAAAGGCAATCAGCTATTAAGTGATGATGTCAGAACTTAAACTCAGGGCCACGTTACCCCAAAGCATGCGCTCTTAGTCATTACGTCAGCGAGTTTTCACCCTTTCAATACCTCCACTCTTCATTCCCTTAGTTACTCATTCATTCCAGAAAATGTAGAGGGCCTATTACATTCAAGCCTCCTCCTGAGCAGAGGAGGACGCACGCAGTCCCTGCCCTCAAGGAGCTCACAGAGGAGAGAGGGAAACAGATGGCTTAAATGTGCAGGCGCCGAGAGGGGAGACTCAGAAGCTCATCGTGTGGATGGATGTGTGTTGGAGGTTGTCAGGGAAGGTTTCTGAGGGGGTGTGATGGCGCAGCCACAGAAAAGACTGGGGCAGTTTCAGAGGGAGGCTGCATTTCTGTCCCGGAGACTCTGCCACAGGTCACTGCAGAACCAGGAGTAGTGACAGGGTTCAGGAATGTCCTGGGTTCTCATTTAGGTGTGACTTCGTTCTCAGCTTGACTGTGGGCTCTACCTCTAAGATTCAAGTACTGGAATAAAGAGAGCCAGAGGCAGCCAAACGGCTGGGAAGAAAGAACTGAGTTGCCATGGCAACAGCTCCTAGGGGGGAGGGGGACAGTTCCGCTGGCTGGAGTAGAGAAGGGAGACCAAGGGGAAGCATTCTGACAGCAGCCAACCCATACAGCCGGGAGAAAAATAAACCGAGAACCTGTGACTTCCTCTTTCTCCCATAAACCTCAAGGCCCCTTAGCAAGGCTGTTCGGTTAACCCTGAGGTGGCTCTGTGAAGCAGGCAGTTAAATGCAAAGTCGCAGACTTTCACCCTTGAATGGTCGGATGAGCTCTCATCATGCCTGTGCCCTGAAAGCTCACAGATGCTCTTGAGGTCTGTATATTACAGGCGAGGAAAGCTCAGAAAGATGGATCACACAGCTAGGAAGTTAGGTCAGAGCCGCAATCAAACCCCTATCAGTGTGACTCCAGGAGGTGGATGGGTGCCCTACCCCTCCCAACATCCAGTCCCACCGCAGCCAGTAAGTAGCGATGTGCCTGGGTAAGCTCACTTTCTTCTGTGGGCCTACGCCTAGTCATCTGTGAAATAGGGAAGGCAAAATGCACGAAGTGAACTCTTAAGTCTCTCCAGCTCTGGAAGTCCAATGAATCCAATCACTTCAAATGTTGTTTCTAAAGCTCATTTCCGGATGCTTCACAAAATAGCTTCCTGTCCTGATATTCTTAGGCCCGTTTCTTTGTTTACCAAACAAGGCCTCAGTCTTGTTCCTCAACTTCTTAATTCTGTCTCTCTTTCCCCTCCTTTTTTTCCAAAATTTTCCAGTTTCTTTGGAAATCCCAGACCTCCTACCTCATCCACAAATACTGCAATATGTTTCTAGCAAACAAAGACTTCTTTCCACCCCTCTTCTGACCACCTGCCCATTTTCGTGGCCGCTCTTCCCCACCTTTTCTACCTCCCAGTAACGCTGCGGAAACATTCCTGGGTAGGAAAGCCTATCTCAGGCCCTGTGTGCATGGGCTGGGGGAAACATGATCTTTAGCAGCCCTTGCTGGGTGTCAGGCCAGTGCTGGCCCTGAGGGCACAGGGATGAATCAGACAGACCTAGCTCTCACACACATGCAAACCCCCTGTCAAACCTTCAGACGTTTCCTGAGGTCACCCTTAGGAGAGTCACTCCAATGTCTCCCAAGCCTCTCTAGATCTCTCCCCACCCCACAACCCTCACCTTTTCCATTGGTCCCTATCTCAGTCATCTGAGGCCAAAATCCAGGTTGTAATCTTGCAGGCTGCTCGTATCTTCAACCTCCTCCCACCTAGGTAATCATAACCAAGTCCTGGTGATTCTCAGTTCTGGTCAATTCCATGGCTCTCTGCCTCCTCGAGTGCCCTTCCCCCAATCCAATCTCTACTCTGAAACCAGAGTCCATCTTCTGAAGTGCAAATCTGATCTGGCCACACCCTGCATCGAACACTTCAGGTACCTGACATCCCCTTCCAGATAAATTCTAGACTCCTTAATAGGTTTTACAAGGCCCTTTGCAGCCCTGGCAAAAACAACTACCAGAATCACTCTGCCCCCACCCATCCAGAGCAGGCTGGTCCCCCTTGCCTCCAGGACTTGACTCATTTGCTGCCCACACTGCCTTCACTTAGGCCACTCATCCTTCAAGTTAATTCCTCCAGAAATCTTTCTAGATGGGTTGTCTGCTTGTGATCCTCCAGGGCCCTGTATTTCCACCATCATGGCAGTTATCTCTTGTAATTCCATTTGTTCATCTGTGTCCCCCGCTAGACTGTGAGGTTCCTAAGGGATGACTATCCCAGATTCCTCTCTGTGTCACCAGTACCTACTACAGGGCCCAGCACACCAGGTTGCTCAATAAATTCCAATTGACTGGAGCTTACCTGCTGCACTGATTTACAGGAGCGCCTGGTATTCTGATAAAAGCCTGTCTTTCCCTACCTGGCATCATGCACCATGCTGGTTCCCTCTCTTGCTCAGGAATTCATTTATTGAGCACCTAGGGCGGCCCTGCCACGGAGCAGGTGACTTTGCCTTGGTCAACAGCCAACCACAATGACGTTATCATTGTTCTATGGGAAAGAGCCACAGTCTCCCCCTGCTGGATCTGCTTTGCCTTCCAGGAGTCTTCGGGATGGCACCTAGCCCAGGAGAGATTAGAATGTTCTGCTCCTGGAGTGCACTGGGCCTTTTCCGGATCTCCCCCCCCCACCCCCACCCCGCAAACTCCCCTCAACCACGCCCTGGGAGGGGGCAGGCGAGCAGGCGGACTCAGGACGCTGCCGGAGGGGAAGGAGCAGGCTGGAGAGGATGGGGATGTGGTGGGTGGAGGGAATGAGAGTCCCGCAGGCTTCCGTTGAGTCTTCTCCCAAACACCGGAGGAGGAGGGGCAGCGGAAGAGCGGTGGACGAGGACAAGCCAGGGGACTGAGGGGAGACACACAGAAAACAGCTGAAACAAAGACCGAACAAAGAGGGAGGAGACAAACAAAGGCGGCCAGGCAGGAAAGGGGGCAAGGAGGAGAGGGTGGTCCGAGCCGGGGGGGGGGGGCGGAACGGGCACGGGTGGGCGGAAGTAGAGGTCAAAGCCAGAACTAGCTAGAGGAGAGCGCCCAGCCAGGGGCGCGCCAGAAGCTAGGGGCCTCAGACCCCGAGGAAGGGACGCACGGGGGACACCGAAAGGAGTGAAAGACTGCAGAAGCGCGAGGATAGAGCCGCCCTCCCGGCTGCGCACTCACCGCTGGCGGGCCCGCGGAGGGGGAGGCCTGGTTGGGCCGCAGGGAGCGGGGCACCGAGCTCAGACTCATCGTTCTGGTCCCGCAGGTGGCTGGGCGCCCAGCCCCGCCACGTGCGCGGTACCTGAGCCTGGCTGGCGGAAGTACACTTTTGCTCCACGCCCCCGGGTGGGGCAAAGTGGGCTCACGCTGTGGTTAGAGGCCGGGGTTGACTTTGGCTCTGCCAAGCATGCGGTTAGACCCTAGGTCAGACACAGACCCTCTCTCGGAGGGGGTTCCCAGACAGCCAAACGGGGGAGGCAGAGGGAATTGACACGGACAGCAGGAGACTTTCTACTCTCTACAGACCTAGGAGTGAAGGATCAACAAACCCCCATTTTACAAATGAGGAAAGTGAGGCTCCAAAAGCTAGGGTGGCAAGTGTAGAATATTTATCCACTTAAGATCACCTGCTAAAAGTGCAAAGCATGACCACCGATGAAAAGAGCTAAGATACCGGTTGTGTGGGTTATTTTGCTTGTTAAAACATGGCCCTAAGGAGGGGGAGCATAAGTCCTCATTCCTAAAGTATGGTCTGTGCATGGTGGCTTTCTTCCAAAGAGGACAGTATGGAAAGGGAGAAAAAAAGAAAACTGACATACCGTACTTCAGCTGGGTAATCAAGGTCAACATCAAGATGATAGGAAGTACCCTTGGTATGATGTGATGAAAATGGCACTTTACCTCTGATCTTCCAGCCCAAAACCCATAAACCCAATCTGATGAGAAAAACAAATAACAAATTCCAATAGAGGGAAATTCCAAAATATATCTGACCAATAATCCTCAAAACTGTCAGAGTCATTAAAACAAGGGAAATCTGCTCAGTCAGTTGGGTGCCTGCCTTTGGCTCGGGTCATGATCCCAGGGATCTAGCCTCCAGTAGGGCTCCCTGCTCAGCGGGGAGCCTGCTTCTTCCTCTCCTGCTCCCCCAGTTTGTGCCCTGTCAAATAAATAAATAAATAAAAATAAATAAAACCAGGAAAACCTGAGAAACTGTCACAACCAAGAGTAGCCTAAGGAGACATAGCAACTAAATATAATGTAATGTGGAATGCCGGATGGGATCCTGGAACAGCAAATAGACATTAGGTAAAAACTAAGGAAATATGAATAAGCTGTGGGCTTTAGTTAGTAATAGCATATCAACGTTGGTTCATTAACAGTAACAAATGTACCATACTAATGAAATATGTTAAGAATAGGGGAAACTGAGTGTGGGGTATATGGAGACTCTCTGTACTATCTTCTCAATTTCTCTATACATCTAAAACTGTCCTAAAAAATACAATAAAAAATTGACTCGATAACAATACAACCACTATGCAAAACAGTATGGAGTTCATAATCTTTATGCTGGTGGAAGGTTTGCCCTAGTACTGCGGCTGCTGACTCATCGGGGTGGTGGTTGCTGAAGGTTGGGGTGGCTGTGAAAATGTCTCAAAATTAAGACCACAATGAAGTGTGCCAAATGGATTGACTCTTTCATGAATGATTTGTCTCTAGCATGCAATGCTGTTTGATAGCATTTTACCCTCAGTAGCACTTCTACCAAAATTGGAGTCAATCCTCCCAAACCTAGCTGCTCCTTTATCAACAAAGCTTATGTAGTATTCTAAATCCATTTTTGTCATTTCAACCATCTTCACAGCATCTTCACCAGGAGTAGATTCCATCTCAAGAAACCACTTTTGTTGCTCATCCACGAGTAGCCATGAGATAATGGCAATTCAGTCACATCTTCAGGCTCTACTTCTCATTCTAGTTCTCTTGCTATTTCCACCACATCTGCAGTTACTGCCTCCACTGAGGTCTTGAACCCCTCACAGTTACCCATGAGGATGGAATCAACTTCTTCTATACTCTTGTTCATGCTGATATTTTGATCTCTTCCCATGAATCACAGATTTTTTCATGGTATCTAGAATAGTGAATGCTTGCCAGAAGGTTTTCAATTGACTTTGCCCAGATCTATCAGAGGAATCACTCTCTATGGCAGCTATAGCCTTATGAAATGTGTTTCTTTTTTTTTAAGATTTTATTTTTTAGTAATCTCCACACCTAATGTGGGGATTGAATTTACAACCCCAAGATCAAGAGTCTCCTTCTCTACTGACTGAACCAGCCAGGCACCCCATGAAATGTATTTCATAAATAATAAGATTTGAAAGCCAAAATGACTCCTTGATCCACGGGCTACAGGATGGATGTTGTATTAGGAGGCATGAAAACAACATTCATCTCATTATACATCTCCATCAGAGCTCTTGGGTGACCAGGTGCATTGTCAATGAGCAGTAATATTTTGAAGGGAATCTTTTTTTCTGGAGCACCTGGTCTCAACAGTGGGTTTAAAGTATCCAGGATGTTACAAACTGATGTGTTCTCATCCGGGCTTTGTAGAGCATAGGCAGAGTAGCTTTAGCATAATTCTTTTTTTTAAAAAAATATGTATTTTATTTATTTATTTGACAGAGAGACACAGCCAGAGAGGGAACACAAGCAGGGGGAGTGGAAGAGGGAGAAGCAGGCTTCCCGCAGAGCAGGGAGCCCGATGCGGGGCTCGATCCCAGGACCCTGGGATCATGACCTGAGCTGAAGGCAGACGCTTAATGACTGAGCCACCCAGGCGCCCCTGGCATAATTCTTAAGGACCCTAGGATTCTAAGAATGGTAAATGAGCATTGGCTTCAACTTCAAGTCACCAGCGGCATTAGCTCCTAACAGAGTCATCCTGTTCTTTTGAAGCTTTGAAACCAGGCACTGACTTCTCCTCTGTAGCTATGAAAGTCCTAGAGGCATCTTCTTCCAATAGAAAGCTATTTCATGGGGCGCCTGAGTGGCTCAGTCGTTAAGCGTCTGCCTTCGGCTCAGGTCACGATCCCAGGGTGCTGGGATCGAGCCCCGCATCGGGCTGCCTGCTCAGCGGGTAGCCTGCTTCTCCCTCTTCCACTCCCCCTGCTTGTGTTCCCTCTCTGGCTGTGTCTCTCTCTGTTCAAATAAATAAAAAAAAAAAAAAAAGAAAGCTATTTCATCTGCATGGGAAATCTGTTGTTGAGTATAGCCACCATCATGAATTATCTCAGCTGGATCTTCTCCATAACTTGCTGCAGCTTCTACATCAACACTTACTGCTTCATCTTACACTTTTATGTTATGGAGATGGCTTCTTTCCTTAAACCTCATGAATCAAACTCTGCTAGCCTCAGACTTTTCTTTTGCAGCTTCTTCACCTCCCTCAGCCTTCATCCAGCTGAAGAGAGTTAGAGCCTTGCTCTGGAGGATTAGACTTTGGCTTAAGGTAATGTTGTGGCTGGTTTGATCTTCTATGCAGACCACTCAGACTTTCTCCATATCGGCAATAAGGCTGTTTCTCTTTCTTATCATTTGTGTGTTCAATGGAGTAGCACTTTTAATTTCCTTCAGAAACTTTTTCCTTTTCTTAAAAATTGTATTTATTTATTTATTTGTGACAGAGGGAGAGAGAGAGAGAAGGAGAGAGAGAGAGAGAGAGAGAAGAGGGGGAAGGAGAGAGAATTCCAAGTAGACTCACCACTGAGCATGGAGCCCGATGTGGGGCTAGATCTCACAACACTGAGATCATGACCTGAGCCAAAACAAAGAGTCAGATGCTTAACCAAATGAGCCACCCAGGCTCCTTCAAGAACATTTTCTTGGTATCCACACCTTGGCTAACTGTTTGGCATAAGAGCCCTAGCTTTTGGGCTATCTCAATTTTCAATAAGCCTTTCTCACTAAGTTTAATCATTTCTAGTTTTTGGTTTAAAAGTCAGAATTATGATGGGGTGCATGGGTGGCTCAGTCGTTAAGCGTCTGCCTTCGGCTCAGGTCATGATCCCAGGGTCCTGGGATCGAGCCCCACATCGGGCTCCCTGCTCAGCAGGAAGCCTGCTTCTCCCTCTCCCACTCCCCCGGCTTGTGTTCCCTCTCTTGTTGTGTCTCTGTCAAATAAATAAATAAAATCTTTTAAAAAATAAAACAATAAAAATAAAAGTCAGAGGTATGAGATTCTTCCTTCACTTGAACACTTAGAGGCCAGTGTAGGGTTATTCATTGTCCTAATTTCAATATTGTTGTGTCTCAGGGAATAGAGAGGCCCAAGGAGTGGAAGAGAAATGGGGGAATGCCTGGTTAGGGGAGCAATCAGAACACACACAACAGGGGCGCCTGGGTGGCTCAGTCAGTTGGGCATCTGCCTTCAGCTCAGGTCATGATCCCGGGGTCCTGGGATCGAGCCCCACTCTGGGCTTTCTGCTCAGCGGGGAGCCTGCTTCTCCCTCTCCCTCGGCTACCGCCCCTGTTTGTGCTCTCTCTCTCTCTCTCAAATAAATAAACAAATAAAATCTTTTTTAAAAAAGAACACATACAACATTTTTTGATTAAATTTGCTATCTTATATAGATAGGCATGGTTTGTGGCACCCCAAAACAATTACAATAGTAACATCAAAGATCTCTGATTACAGATCACTATGACAAATATAGTCATAGTGTAAAAGTTTGAAATATAGCAAGAATATGACATGGAGACACAAAGTGAGCAAATGCTGTTGGAAAAATGGTGCTGATAAAAGTAAACTGTAATTGGCTACTATATTTTATATAATTATTTCTGTGAAAGCCCAGTTTTTGGATACTAATATTTGACATGGTTAATTCTTATTAATTTGTTGGAATTGTTTACTGTTAATAATGCAAATAGATAATTTTTAATTATCCTTAAGTAACATTTCACTATTAATGGTTTGAAATGGGTGGTAAGCAAATCAATTTGAAATAAAATATGAACCTGTGCCATTGTATCTATAACACTATACACTTTCTTGATGGTTAAATTTTTTAAAAAAGTGGTTTTTTTGGTAGCATATGTTTATAGTATATGTAATAAATAAAAATATGGCCAAATGATGATCTTTTGGAAAAAAAAAAAGAAAGAAAAATGGTGCTGATAGACTTGCTTGATGTAGGGTTGCCACAAAGCTTCAGTTTGTAAAAAACACATTATTTGTGAAGCGCAATAACACGAAGCACAATTAAAAAAAAGAGAGCGAGAAAGTAGGAGACAAACTCTGGGCCACTCAGAGGGTAGGACGTTGGATCAGAGACTACAAGAGGTAAATGATAAAATAATCCTTCTTTCAAAGGGGAACGTGGTACACTTGTCTTATTCCTTGGTTCTGGGTGGAGAAAAGTCTCCCTGAAAAGGCCTGACTATAGGCTAGAGCTCAAATGGATCTGGGACCCAAATATTCACTTTCTTTTTTTTTTTTTTAAGATTTTATTTATTTATTTGAGAGAGAGATAGGGAAAGAGAGCATGAGCAGTGGGGAGAGGGAGAAGCAGGCTCCCTGCTGAGCAAGGAGCCTGACTTGGGGCTCCATCCCAGGACCCTGGGATCATGACCTGAGCTGAAGGCAGATGCTTAACCAACTAAGTCACCCAGGTGCCCCAAATATTCACTTTCTTAATGGTCAGAAACAGCAACATCAGCTAGGAATTTAATTGATTTATTTTTTTTTAAGATTTTATTTATTTATTTATTTATTTGACAGAGAGAGACATAGCGAGAGAAGGAACACAAGCACAGGGAGTGGGAGAGGGAGAGGCAGGCTCCCTGCCTGCCAAGTCCCACATCAGTCTCCCTGCTGAGCAGGGAGCCTGCCTCTCCCTCTCCCTCTGCCTGCCGCTACCCCTGCTTGTACTCTCTCTCTCCTGTCAAATAAATTTAAAAATCCTAAAAAAAAAAAAAGAAAATAATATGGTCATATCTACTAGAAAAAAATAATGTAGATACCATTTGATCCAATAGTCCCACTTTTGAGACTCTATCCAATTGAAATAAAAGCACTGCTAAAAGAGAAAAAGAAGAAATAAAAGCACTGCTCTGAAAAGATATAAACAAATATGTTTATCACTGTTTTGTGGTGTCAAAAATTGGAAACTTAGAGGTACTATTAAATAAACCATGATTTTTTGATCTGTTGATGCCTTGGAATACTATGTAACTATTAAAAAGAATGAGGCAGATCTTGGAACAGAATAGAAAGCCCAGAAATAAACCCACAATTATATGGTGAATTAATCTTCAACAAAAGAGGAAAGAATATGCAATGGGAAACAAGAGTCTCTTCAACAAATGATGCTGGGAAGCCTGGACAGCCACATGCAAAAGAGTGAAAATGGACCACTTTCTTACACCATACACAAAAACTCAAAATGGATTGAAGACCTAAATATGAGACCTAAAACCATAAACATCCTTGAAGAGAGCACAGGCAGTAATTTCTCTGCCAACAGATGTAGCAACATTTTTCTAGATGTGTCTCCTGAGGCAAGGGATACAAGAGCAAAAATGAACTATTGGGACCACATCAAAATTAAAAGCTGAACAGCAAAGGAAACAATCAACAAGAAAACTAAAAGGCAACCTACTGAATGGGAGAAGATTTGACATATCCAATAAAGGGTTAGTATCCAAAATGCATAAAAAAACTGATATAACTCAACACCCCCCCAAAATAACAATTAAACAATTAAATTTAATGAACAATTAAAAAATGGACAGAAGACATGAACAGACATTTCTCTGAAGAAGACATCCAGATGGCCAACAGACACAAGAAAAAGGTATTCATCATCACTTACCATCAGGGAAATGCAAATCAAAACCACAATGAGATATCACTTCACACCTGTCGGAATGGCTAAAATCAACAACACAAGAAACAACAGTGTTGGGGAGGATGTGGAGAAAAAGGAACCCTCCTGCACTGTTGGTGGGAATGCAAACTGATGCAGCCACTCTGGAAAACAGTATGGAGTTTCCTTAAAAAGTTAAAAATAGGGGTCTCCTAGCTAACTCAGTGAGTAGAGCGTGCAACTCTTGATCTCAGGGTTGTGAGTTGGAGCCCCACACTAGGTGTGGGTATTACTTACAAATAAAATCTTTAAAACAACAGTTAAACATAGAACTACCCTATGATCCAGTAATTGCCCTACTGGGTACTCAAAATACAAAACACTAATTCAAAGGGATACATGCACCCCTAAGTTTATTGCAGCATTATTTACAATAGTCAAACTATAGACACAGCCCAGGTGTCCACTGATGGATGAATGGATAAAGAAGATGTGGTATATATGTACAACGGAATATTGTTCGGCTATTTGCAATGACATGGATAGAACTAGGGAGTATAATGCTAAGTGAAAATAAGTCAGTCAGAGAAAGACAAATACCATATAATCTCACTCATATGTGGAATTTAAGAAACAAAACAAATGAGTACAGGAAAAAAAGACAGAGAGATAAACCAAGAAACAGACTCTTAACTTTAGAGAACAAATTTATGGTTTGTTCAGAGGGGGGTGGGTTGAGGGGATGGGTAACATAGGTGATGGGAATTAAAGAATACACTTAGGATGAGCACTGAGTAATGTATAGAAGTGTTGAATCACTATGTTGTACACCTGAAACTAATATAACACTGTATGTTAACCACACTGGAATTAAAATTTAATAAATTTAATAAAAAAGTCCAAAACAAAACAAAAAAATCCTTAGTTATCTGATGGCATCTATACAGTGGAAATTATATCTGAATACAAAGGGATTTTTTTTAAGATTTATTTATGAGAGAGAGAGGAGAGAGTGCATGCATGCGAGTAGGGGGAGAGGCAGAGGAACAGAATCTTCAAGCACACTCCGCAGTGAGCGCAGAGCACAATGTGGGGTTTGATCCCACAACCCATGAGATCATGACCTGAGCCAAAATGAAGAGTTGGTCGCTCAACTGACTGAGCCACCCAGGTGCCCCTGGATACAAAAGGTTTTATTTGCTACAAAACAATACAAAACAAAAAAGAATGAGGAAGATCTACATTCATTCATCCATGATTTATTAAGTGATTAAAAATAAACATCAGAGCACTCTAGTGGGAATCCATTTGTGTAAAAACATAAACATAACAAACCCCTTCTTGCATAAATTTATATCTAATTATGTCAGCATAATTGGAAAGGTATAGAATAATACTCACTGGATGTTACCACTGGTTAATCAGTAAAGTGGTTGTAGAAATAGATAGGGGAAGGGCCCCTGGGTGGCTCAGTCAGTTAAGCATCCGACTCTTGATTTTGGCTCAGGTCATGATCTCATAGTCTGGGATCAAGCCCTACCTACCTCAGGCTATGTGCTTAGTGGGGAGTCTGCTTGAGATTCTCTCTCTCCCTCTCTATTTTTTTTAACAATATATATTTTTTAAAGTACTCATTTGACATATAGAGAGCGAGAGAGGGGACACAAGCAGGGGGAGTGGGAGAGGGAGAAGCAGGCTTCCCGCAGAGCAGGGAGCCCGATGCGGGGCTCGATCCCAGGACCCTGGGATCATGACCTGAGCCGAAGGCAGATGCTTAACGACTGAGCCACCCAGGCGCCCCTCTCTCTCTCCCTCTCCCTTTGCCCCTCCCCCGACTCCTGGGCGTGCTTGTGTTCTCTCTCTCTTTCAAATAAATAAATAAATCTTAAAAAAAAAAAAAAAGAAAGGGACAGGGGAGATTATTGATTTTTTTTCTTAATCTTTGCATTATGTCATTAGTTGCAGTGAGCATGGAGAAGTATAAAAGAGAAAAATAAAAAAGACAAGACAACACCATAAGACAAGCACAAGGCATTCCAGGGAGAAGTCAGCTTTTCAATTTGGGAGATCTGGGAAGGCTTCGTGGAAGAGGCGGCATGGAAGCTGGGTCTTGAAGGAGGGAGACGTTTGTTGAGAGAGGACTGTGTGGCATTCTTCCCAGCAGAGGGGTCAGCTGTGTCAAGTGAAGGAGGGAAATGGAAAGAAAATAATCATATGCTGAGTACCTACACTGAACACAGACACTTGTATCAATCCATCCAAGTGTTTAGACTTATTCTACAGATGGCGGAACTAAGGCTCCAAGAAGTTAAGTGAACAGCTAAAAGGACACACAGCTGGTAATTGGCAGAGCCAAGTTGACTCCATGTCTTTCTCATCCCAAATTCTCTTTCTGTGACTATGAAGATTGTTTTGTGTCTGGGCGATGTGGTTCGAATGGGCAATATGGTTCGTGCTCCCCCCCAATTATATGTTGAAATCTAATGCCCAGTGTAATGGTATGAGGAAGTGGGACCTTTGGGAAGTGAATAGGTCATGAAGCTGGAGCCTTCATGAATGGGATTCATGCTTTTATTTTAAAAAGACCCCTGGAGAGCTCACTAGCTCCTTCCTTCTACCATATGAGGATACCGTGAAAAGACAGCCATCTATGAACCAGGAAGTGGGCTCCCAGCAGACACCAAATCCCCCAGCGCCATGATCTTGCACTTCCTAAACTCCAGAGCTGTGAAAAAGAAATGTTTGTTGTTTACAAGTCACACCGTTTATGGTATTTGGGGTATAACAGCCCAAGAGAGCTAAGACGCTGAGCAGAGTATGTACCTTGAACACTATGTCTCTGCAAATGGGATCGAGCATGGGGAGGCTGCTGTGATCTCCTCAAGGCAGACTTCACTGCCCACCATGTCTGGGTGGAGAGCCTCCCGCAGGCTCCACACAGCCCCCGTGCCAATTACCCTTGCCTAGTCCAGCTCATCCCGGCAGGCTGATCAGCCACACGAGCCAGGATGAGCCCATGGGGAGGGTCTGTACCCCAGAAAGGAGGGCTGGACACTCAGAGGGACAGTGGGTACTTCTGACATGACAAAGCAGCCTGGGCTTTTAGCTTCATTTCCTGTTTCTTCCCCAGTCCCGGCTGCCCTGAAACAGCCTGCACTCCCATGCCTTCCTGCCTTTGTTTATGCTGTTCAGAATGCCTTTCCCCATAGCTCATTCTCTCTGGAAAACAATTCTCAAGGCCCAACTCAAATGGACCTCATCTTCCTTTTATATCCATGGGGACATGTGACCCTCCCCATTCAAAATAGGAATCAGCCCCTCCACTTTACATCTGAGGCCCCCACTTCATGTATGAGGGCCCCAAGGCTCCCAGAGATGAAGCAATTCTTTCAGAGTCCTTCAGCCCTGGGCGACGAGAGACCAGGGTTCTAGTTCTGGCTTTGCCATTCGTGTGTCACCTTAGGCAAGTCTCTGCCCCCTTCTGGGGCTTAATTCTCCACTCTAACATGGTGGGTGTTGGGATGTGGCCTGAGATACTCTTTGCAATGCTGTCTTGTTTGATGCTATGGCAACAAAGGAATTCAAACAGCTCCTTGGTGTTGCCTGTGACCAGATCTTGTTTCCCTTTGGCCCAGCTCCAAGAGCAAGCGCTGCTTCCCTCTGCCCTCCTCCCTCTGCTCCCACTCTTTGTTCTTCCTGAGACAAAGCTGCCAGCCCCTCTCCTCTCCAGGCGGCTGGGCTTTGAGCCAGCCAGCCAAGTGGCAGCTGGGACTCAGATGAAAGGGTCCTTAGAGGGTTGCCTGTGGCCAAGTGCCCAGCCCAGCACAGCCCAGGGCCTGGCAGCCCTGGGCCCAGCTGTCCCACAAGGCATCCTGCCACACACAAGGCTCCCTTTGTGGGCCCTGCAGCAGGGGAGACCCCTGCCAACAACCCACAAGGACCCTCTTCCCCCTCCCTTTGCTCCACACCGGCTTGAGAAATATGCAGGTCCTTAGAGAAAGGTCCAGGCCTGGGCCTGGCTGGCCTGACTTTGGGCCAGGCACCTTGGAGAGCTTTGTCCCATTTAATCTTCAGAACAGCACTGGTAGCAGGTAGTGCTATTCCCTTTTAGAGAGGAAGGACACAGATACCTGAGGGCCCACCATGTGCCGATCACAGTGCCAGGCACTGGGAAAAGAGTAGTGAACCAGAGGACAAGAGCCAAGTGCAGGGAGCTCACTGTCAGCAGGGACACAGGCTGCTAAATAACTACACAAATAAATATCTGATTACACAGGATGCTCAGTGCTCTGAGGCTAAAGAGCAAAGAATCATGAGAGCACACAGATCATGGTGGGCTTATTAGTGGGGAACCAGGACAATGAAGCCTTCCTGGGGTGAGGTCTGAAGGGGAGGGGGTAGGAGGGTGGGTAGGGAAGGGTACACAAGGCCCTGAGGCCTTGAGGCAGGTGGGAGGTGCTGAGTTAGGGGAGGGACTGGAAGAAGGAGGTCGGGCAGGAGTGAAGAGGGGTGTCCCTTTTGATCACCTTTGGCTGAGACAGCCTCTCGATGGAAAGGCCACATTATAAGCCCCAGAAGTAGTGCCTCCATGAATCAGCTTCATAATCAATCAACGTATGCTCCCATCCCCCTGGAAAGCCCTCCCACTCTGCTCAGGGAATTCTTTTTTTTTTTTTAAGATTTTATTTATTTATTTGACAGAGAGTACAAGTAGGGGAGCAGCATGGAGAGGGAGAAGCAGGCTCCCCACTGAGCAGAGAGCCCGATGCGGGGCTCGATCACAGGACCCTGGGATCATGACCTGAGCCGAAGGCAGATGCTTAACAACTGAGCCACCCAGGCGCCCCAGGAATTCTTTATTTAGAAGCAAGTCTCCTTAACTCTGGGAGCCTCACATTTGTCACCTCAAAAATGGGAGTTGTGATGCCCCTACGGGGTTTCCAGGAGGAGTCCAGGAGGCAATGTACAGCCAGTGCCAGGCACGGCGCAGGCACAGATGCCTCTCCCTGGAGACCTGTATAGGGAGGGGGCTTGGCTGGGCTTCCGTTTGAAGCCCTACCCCCTGACCCAGCAAGCTCCTCTCTGGGGGGCAGGAGGCAGCCAGAGCTTCTGGGTAGAGGTTAGAATTTGCTCAGCTTGGCCTTGACTGCAGGGACACAGAGCGTGGCTGGAGGCCAAGTGTGCCCCGAGTTCACCAACTCATGAGCCCAAAGAGGAGGAACCAAGATGCTCAGAGTGGTGAATGGTAATAAAAGGAAACCTCTGTCCCATAGGCATTGTCTCCTTTATCTCACAGCGACCCTGTAGGGAAGACTAAAGGGGAAGAGCAACATCATCCCCATTTTCCAAGAGGGGAAATCGAAATTCAGAAAGGCTATTTTTCTAAGTCAGGATCAAATCCAGGAGTCTGGTTCCAGAGCCCGTGGTGTTGGCCACTCCCTGCCCTGCAGGCCAGGGCCCAGAGCCAGCGCTGCCCGACGCCCAGCCATAGCCTCTTTGAGAACACACGGTGGTCTAGTCCAAATCTCCCAGCACCCCCCTGTCAGGCCCGGGGCCTCAGTTTCCTCACTCATATAACTGTGAAGTCGACAGCTAGGCTTGATGATGGTTAAGGTCCCTTCCAACAGTATCAGTCTTGTTTCCTTATAGTGCAAATGATGTCAGGATGAACCCCTAAAAGCCATGGGGTGCCACTTCCACTCTTTGGATCAGCGTCTAGAGCACAGGGGTTGAAAGATGTGTGTGCAAAGTGTGCGTGCAAAGATGTTCATTGCAGCACTGTTTATAGAAGCAAAAGACTAGAATAGAATAGAAACAGCCTAAATGTCCATCACTTGGGGACTAGTTGAATAAATTAGAGTACATCCACATTCTAGAATATTCTACATCAACTACAAAAAATGAGGCAGACTATATATATATATATATATATATATGTGCACTCCTGCATTTGCATTGATAATTTCCAAAAGGATATACAGGAGACTTGGTCATCATTACCTCTCAGGAGAGTCCTAGGAGTCTGCCATGGGTGGAAAATTACTTTTTGTTGTATATTCTTTCATACTGTCTTAATTTCTTACTATGTATACGTCTGTTTCTATCCCCCCTTTCTCCTTTCTGCCATCCATTCTTCCTGCCTCCTTCCAAACATTCTCTAGATGTGTTTCTTGTTTTTCTTTTCTTTCTTTTCTTTTAAGCAGGCTCCACACCCAGCATGGAGCCCAACGCAGGCCTTGAGCTCATAACCCTGAGATCAAGACCTGAGCTGAGACCAAGAATTGGACACTTAACCAACTGAGCCACCCAGGCACCCCTGTTGTTTCTTTTTTAAAAACAAGTCCTATAGGGGTGCCCGGCTGGCCCAGTTGGAGGAGCATGCGACTCTTGATCCTAGGGCCATGAGTTCAAGCCCCACACTGGGTGTAGAGATTACTTAAATAAATAAAGTAAAACTTTAAAAAAACCACACACACCAAAACAAGTCCTGTAGAGGACAGATCATGGGACCTGGGCTTAAGTCCTGGCCTTGACATTAACTACACGATCTTATGCAAAGCCCTTCTTCTCACTGGGCCTCAGTTTTGCTACCTGTAAAATAAGGTCACTGGGGAGGTAATCGTCAAATCCCTTCAGGGCAGAGGTGGGACTGAATGGCCCTGAGTGATCCACATTCCCCCGAACCGGCCACAGTGAAGCAGAGGAGACCGCTGTGCATGACCTCAGTAGTACCAGTCCCAGTCTGAATTTATGGAGGGTAAGCACCCGGACATGCCCCGTAGCGGACAGGTGTAACATCTCCACCTGCCTTCTACTCACCATCCTTCCTTGTAAGGGACCAGGTTCCCTCTGGGGACCAACCCCGCCTTTACTGCCGCCATCTTGTAGCTTGAGAATGAAGTTGACATACGAAGGAAAGTAGAATTGAGAGAGGATGAGAAGTTTGTTTCTAGCTCTCACTGGAGCACTGACCAAGCTATTGCTAAGGCCCTAGTCCAGTTAGGTACCTCGGGTATTCACTTGGGACTTAAGCCGTTTCACATTGGATCTATCCGTCACTTACATGCTAAAGAGGCCCAGTGGGTATGAATCCTGCGCTGTATCTCTGCCATTTGTTTCTCCAGATTTACCTCATCCTTCCCTGCTCTGCACTCTGGAGGCTGATCTTCGGGGATCACATCCACAGGCTCCCTGCTCTCTGGCTTCCTCCCACGTTAGTCCCACAGGAAGCCTAGCGGGATATCAGAAGGTAAGGGGAGGCTGAGGTGAGAGTCCTTATTGCCTGGTCCTCTCCCGACCCAGGGCCTGTAAGCCAGCTGCTCCTTTCATCTGAAGGTCCCAGTTCCTGTCAGGTGCCCAGGCCACACAGCTGTTCTCTGGGGTTCTGGTAACTGCTTTCTCCCTCACCCTCTGCAGGCTCCCTCCTGCTAATAGCCCTAGGGATGCCCCACTCCTCAGGGCTGGTGCTGCCATACCTCTATAAAGAGTGCCATTATTAAACTCTCCTCAAATCTGCAGCTCAAGTGAGCTCGTATGTGTCCTGCCTATGGGTGTTCTTGAGTGTGAGTGTGTGTGTGTGTGCGCGCGCGCGCGCGCACGTGTGCTCACGTGCGCGCACGTGTGCTCACGTGCGCATGCACGGTCGCTGTGCCATCACTTGACAGTTAATCATGAGCTGGGACAGGAAGGGAACTGATTTTACTGGGTATCCACCATGCACCGGGCTCCACATAGGGCGCCTTCTCTACACGACTGGGTTCGTCCTCACAAGGCTGTGAACTAGGTATTTTTAGCCACACCTTACAGAAGACAAAACAGAGGCCCAGATTGGGAAGGGAACTCACCTAGAGTCTCACGGCTGAGTAGCAGTGGAATTGGAATCCAGCAGGATTGGGAATCCACATAGGTCTGGATCTAAACCCCGTGCCTTTTAGCCCCTCAGGTACCACTTTCCAAAATGCCGGCTTCATTCTCATCCTGTACATCTCCACTTAAATGTCACCTTCCTCAAGAGGCCTTCCATGACCACTGCATTTGACCACTCAGTGGAAGTCACCACTGAGATTCTTCTTTTTTATTGAAGATTTTATTTTATTTATTTATTTATTTATTTATTTATTTATTTATTTATTTGAGAGAGAGAATGAGAGAGAGCACGAGAGGGAAGAGGGTCAGAGGGAGAAGCAGACTCCCCGCTGAGCAGGGAGCCCGATGCGGGACTCGATCCCAGGACTCCAGGATCATGACCTGAGCCGAAGGCAGTCGCTTAACCAACTGAGCCACCCAGGCGCCCTATTTATTTATTTATTTATTTGAGAGAGTGAGAGACAGAGAAAGAGCGGGGAGGTGAGAGGAAGAGGAAAAGGGACAAGCCGACTCTGCACTGAGTGAGCAGGGCTCCATCTCACCGCCCCGAGATCACAACCTGAGCTGAAATCAGAGTTGGTTGCTCAACCGACTGAGCCACCCAGGTGCCCTCTGAGATTCTTCTTCATAGTGCCCTGTGCTTTTCCCTCGTGACGAGTATTTGTTTGCTTATTTATTTAATGTCTGTCCCACCCGTTGGCTTCTAAGCTCTGCGAGGCAGCCCGTTTCCATATCTGTCCTGTTCACCACTCTCCTCCTGTGCCTGGCACAGTCGCCTGCTACACGCTAGGTCCCAAAGGAATGTTTGCTAAATGAAAAAGTGGCAAAGGAAAGGAACAAACGTTTATTATGCTCTTGCCCAATGCAATTATGGACCATCTCATTTTCTCTTCACAACAATCTTAGGAGGTACGTGTTGTTGTCCCATTTCGCTGATGAGGAACCCGAGGTCAGAGAGGGAGTGCGACTCTCCCAGAGTCATGCACCTTAGAGCCAGGGTTCCAACGCAGGTCTCCCTGATGTCACAGCTGTGCTTTTTCCGGGGTGCCCCTCTGTGCCCTACTCAGGTGCTCACAATGGGCAAAGAGGAGGAGGGACTGACCAGTGGAACTCGCATGAATCATTCCTGGACAAACAGAAACTTCAGGGAGCAAATAGTGTCTGCTTTGGCCACTCCCCTGGGACCGAATCACTCCCAGACCCTCTTGGGCACACACCCTGCCAGCCCAGCCAGGAAACCATTCTCTTCCCTGTTTGCCCTCCTGTTTTCAGCCTGGCCCTATCTGGTCTGTAAGTCTCTGCAAACACCCTGTACTTTGCCTTTCTCTGTAGAGCTGCCCATGGCTAATCATCTGCTTGCCAAATTCCGAGGGCGGGTCCTGGGCACCAAGTGTGTGGCGTGTCCCTGAGATCCGCATACGGGCCAGTTCACTAGCTGGTGCAAACAAAGCAAGGGGCTCTCCTGCTGAGTCTGCAGGACCACACAGCAGCCCAGGCTGGGGGGAGGATCTTTTCTTTCCTTCTTCCTTTGCTCCCAGACCCTGCCCAGTTCCCTCTTTACAATCATTGCCACCCAAATGGGGCTGGGGGAGCTTCTGAGATGCGGAGTCATGTGTTTTTTGTTGTTGTCTTGAGCTGGAAATCGTTACACAGGTGTGTTTACTTTTTGTGAAAATTACTTGGGTGCATTCCTCTGTGGACAAAATTATATGTCAATAAAAAGTTTGTTTAAAAAAAAATCATTGCGGGGCGCCTGGGTGGCTCAGTTGGTTAAGTGACTGCCTTCAGCTCAGGTCATGATCTCAGGGTCCTGGGATCGAGCCCCGCATCGGGCTCCCTGCTCCGCGGGAAGCCTGTTTCTCCCTCTGACCCTCCCCCTGCTTGTGTTCCCTCTCTCGCTGTCTCTCTCTGTCTCTGTCAATTAAATAAATAAATAAAATCTTTAAAAAAAAAATCATTGCTACCCACTCCTGCCCCAGGGTTCCTCTATACTCCCTCAATATTCCCTCAAACCCATCCAGAGACCCTTCTCATCTAAGAGTTTCTGACAGAAGCCTCCCCAGCAGAGACAGGGTAACATGAAGGAAGCAATGTGGGCAGTGGCCCAAGTGCTGGGACCTCCTGAGTCCTCGGGTCCCGCTCCTGGTGGGCAGCCCCCACAACTCCGCCCTGGCATCTGGTGAAGCCCTGAAGGCTTCTCTCTGGTACAGGCTGAGTGAGAGCTTGGATACCCTCCCTACTCCTCCCGGGATCGCTTTTCTAGGGCATGCTAGCAGCCTCTAGCCCAGATACTGCATGGGAGCTAGGGTACTGCCACCTACTGTCACTGAGAAGAGCAGCTCCCATGCCTTGTACTCAGGACCTCTGCCCTTAGGTTCCTGGAGAGGAATGATCTGCATCCCATCCAGCTCCCCATTCACTGGCTGCCTGCCCTAGTGTTTGGGCCCCCTGCTTCTCACACAGCCCCAGCACACCTTAACCCAGAGGAAGGGGGCTGCTGTGCACACCTAGTAGGTGGTGGGAGCAGAACTCCTGCAGCTTAACCCAGCAGGAGTGTCAGACTAGGCTTCTGGTGACAAGCTCCAGCTCCTTAAACAACCAGGGAACTTCTTAGAAGGCTATCAATGTCCTCTGAGTTGGGGCAGAGGTCATGCTGCCCCCATTACACACATCCACTAATAAGATTTGAAGCATACCATTTTAAAGTTTGGTTTGAACATGAATGCCCTTTTTTTTTCCATCTAGGATCGTGAGGATATCCCCCATATCATTAAGGGCTCTGCAGAACCCCATCTGTAATGACCACACAGTTTGTGCTATATGTATGTATCATAAATCTATCAAGCCACATTTCATTTCTTCCTTCTCTCTTTTTTCTCCTTTACTATAAATAGCACTGCAAGAAGCATCCTTTACATCTAAGGCACTGTGCAAGGAATATGCACTTTTTTGAGGATCTTATTCCCCATTCCCAAATGACGAGGAAGGCTGTGCCCACCATCCAGGCGCACACGGTGTGGTTGCCTCAGATTCTGTTTTTGCCCCAAGTTCAGAGTTGGCCCCGCAGACCCCGCAGGCCCCACAGCGGGCTACAAGGGCTGAACACACAAGCTGGTTTGCAGGCAGGGCCCGACACTCAGCCAGGTCACCTCCACTGCCCGTGGCTTCCTGGGCTCGGGAGCACTGATTTTTTCTGTACTGGTCAGACACACCAGCTAAGCCATTCCCCCCGCCTCCACCTCCTGCTCCATGTTCTCTTTTCTTTTTCCTGCCTTCTCCTTCGTCTCCCTTTCTCTTCCTTTTCTGTCTCTCCTTCCTTTTGTTTTCTCCTTCTCCCTCCACGTCTCCACTCTGTGTCTCCCCTTTGACTTGGAGCTTCTTTCTCTCTGCCTCTTTTCTCTCCGCTTCCTCTGCGGCTCTACTCTTTTCCCTCACCTTTGCACCTTCCTCCTGGAACTCAGCCTTGTTTCTCTTGTCTCTTTTCTCCTTACCCTCTGGGGCTCTCTGTCCTCTACCCACCACTCCTGCCGTGTGAGTCATAATTTCCCCTGGGAGATAAGGCAGCCTTTTTCCCGATAGGCCTTGATCTGAAGGAGCAGTGAGTTTGCCTCCCACAAAGGGCAAAGCTAACAGATCTCGGAATGGGGAGCTGCCTGGTAAACCAGCATGACTCAGGGCTTCCAGGTTGGGAGAATCACCGTCCATCAATCAAGCTGCCCTTAGAGGCTTTGTCATCCTGGGGGCCAGCATGCTGTGCGTGATGACTCACCAGGACAGCCTTGGCATGGTGGCAGCCATGCCAAGGGGGTGGGGAGGGGTGCTGGAGTTTATGATGTTGCCCCTGGGAGGACACCTCCTCTCTGTGGGCAGGCCCAGGGCTGGATGCTGGGGACCCAGGAATGCAGCAGATTCAGGCCTCACAGCCATGTTTGTCACTGTGTGGCCTCACATCACAATCGTCAGGTAGGATGTTTATAACAATTCAGGTTGCTGGGTCCTAATTCATCTTTATTAAACCAGAATATCTGGCGATGGGAGTCAGGAACCTTCACATTAAAGATCATTTTGATGCAAAGGCTGGTAAGTATCTGTTAGACTTCTAGATGCACACACCCTCTGTTCCAGTAGCCCATTCCTGGGACTTTCTTCTAACAAAATATTCCCACATGTATTATGCACGGGGATTTTTTTTGCAGTATTGTTTGTATTATCAAAAAATTGAGAACACCTTGAATGTAATGTCCATTAGAGAATGGTTAAATAAATGATGATGTCTCCTACTGTGCAATAATATTCAGCCATTAGAAAAGAATGCAGCATTCATAGAGACAGAAAGGTGATTAGAGGTTACCAGGGTTTGTGGGGTAGGGATTAAGGAGTTATTGCTTAATGGGTACAGAGGTCCTGTTTGGGGTGTTGAAAATTTTGGAGGCTGGTAATGGTTGCACAATACTGTGAATGTAATTAATGTTACTAAATTGTATACTTAAACATGGTTGAAATGGCAAATTTTATGTTTTATATATATAAATATATATACACAATAAAAAGAAAAGAGAATAAGGTAGAATCACATGCACTAACATGGAAAGATACCCAAGGTAGATTGTTCAGTGAAAATGGCAATTGTGGACCAAGAAGTATAGTAAGAATTATTAAATTCTGTGTGTGTTTGTGTGCGCGTGTGTGTGCGTGCACGTGCATGCCAGGAAAAGACAATAAGGAATCATACCACCCTCTTAAAAGTGGTTGTCACTGGAGGTTAGGATTGACAGGACAGGCAGGAAAAGGGAGACTCTTTGTCCTTTCTATGATATCAAAAAGAGGGGCGCCTGGATGGCTCAGGCAGTTAAGCAGCTGTCTTGGGTTCAGGTCATGATCCCAGGGTCCTGGGATCGAGCCCCGCATCGGACTCCCTGCTCAGCAGGGAGCCTGCTTCTCCCTCTCCCTCTGCCTGCCGCTCTGCCTACTTGTGCTCTCTATCTCTCCGTCAAATAAATCAATAAAATCGTTTAAAAAGAAAAAAAAAAAAGAAGTGGTGGGGTTATGGGTAATTTTGGATTTTGGGGGGTATTTTTCATACAAAAAATGGGGGCACCTGGGTGGCTCAGTCGGTTAAGTGGCTGCCTTCTGCTCAGGTCATGATCCGAAGGTCCTGGGATCCAGCTCCGCTTTGGGCTCCCTGCTCCATGGGGAGCCTGCTTCTCCCTCTGCCTGCCGCTCCCCCTGCTTGTATTCTCTCTGTCAAATAAATAAATAAAATCTTTAAAAAAATGTAAACACACTCAACAAAACAAATACCATCCTTGTTCTCAAAGAGCTCAGAATCGAATGAGATTAAGATAATTCCAACCAAACACTGTTTGTGACAAGACCTGCGGAAACACGGTGGAGGGGGTCACAGTCAGGGAAGTCTTCCAGGAGGAGGCAACATTTTGGCTCTGGCCTTCAAAAACCACAAGGAGTCAGCTAAGTGGAGAAGCGGAGCTAGAACTCTTCTGGGGGAAGGAAAGACAAAGGTTAGAGAGAAAGCATGAAGTTAGGGAAGTGTCTGTGACGCCCAGGAGCTGAAATGCGGCGGCATGCCTTGCGCGCAGCAGCGGGAGAGTGAAAGTTTTCTGCGCGGGGGGTGGAGAGGTGGGGGGGTGACAATCGATTGATCCGAATTTGTGTTTTGGGTAGATCCTCTGATGAGGTCTTTTCTGGACTGAGGTTGGAGACCCTGCTCCCTGGCAAAGTCTGGAAATTAATAAGGTGTAAACGGAGTCTTTCCCAGTCACCTCAGAATTTCAGCTGAGGCCCCAAAGGCTGAGACATTGGCAGAGTTGCTGACCCTGAACAGAGAGGCTGGACCATCTGTGCCGTACCCCGAAGGAGGGAGGGCAGGGCAAAGACCGCCTCCTCACCTACTCCTGGCCACAGGGAGCAAGCTAAATCCCCAGGAAGGTGGGAGGACACTCTCCTTGGAGAGGTGTCAGAGCACTCGGCTCTGCCTGTCCTCCAACCCACTCTTCACCAGGGACTGGAAGAAGCTGTCGTCCCCTCACCTCGAACCAGGAGAGGCTTCAGGAGAACTATTTTGGGAGTCTGAGGTCTGGAATCTGGTGGCAGCTGGCAAATGAGGGGCTCCTGGCAAGGAGCTGTTTCCTGTGCAGCACGTGCAGACCCCACAGAAAGGAGCAGAATGTAGGCCTTCTGGAAAAGGACCCCGCGGAAGAGGGCTTCCATTTAGGGGTGAGGGGACCCCAGCAGAAAGAGGCTGGAGGTGTAAGGAGGAATGCTGAAGCAGAGGGGTTGTAAGGAGCCCGCAGGAGGAGGCACCTCCCTCTTTAGGGGTACTGCACTGGACAGTGCGGTGCGTCTCCAAGGAAGCCCATCAAAGTGCCCCTAAGAGAAGGTGTCCGCATAAGGACCCTGCCACGCCCAAGTGACCTCCGAGGCTGTGACTTCTCCTCCCCCGCCGCCCCGGCCAACCAGAAGTTGCCCCGGGGAGGGGCGGCAGCGGCACGCCAGCGCCAGGGCGCCCAGGCTCCTCCCCAGCCCGCAGGTGTCCCAGCCCGAGGTGGCCGGAACCGCGGGAGGTTTGCTGTAACGCAGGCCTGCACTTAAGTAATCACCCAACAAGAAACGGGAAACTCAGAAAAGCTAGGGGACCTGCCGAGATTTCATCCGGGAACAGTGAAGCATGAGTCCACAAAATCCGTTCGAAAGGGCAATGGCAGGGAAAAAAGAAATCGTCTTTGTGCTTTCACCTACTGAGTCAAGCCCCTTTAATAAATAGCTACAAAACATTAAAGACGTCTATCTTGTGAGTGGGGTCCTGGAACGATAGTAAGATTTTCCTCCCACTCTCTCCCCTATCGGCCAACCCTTTTCTATTAAAACGAGGCGGACAATTACCGCCTGGAAACTCGTGTGTTTCCGCTGGGGACGAGTCCCGGCTCGCTGGCTGGGGTTCAGGATCCGCGTCGCTCCAGGCTGCGGAGCTGAGGTCCTCGCCGGCCCTGCATCGCCCCCTGCTGGCGGGAACCGCAGAGGTCGGCGCCCCGCCCGGCCTTCCCCGAGCCCGCAGTTTTTGTGGCGAGGCACCCCTTGGTGCGCGAAGCGGGCAGAAGAAGGGTGTACCCTTGCAGCCAGGACGGGGGCCGCCTATCTGATAGGGGAGGGAGCCGATCTGGTCGGAAAGGTCAGCGGAGGGGGTGAGCCCGGGCAAAAGGGGGTGAGGTAGGAAGAGGGGAAGCAAGGCTTTGGAAGTTACTGCGGAGGGTGCGGTTATATTGAGGAGTCATCAGTATTTTTGCTATTTTGTGTGTCTGGGCTTTTTGCTCAAGTTGGTACCTTTGCCTGGAAAACATTTCCCACTTTTCCTTTTTATTTTTTTAAGAACTTAATGTATTCAAATATATTGAGAATGAATATGAAAACAATTCATGTGCCCATTACTCAGCTTGAGAAATAAGACCTAATAAATATAAAGTACCCTTTCACCACCACCCGTGGTTCCTTAAATTCATGTTTTCATTCCCATGTAAATTTTTATTTACTGTTTATGTATGTATTCATAAATATAGATGCAGGAAATCAGAAAAATTGTAATAGATATATCCTTTCTTCTATATATACTGTATAGAATATACGCTACATATGTATACTTTCAAATATACTATAGTTATACAGGGAGAGGGAGAAACATTCCCCCCCTTAGCACCCTGCCTTTAAGATTGTTCTCGTCTTTCCCTGACTTGCGAACTCCACAAAGTTGTTACCCCTTCAGGAAGCTGAAAGATGGTCAAGAGGGTGCAGCTGTCGCCCCTCTCATCCTACTTCAGCCACATCAGTTTCTTCTCAACTTATTTTATTCATTGGGCTTCTGTACAAAGTTTCATTTAAAGAACTAGCATGGTAGGTTAAAACAAAGTGGAAAGGGTTGAGGAGTGTGGTAGGTGCTATGTCCTAATCCTAGCATCTGTGATTATGTTAGATTGCATGGCAAAGGGGAATGAAGGGTACAGACGGAATTAAGACTGCTAATCAGTGAACCTTGAGATAAGATTATCCTGGATTACCCAGGTGGGCCTAACAAAATAACAACAGTTCTTGTAACTAGAAGAGAAAGACCAGAAAGGTGGCAATATGAGAAAGCTTTTGCTGGCTTTGAAACTGGAGGAAGGGGCCACCAACCGAGAAATGCAGGCAGCACTCTGGCCTGGGTCCCAGTCTAAGGGCCAGCCCTGTGGGCAGAGTGAGAGGTCCCCCCAGCAAGGGTGTCTCCTGGAGGTCTTCTGTCAGGGACTGGCCATCTTGAAAGGAGGCAGCTGAGCCAAGGCCCCACCACCACTGAGGTTTCTGGAGTCCAGGTACTGGTGTTGACAGCCTGCCCCTGAGGGTTTCCCCTGAGGGGGAGCTCAGTAAAAGTGGGTCAAGTGAACAAAATGGAAGAAAGAGTGAAGAAATAGCTGGGAAGCACACCAAGGTAGACAGATCCCCATAGTTTTTATTCATGCATCCTTTCAGTCAATAAACTAAGGAAACTTTCTTTTTTTTTTTTTTTAAAGATTTTATTTATTTGAGCAAGAGAGAATGAGAGATAGAGAGCACGAGAGGGAAGAGGGTCAGAGGGAGAAGCAGACTCCCCGCTGAGCAGGGAGCCCGATACGGGACTCGATGCGGGACTCGATCCCGGGACTCCAGGATCATGACCTGAGCCGAAGGCAGTCGCTTAACCAACTGAGCCAGCCAGGCGCCCCTAAGGAAACTTTCTTGAGCGCTTGTGGTCCTGGAGTCACAAGGAAGAATTAGACCAATTTCTTGTCCACAGGGGGTCCCAAGTAGAAGAGAGACAGACATGTTTTCTGTATGAGTGACTAATCTTGTCTGGTCACAGATTTTTTAAAAATATTTAATTTATTTATTTGACAGAGAGACAAAGCAAGAGAAGGAACACAAGCAGGGGGAATGGGAGAGGGAGAAGCAGGCTTCCCGCTGAGCAGGGAGCCCGATGTGGGGCTCAATCCCAGGACCCTGGGACCATGACCTGAGCTGAAGGCAGATGCTTAATGACTGAGCCACCCAGGCGCCCCTGGTCACAGAATTTTTAAATATCATAGCCCTATTGTAAATGATACATATATCAGTGAAATCCTTCCAGGGGAGTGAATAAAACATGATTAGAAATATAAATTGGAGAGGCGCCTGGGTGGCTCAGTTGGTTAAGCGTCTGCCTTCAGCTCAGGTCATGATCTCAGGGTCCCAGGATCGAGCCCCACGTTGGGCTCCCCACTCAGCAGGGAGTCTGCGTCTCCCTTTCCCTCTGCCTCTCCCCCTGCTTGTGCTCTCTCTCTCTCTCTCTCTCTCAAATGAAGAAATAAGAAAAGAAGTATAAATTGGAGCCTCAGTTTTTTTGTCAATAAAGTAGAGGTAGGGTTGCATGATCCCTATAATACACTCGACTCTGATAGTCTGGACCTTTGACCCATCTGCAAGGGAGCACTTCTGCCTCTGCCTCTCACTCAGCGAGCCCAGAAGCCCTTAGGCTGACCCCAACCTAGTTGCATTAGTGGGAGGAAGGACTGGGCCCTCCCAGAACTGAGGGACGGGAGTGACAGGGAGGAAGTTGGGAGTGGAGGCTGGATGGAAAGACCTGCCAGTTTCCTGGGTCTCCTCTGGTCAGCAAACAGTGAAGTTTGCGGTGGATTCCCTGAACTGCAGAGATGCCTGTATTCTCAAGTAAGAGAAAAGGCCCGGGCCTCTTAGGGTGACATGAGGACTCCAGAGAAGGGACCCTGCCGCTCCCTCAAATAGCTCTCTTAGCTGGCCAATGGACTCTTGATGCCTCAAAATTCTCCATTCAGAAGACAGTGGGATTGGGGGGGGGGTTGTTTTTAGCTTGAAAGAGTCTCTACTTAGTCCAACTCCTCAATTTTGCTGAGACCCAGAGAGGTAGAGTGACTTGTTTAAGGTTACCCAGGGAGTTAGTTGAGTCTTTAAGGAGAATATTTTATGATCAGTAGTACTGGTTGTTCCCTCTGCCTCGGAGATAGATCCTCCAGAAACTGAGAGCATTGAGGTCTCAGCACAGGTATTTCTTCTCCCCTGGGGTAATAACTATGTTGGGAGTGAATGCTTGACTCCCTGGCCACAGACATGCCCTGGGGATCTTGTTGAAATGCAGTTTCCAGGGGCTCCTGGGTGGCTCAGTCAGTTAAGCATCTGCCTTTGGCTCAGGTCATGATCCCGGGGTCCTGGGATTGACTCCAGCATGGGGCTCCTTGCTCAGCGGGAAGCCTGCTTCTCCCTCTGCCTGCCGACCCCCCTGCTTGTGCTCTGTCTCTGGCTCTCTCTCTCTGGCAAATGAATAAATAAAATCTTAAAAAAAAGGGGGGGGGCTGCCTCTGCTTCCCCCTCTCGCACCCGCTTCACGCACGAACAACATGAGCTGTCCCAGGCGCTCCTCCAAGTTTGCTTTGAGCCTGGGCTGTGAGCTGGCACTGCAGTGACACGCCGCAGTTGAGAACGTGCCTGTTTTCCTTCTGGAAGTCTCTGTTGGGAGGAGTCAGAGGAGAAAGAAAAGTCTCTGTCGTAAATCCAACTTAGAGGCACTTTCCTTGGAAGGACAGAGCTTTCTGGGGCTCTAGAAAACAAGTAGTTTACATGAGTTTAGTAGGTGTGGGAGCGTGACCCATAATCTCAGACACCTGTCTCAGAGTAAACGCTAGGCGTGTGGGGACAAGTGCCAGACCCTTTGCTGCCTTATCATGCACTGCAGAGCTTACTTCTTGCTGGAAAGAGACTTCCAAGAGTTGAAGGAGAGCAATTTTAAGGGTATTACTGCCTTTCCTGTAAGTGAAGATCTAATGGAATGGGGAGCCGATATTGAAGGTCTACAAAATACATTTTGGCATGGATTATTCTTCCAACTGAAAATAAACTTTACATCACAATACAATTTTGTCCGTCCAGTTGCGAAATTCCTAACAATTCCCTTTCATCCAAATGTAGACCAAAATACTGGTCGGGCTTGTATAGATATTTTGGATGACCCCGGTAAGTGGAATAAAAGCTATACCTTGAGGAGCATCTTACTTACTCTCCAGGTTATGCTTTCTAATCCAGTGCTAGAAAATCCAGTGAATTTGGAAGCAGCCCAAATGCTGATTAAAGATGAATCTCTGTACAAACAAGAAGTTCTAAGATTTTTCAACCAACCAACACAATTGAGAAATAACAGCCCTGAGTTTCCTAAAGATCCAGATAAACTTATCAGATCAACTAAAGCAATCTCATTTAATGATTACTACAAGACATGGTCTGGAATAGCAACATGAAAAGCCACAGATACTATAGAAGTCCATGTAAGGTGGTCTAGCCTTATCTTATGTCATTTTGTATATATTAATCTCCTAATTATTAAAAAAAGAAAAAGAAAAAAATGCAGTTTCCAATTTAGTAGGTCCTGGGCAGGCCCTGAGAATCTGCATTCCTGACAAGCTCTCTGGTGATTAGATGCTGCTGGTCTGCAAACCACACCTGTAGTAAGTAGCAAGGCTCTAGCTATTTTATTTTATTTTACTTTGTTTCTAGTACATGTCACAATGTGATAGTATCATATTTATCTGTGCATATGTTCACTGTGGCTTTCTCCCTGCTAGATACAAACTGTCTGAGTGAGGTGCCTTGTCTGCTTTGTGCCTTGTTATATCTCCGGGCCCAGCACAGTGCAGACACAGGAAGCCCTCAATATGTGAGGTCCCCTGGGTGGAAAAGGGGCCAAGTTCTGGAGGGCAGGGACCTAGATGTCCTATTTCCTCCTGCCTCCCTGTGGCATAGCAGGGAGTAGGAATGCATCAAAGGGGTTCAGTATCTGGGGGTGGGGGTAGAACAGCTCTTGACTCTTGCCCCCTTGTGTTTCTCAATAGGTCAGGACTGAAGTAACAGTGCAAAGAAAAACAGCCTGAGGCTCGCAGATAGCAGATGACGCATAAGTATAAAAGTCATTTTTAAAATTAGGAAACTTGTTGCAACCTTAGTCTGAGTTCATTATCTGGCTGCCTGGACCCAAGCCCAGCCAGGGTCGCTTGGACACTGGCAGTTCCCGAGCACTATTTGTTCATCCTACCCCTGGTACCACATTCACATGGTGTTCCTGACCTGACCCTTGGGGCCCTTTACCCCAGTCCATCTGGGGCCCAGATCAGTTTATCCAACTTGGGGAATTCAGATCCCCTGAGGGTGAGGCCACCAGCAGCTTTGTGGAGGTCATTCCAGGAAGTGCCTCACTCAACCTCAGTTTCCCCACCTAAGAGCAGGGAAGCAAGGGAGGGGGAGAGGGGGAAGACTGGGGAAACCCAGTGACGCTTGAGGTCTAGTCTAGCTTCTGCTACCTCTCCCACTCACCGGTGGCCAGGACTTCCTTACTAGCAGTGGCCCAGCTGAACCAGATCATCTCCCAACTCTGGGATGTAGCATCTGGAGAGCAAAGACCCCTGAGTCCAGTGGACCTTGCTGAAGCAGAGCCATCTATCCTGCCCCACCACACCCCCTGAAAATAAAGACCCCATGTTCCTTCTTTCCTGCCTTCCTCCATTCCCCTCCCCACTCCTAGAACTTGTCTGAGTTTGGCCTATCCCCTCAGATCCCGTCTCTCTCTGTCCACGAATCCAAGACGCTGGGCAACCACTAATTCAGCAACATTTCATCCAGGGCCTTCCATCCGCCAGGTAGAGACCTGAAGGCAGTCTCCGTTTGTAGCCTGCTGGCCGGACAATGCCAGCCCCTGTCCTCTCCCTCCTCCCCGGGACTCCTGTATGATTGGCCCTTGTTCACTCACATGGCTCATTTGTTCTCCCAATTACCAATTTGCTCATTTTCTCCAGTTTTCACTAACACCCACCCATCCACTCACTCACTCACGTCCGCCACACTCACTCGTGGAATCTGTCTGGGAATGGACTGGCCTGAGATGGGGTTAGGACATAAATGCAGAGGCAGAATGACACAGAAGGCTCGGCAACCGTGTGCTCAGGTGGAGGCTCCCAAAGTCTGAGCTCGAGGGGCCCTCACAAAGATCAGCCCCCTCATTGAACAGATGGGGTAGAGGAGGCCCAGGGAGGCCTCAGTTGGCCCCGGGCCACTGGGTCAAAGATGAAGAAGCTGCCACTTGCAGGGCGCTTCTGGCCTGCCCACCATGCCGGGAGGATCAGCTCTCCCAGCCCTGTCCACATCACACTTTCTAGTCCTGAGCCAGAGACCGGGGGCTGGGTTCAAAAGGCAGGGTCATGCCCTCAGAGACCTGGACATGGATTCAGAAGGAGTTATACAACCAGGGCTGGCAGGGCCTTCCCTTCAGAGAGCTCCCAACCCTTCCCTTTATAGCCATGGACACCAGAGCCCAGGGAGCCTACCTGCAAGAGGGCCTGGCAGCAGCCCCAAACCCAAACCACAGGGTCCAGCCTCGTGGTCTTTGGCTGTACCCACTCCTCAGCCATCCTGGATGTCTGAATACAAAGGAAGCCCCACTTTCCGGAGGAGAAAACATTTTAAGGATATTTTTCCTGGGTGCCTGGGTGGCTCAGTTGGTTAAGCGACTGCCTTTGGCTCAGGTCATAATCCTGGAGTCCCAGGATCGAGCCCCACATTGGGGTCTCTGCTCAGTGGGGAGTCTGCTTCTCCCTCTCCCTCTGCCTGCAGCTCCCCCTGCTCATGCTCTCTCTCTCTCTCAAATAGATGCAATTTTTTTTTTTTAAGAATATTTTTCCTGGGATGCCTGGGTGGCTCAGTTGGTTAAGCTTCTGACTCTTGGTTTTGGCTCAGGTCATGATCTCAGGGTCATGGGATCGAGCCCCAAGTGGAGCCCCCCGTTGGGCTCTACACTCAGTGCGGAGTCGGCTTGTCTCTCTCCATCTGCTCCTTCCCCCCACTCTGCTCACTCTCTCTCTCTCTAAAAAAATAAAATCTTTGAAAAAAAGAATGTTTTTCCCAATAAAGGTCAAAAACAAGCAAAAAATGTTTTAAAGCTGGAAATGAATCAATCAAATCTTAAGTAACCTGTAAAAATTAAATTGTTTCTCTTACTCTATTAAAACTTGCTCTTTTCTACTCATAGTTTAGGAAACAGTTTTATGCAAAAGCTTCATCCCGCTGACCGGTGGAGGTAATCCTGGGGTCGTGTGTCTTGCTAAGAGTTTTGCTTACGGTAAAATACTGGGAGAGCAACCTGGACGATGCAGACTTTTGGGACAGGAGCATAGCACATCCCTCCTTCCCTGAGGAGTGATTCTGGAAAAGAGGCTCTCGTTAGCATCTGCATTTGCATGCCACTCCTGGGGGGCCAGGTGTGGCTGCAGCCGCTTGGGCTCCCTCACCTGCCGGAGTCCTCACTACTGCCTCCTGTCGAGCCAGGGACCCTGGTTTTCAAGGTGACTGGACATTATGACCAAAGACCCTAGAATGTATGGAGAAGTGAATCTAATGGTCATTATTCAGCTCGTATCTATGGAGCATTTGCAGCGCTGGGCCCTGGGACAGGTACAAAATGAACTGAAATGTGTGTAGCAGGTCCTGGAATGGAGGAATAAAAGAGGGCTTGGGAAAGCAGAATGAAGACAGAAGTGCCAGAAGGCTGTGCACCTTTACTGAGGTCTTGCAATATGCCAGATATTTGATAAACATCACCGGTAATCCTCACAATGACCTGTCAGTAGGAGTTATTACTCATCCCAACTCCTCCTTGCCTGAGAACTAACAACGTGTATTCTTAGGCAGATTAATTTACCTCCGTAGGCCCCAATTTCCTCCTCGATAAAAGGGGAACTCCTACCACACATGTCCTTGTTGGGAGGATTGAATTCTGTTTTAAGCACTTTTGCTTCGAAAAGTAGGCCCTCAATCAGGGTCATGATGATACACCAGAGAAGGAAGCTGAGGCTCAGACAGGATCACTAGCAGACAGGAGCTCAGACTAGGGAGGAGCTAAAGGGAGGTAGAATTCAGTTCAACATAAAGATGAACTTTCTTTTTTTTTTTTAAAAATTTATTTATTTATTTGAGAGAGAGAATGAGAGAGATAGAGAGCACGAGAGGGAAGAGGGTCAGAGGGAGAAGCAGACTCCCTGCCGAGCAGGGAGCCCGATGCGGGACTTGATCCCGGGACTCCAGGTTCATGACCTGAGCCGAAGGCAGTCGCTTAACCAACTGAGCCACCCAGGCGCCCAAAGATGAACTTTCTTACAGCTCTGGCCATAGGCATGGGAGGGATTGGACAAGTGGATGATGGTTAGTCAGGAGGGTGCAGAGGGGGCTCCCACCCTGGGGTGGGGGTGAGGGTGGCTTAGGTGAGAGAAGATCCCCTCCCTGTGCTCCCCTCCTCCTCTCTCCCCACAGCTGGGGCAGAAGGTGCCTAGCAGATCTTTCCACCCAGGTGCTGTGAGCAGGTGCCTGAACCAGAACTTGATTCTGACATTTGTTGCACAACTGTGAACCTCTCTTTGGGCCTCAATTTTCTTTGTTATCCCATAAATAAGTATAGCCAATGCAGTGTGTGAACTGTGATAATGTGACTGGGCAAAGGATTGTTGTCTTCCAGGACTGAAAATCAAAGGACTAGGTCAGTGGTGAAGAAGCACTGTAACTTGTGGAATTACAGGTTAGAGTTGAGAGAGAGCTGCATTCATCTAGGATCAGCCAGGAACCGTGCTTTGTGGTTTAGAAAGCATTTTCATGGGCTTTATCTTCTTTGATCCTCTCAACACCTCGAATTTACAGCTAAGGAAATGGATCCAGTTAACTTGTATAACTTAGGCAACCTTGTACATCAGTCTAGAGCACTGACTGGAGGTGGGAGAGAGATGGGGCTGGGCTGGCATCCCAGCTCTAATGGGGCCACAGGCAAGTCACTCTAACCCAGGGTAGAGCTTGATGCAAGTCAGGTGTTCAATAAGTGTTAGCCAGCAAACAACCAGAAAACACAGCTGGGAAGTGACAGGATTGGGCTTCTGGCTCCCATGTCAGTGCTCTTTGTCCCACACTAAGCTGTTTCATATCAAGACCCTCCTCCCTAGTTCATTTCAAAGCCAGGGCACCCCAGGTTGAACAAGTGCACCATGCACGAGGAGGTTGGCAGTGACGAGGCAGCCTGGTCTCAGAGAATCTGAAAGAATTCATGACTCCCCTGGGGTCAGAGCACCGGTGGCCATTGAGAAACACTTCCCTCTGACTGGCAGGTCAAGCTGAGGAAGGAGGGGGTGGGCTCTTGCGGAGGCAGTCTCGGAGTGCTGAAATGCCAGGGAGCTGGCGGGTCTGTCTTCGGGCAGCTGGATCACCTGATATAGACACGGGTGCTCAAGCCCTGGGATTGGCCTAAAGAAGGGTTGTGTGGCCCCACTGGCTGGGCTTTGGCATGCTGTCAAACTGCTGTCACATCCAGACATAAAAGTAGTGTCGAAATAGTGCTGGGACAGTGTGCTGGGCTTAGCAGGCAAGCAGCAGCCACCATGCAGGTGCAAACCAAGCACTACCCCAAGAACTGCCTGCTGACTGTCATGGACTGCTACTCAGCCATGGTGCGCAACATGGAGCAGGTGGTGATGATCCCCAGCCTCCTGCGGGACATGCAGCTGAATGGGCAGGGGCAGCAGGCTCAGGATGGGCCCCCCGATCTCTATAACTGCTTCACCATGCTCAAGGCCATCCGCGTGGATGTGGACCATGGGCTACTGCCCCGAGAGGACTGGTGGTCCAAGGTGGCAGGTGGGCCAGAGCCCACGGGGCCGAGCATGAAGCTGCAGAGACAGAGGACAAGGAGGAAAGAGTGTTGGGGCAGCTGGACCTGGAAGCTCAGTTCCACCTGCACTTTTCCAGCCTTCATCACATCCTCACCCACCTTACCCTGAAAGCTGAGGAGGTGACAAGGAAATACCAGGAGATAATGGGACAGGCCATGTAGGCTTTGGACTCTAGGGAAGGTAATGGTGGCGTTGGGGGGGATCAGAGTCCACTGAGGGACATTCCAGGGGAGATGCAACCCAGTGGGAGCGGGAGAACCTGGGTCTCAGACAGGCACCCTCACTTCTGGGTATTTGGGCCATAACCTGGGAGGGCTCAGGGCTAGGCCTGTCTTACTGTCTTGACCCAGGCTTGGTAAGTAATGGCCGTGAACTGCAGGGTGATAGTAGGAAAGGTGGCCCGTGAATGCATACCTGTGTGCACATGTGTGTGCTTGCACATTTGTGCATTTACTAGTAAGTATGTGAATACTTGGTCAATAGCCCGGGTTCAAGTTCTGACTCTACCACTAAGGCCTTGGTTTCACCGGCTCACTTCTCTGGGTTTCTGTTTCTTCACTGAAGAGTAATAGTAGTGGTAAAAATAACTACTGGCATTTTAATGGTTTTATAGTTTAAAATCACTTGCATGTCAATTTTCTAATGGAACCATCATTCCCTTTTACAGATGAAAAAACTGGGGGCCTGAGAAGTGAAAGGAGTCCAAGGTTACTCATGGAACGGCAGAGCCAACATGTGAATGAGCCCTGGGCTAACTCGAATCCAGTCCTCCTTCTCTATGCTAGTGGACTGCCTTCGCGCCTTAGGATTCTGCAGCCTGGCTGCAGGTGGGGATTGGGGATTACAGGGTAGAGAGAAATCCCCCTCTTTGTGGGTCAACTATATTTCAATTAAAAAACAAACAGGGGCACCTGGGTGGCTCAGTTGGTTAAGTGTCTGCCTTCAGTTAGGGTCATGATCCCTGGGTCCTGGGAGCGAGTCCCACATCCAGGCTACCTGCTCAGCGGAGAGCCCGCTTCTCCCTCTGCCTCTGCTCCCCCCCCCCCTTTCTGTCTGGCTCTCTCTCAAATGAACAAACAAATAAATAAATGTTTAAAACAAAGGAACTAGAACAAAAATCCAACTTGATGGGACGCCTGGATGGCTCAGTCGGTTAAGCATCTGCCTTCAGCTCAGGTCATGATCCCGGGGTCCTAGGATTGAGTCCCGCATCAGGCTCCTCGATCAGTGGGGAGCCTGCTTCTCCCTCTGCCTGCCGCTCTCCCTGCTTGTGCTCTCTCTGACAAATAAATAAAAACTTTATTTTTTTAAAAAATTTTAATTATTTATTAATGAGACAGAGAGAGAGAGAGAGAGAGAGGCAGGCAGAGGGAGAAGCAGGCTCCCAAGGAGCAGGGAGCCTGATGCAGGACTCAATCCCACGACCCTGGGATCATGACCTGAGCTGAAGGCAGACACTTAACCATCTGAGCCACCCAGGTGCCCATAAATAAAATCTTTAAAAAAATAAAATCCAACTTGGTGTCAACTTTTCAAAAAAAAAAAAAAAAGAAGAAGAAAGAACAAAAGCGCACTCCTTGACCAGCCCAACTCCTTCAGAGACAGGGGCAGAAGTTCCGCACCGTGTGTCAGCACACCAGGGCCTGGTTTTCGTGGAGGCAATCCGGTATAGCAGAAGTTAAAAAAATCTGGGCTCTTGTGCTGGTTCTACCACTGACCTCTGTGCGCCCCTGGACAACGCATGTCAGCTTTCCGCATTGCCGTTTCCCTGGCAGTAAAACATGGAGCCCAATCCCAGAGCTGTCACCACAGCTCTGATAACCTCTCTTCTCGCGGTGCTGCCGCGCAGCCAGTTTTCCTACAGCTGGCGTTATTTATCCTACTGCGGCAGGCACATGATAGGAATTTACACTGACTTGGTTTTTCAAATTTCTGCTCTCCACAGATCCCTTTAAGTGACAGAAGGCAGACTGTGTGGTGAGGACATGAACAGCTCACTAGCTCTGAGGCAAACTGGAATGGCCTGGAACTGCAGCTGGAAGCAGAGGCGACTTGGTTCTCTGGGATGCTTCCCTGCCTCCCTCGGAGCGCCAGTTTGTGGACTTGGCACCAGGTCACCTTTAGGATGCTTGTTGCTATTCACGACTCCCCTCATGCCTCTCTCCAACTGCGGTGGTGGCCAGGGACTCATGAGGAGCTAGATATTATGTGCCGCTGTGGTATGGCAGAATGCGGGTTTTCTGCATCTGACGAAATGAAACTCACATCCTTTCTCCCTGCAGTCATTCAGCACGTGATCCTGGACGTTATTTAACACATTGGAGCCTAAAATTCCTCATCTCTAAAATGGGATAGTATTACTGACCTCACGATTGTTACGGAAATTAAACAATTCTTTCTCCCACCCTCACCTTGTACTTGGTCGAGCCCTTACTTTTTACCCTCCAGAACTCAGGGACAGCAAAGTCCCTTGGGATGAATGGTTCACACTCTTGTACCTGCCAAGCATGAATGAACAACAGTTCGTTTATATTTGTTGGAGTAGCAATAAAAAAAAAATAAAAACTTGTATTTATCTTTCTTAGCTTCTCAGGCATGATTTGAATAGACATGGAACTCACCTGATTTTGCCCAGAAACCATGTGCTTATATTCATTCTAATTTGAAATCATGCACAGAAATAATCTTACAGATCTCCCAAAACTAACCTGATTATAAAATCTGAGCTTGGAAACTTTTTGAACAAACATTTGGACTCAAAAATTACATTAAGTTTATTGCAGGTAGGTGGGGGTTTTTCCCTTTAATGGCACCAAGTGTAGCTGTAGACAGTGTTAGCTGCTGAGCCCACTTTCTCCAGAGTGATCCAGTACAAGCAAAGTCCCCTCTGCAGTATCAGTCTTCTGTTTTCCTGGTCCTGAGCCTTCTCCATCTGAACCACCCTCTATACTGATTGTTGCAGAGAGCTCAAAAATACAAACCTGACCATGTCATTCCACTAAAACCCTTTAGTGACTTCCCACCACCTAGAGGATCAAGTCCAAATTATTCTGCATGATTCAGAAAACCCTCCATAATCTGGCTTACTTTGTTTTGCTTTCTACTAGAACCAGAATAGGCAAACCTTTTCTGTAATGAGCCATATATTAAATATTTCCAGCTTTGCAGGCCATAAGGTCTCTGTCACAACCACTCAACTCTACCCTTGTAGCATGGAAGCAGCCATTGATATGTAAACAGATAAGCATGGCTGTGTTCCAATAAAACCTACTGGCAACACACAAGATTTGGCTCACAGGCTATTGCTTGCCAACTCAGAGCTAAACTCCCCATTTATTTATTATTTATTTATTTATTTATTTCATGGTAAAGTCTGCTTTATTGGTGGCAGTTAGTATAAGTCAATAAATATTGATCCCCAAAGAAGAACTCATTTATTTATCTGGTCCATAGAGAGCTGAATGAAACTGAACCAACTGCCTGCTGAGATGATAAACTGAAGTCGATCCTGCTTCTTGGGAAATGAAGCCATAGCTAGCTGATATATGGCATATGCTGTTGCACCAACTGTAAGGATCATAGTGGCTCTATACAGGAGGGCATCAGCTACTCCACCCTTTAGATGCACTGGAATTCCATTATCCTCCTGAAATAGCTTTTGTTTCTCTGGAACTTTATTTTCAAACTGCCCGCGTGAAGCAGTACTTATGGTCCTCTGGGCAATCTGACGAAGAGCCAGCAGATTCCACATCTTGGCTCAGTTACTATCCACCAACTGCGACAACCGACCACCAGGAACCTATTTATTTATTTTTTTATAATTTTTTTTTGTCTGAGAGAGTGAGAGAGCGAGCGAGCATGAGAGGGGGTAGGGGCAGAGGGAGAAGCAGGGAGCCCCATGCAGGACTTGATCCCGGGACTCCAGGGTCATGACCTGAGCCGAAGGCAGTCGCTTAACCAACTGAGCCACCCAGGCGCCCTAAACTCCCCATTTTAAATCTGTCAGATGTCTTCTTAAAATTGGGTGAATGGAGGGGCATCTGGGTGGCTCAGTCATTAAGCATCTGCCTTTGGCTCAGGTCATGATCCGAGGCTCCTGGGATCGAGCCCTGCATTGGGCTCCCTGCTCCGCGGGAAGCCTGCTTCTCCCTCTCCCACTCCCCCTGCTTGTGTTCCCTCTCTCGCTGTCTCATAAATAAATAAAATCGTTAAAAAAAAAAATTGGGCAAATGGAAACTGATCATTCTCGGATGAATTATTTTTCTTATGACAAAAATGAAGTCAGTGTTCATGATGACCATTTTAATCATAAGGTGTTAACATACAGATTAACATAAGCTTCAGATATATGGAAACATGTACCACCAAATTCAGAAATAACTGGTATCAGTGAAACCAAAGTAAGCATTTTGGAGACTTCAACGCACTGGATGGAATTCTTCAAGAAATTCACCGTAAGTTTTCTTTTCTATAAAGGGAAAGATCACAAAAAATTTACTTTTAAATTATGTTTCAGAAATCATATTTCCTAAAGAAAAATTAACACTTAATATTTTTATAGACATAAACTCCTAAGAATTTCCTTATGTTCTTGTCCTCAACCATAGTTTGGCAACCACTGAGACATTCCGTTTCACCGGATGAAGGATAACTTTGAAAGAATCTGTGGTGACATCCAGATGGCTGCTTGGAGGGGCAAAGTGCTGCTGGGAGTCCTGACTAAAGGGGTAAAGGAAGGAATGAACAGGGAGGGGCACAGGTCAGCTGGGAGGGCCAGGAGTCAAGGTGGTTAAGCTCCAGGTCCCTGCTGTCAGTGCAGGAGGCTGTTAGCACACCTGCCACTAATCTGCAGCTCAGAGACTGAATGAGGCTGTGAGGCGACACAAGCTCGTGCTGACAGAGGGAGCTAGTGTACAGAGGAGGCAAGAAGCCAGAGGCCGGGGACTGAGGACCGCTCCACCACTGTGTCTCGTGCTTAAGAATCAATATTCCCAAGATTCCAACTCTAACACCCAGCAGTTTTGAGTGTTCCCCATCCCTGATACATCCAGTATTCATGGCTTTGTACTCTAGTCTTTGAACTCTTTGTTGGTTAAAAAAAAAAAAAAAAAGCTGTACCTTTTGATCCACCATAAATATCACATATATGACTGAAGGCTATGGGAATATTAAATAATACAATTTTAGAGCTAAACAGGACCTTAGAGACCATCCTTCCATATAATGAAACTTAAATGCTTAATATTACACATTTATGTGAATAGGAAAATCTATTTAAAATCTATATATTTACAAGTTCAAAAATTTTCTGCATTCATTCATTCACATATGTGCACATCTGTATTATCTGTATATATGTAAAATACAAACAATAAAAGAGTTATATTACAATCAAATTTATAGTTGAAGAGCAATAAGTAGAGTGTGCTGAGGAAATTCCTGTTTGTCACTGGGCCAGGGCTTCTTTGAGATGATATGACTCTCAATCTGGAATCTGCTCAGTGGACAGGTAAATCCAGAATTTGCTCAGTGGACAGGTAAAGATGGAACAAGAGGAGGATTAAGAAGGTACAGGATGGGGGCGCCTGGGTGGCTCAGTCATTAAGCGTCTGCCTGCGGCTCAGGTCATGATCCCAGGGTGCTGGGATCGAGTCCCGCCTATCAGGCTCCTCACTCAGCGGGAAGCCTGCTTCTCCCTCTCCTGCTCCCCCTGCTTGTATTCCCTCTCTCACTGTCTGTCAAATAAATAAATAAAATTTAAAAAAAAAAAGAAAGAAAGAAGGTACAGGGTGTACAAAGTGATACACAGCAAGTTCAGGACACAGCGTTTCATGAGGCAGGTTTTTTTTTTTTTTTTAATCTTTTACTTTTTTTTATTTATTTGAGAGAGACAGATAGCGACAGAGATAGCAAGAGAGAGCATAAACAGGGAGGAGAGGGAGAAGTAGGTTCCCCACTCAGGAGGGAACCCGACATGGGGCTCAATTCAGGACTCTGGGTTCATGACCTCAGCCCAAGGCAGACGCTTACCGACTGAGCCACCCAGGCGCCCCCATCCTGTACCTTCTTAATCCTCCTCTTGTTCCATCTTTACCTGTCCACTGAGCAAATTCCGGATTGAGAGTCATATCATCTCAAAGAAGCCCTGGCCCAGTGACAAACAGGCACTTCCTCAGCACACTCTACTTATTGCTCTTCAACTATAAATTTGATTGTAATATAACTCTTTTATTGTTATTTATTATTTTATTTATTTACAATATATATTATATATATTATATTTATATTAAATAATAATAATAATTTATTATTAAAGGCGGGGTTCTGTGTAGATCAGGTCAGCTATTATTTATTGCTTACTAGCAGAGGCTCTGCACTGGAGGCTGGGGAAACAAAGATGAATTTATAGTCTAGTGAGGGAACAGACTCGTGCATGTCACGTGGTGGATAAAAGGCGTGGGCAAAGTCCTTCTGGCAGGCAATTAGCTCAGCCTGGGGAAATAAGCCCTCCTCAGAGTCTGGATTTTATCCTAAAGGCAATGGGCAGCTACTGTAAGCAATCCCTTTTAGGCATATCCACATTTATCCAGAGACCTGATCTTCGGTAAGGTTGAAGGCAGAGGTGAAACGAACGCTAGTGCAAAAGCAAGAGATTATCAGGGCACAGACCGGGGGAGTGGCAGTGGGAATGGGATGGAGGTTTAGAATTGAAAAATACTTAGGAAGTAGAACAGCAAGACCTGAAGACGAATGAGAATTCAAAGAAAGACTGGAAGATGCTTCCCGGGCTTCTGGCTGGAGGAGCAAGGTGGACAGTAGTGCCACTCTCCGGAGCACAACACAGAACAGGAAGTCTGCACAGGCAGAGGGGACATAAATTCTGTTTGCTGCCTGATGGACACAGAGGTACTAGGCCAGAAACTGGATATACAAATTCAAGAGAAGTCTAGTTGATAGGCAAGGATGTGGGAGTCACCAGAATACTGAAGGTACCTGAAGCCACAGGCAGCTGTAAGATTAACAAGGGGCGCCTCGGTGGCTCAGTCAGTTAAGCCTCTGACTCCTGATTTTGGCTCAGGTCATGATCTCAGGGTCCTGGGACTGAGCCCCACACTGGGCCCTGTGCTCAGCAGGGAATCTGCTTCTTTCCTTCTCCCTCTCCACCCTTGTGCTCGCTCTCTCATTCTCTCTCAAATAAATACATCAACACTTAAAAAAAAAAAAGGACGCTTGGGTGGCTCAGTTGGTTAAGCGTCTGCCTTCAGCTCAGGTCATGATCCCAGGGTCCTCGGATCGAGTCCCGCATCGGACTCCCTGTGTGGCGGGAAGCCTGCTTCTCCCTCTGCTGCTGCTCCCCCCAGCTTGTGAGCTCTCTGACAAATAAATAAATAAATAAAATCTTAAAATAAATAAATTAAAATTTTAAAAAATTAAAAAAAAAGAAAGAGGTTTGCTACAGTTAACTTGAAATACCTTTTTCAGGAAAATCCTCTGGATGTGATTTTACATAAGCAAACATATCATGGTCCTTCACAGCATACATATAGTCTTGACGTTTTAAAAGATAATATCCAATAAAGACAAAGGAAGTAACATATAGGAGCTGGCGATGCAAACCTAAAATTCAAATGACAAATCCCAAAGAAAGCAAAAATCAATGTGTATTTAAAATCAGTTTTGCAGTTCAGACATACAATTTATTATTTCTTCTATCATTCTTAAAAAAAAAAAAAAAGGCTCTTCTACATGGCTCTTTTGAAAAAACAGCCTTGACCTTGATATATCTTCCTAAAGAAATCTGACAATTATGAAAAGCAACATTAAATCTACAAACATAACTATTAATGGAACCCAAGATTTTTTTAAATGCAGGTTTTATAAATTTCCTCAGGAGAAAAGTTGGATTACTACAAAATCCTGAAAACCTAAATTAACTTGTATTCCAGGACCTGTGCAGGATGTGATGTGACAGAGGTGAAGTCCTTTACTATGCTTGAAAAAGCAATTTGGTTTGTCTCCATATACCAATTTATATTGGCATATTTATTGGTTACCAAAGCAACCAGCTACTCTACAAAAAATCAATTCTCTTTTTAACTTCTAAACTTTGTACCATGTGTATGAATTACCTATTCAAAAACTATATTTAAAAAAATCATCCTATAATAATGAGACTGGGGAGGATCAAGTCATGTGATCTAGGGAAAGCCAAAATTTAAATTCTGAAGGGGAGATCCAAAGGTCTGAACTTTATACACAGAAGCATCTTTTTAAAAAGGCTAACTACAAGTTTGATTTTTTTCCTAGAAACATTTATTTAAAATTTAAAACCATATTACTTCATACAGCAAACAGTGCACTTTGATATATCACAGTGTCTTAAAAAGGAAAATAATCAGATTTATTTGGAAAGTTATTTACATCAGCCTAGAATGATTGGCAAGTAACACAGTTACTATGAAACCCAAATTGTTACAAAATGTTTACAAAAAACTATATTCATAGAAATTCTGCAGGTCCACAAAGGGCATCCCCTGAATGGCCCAGAGACCAGTGTGTGGGAACCATGTTGAGTGGGAGTGGGGGGCATCGAGGCACTCTGGTCTGGGTGGTGGGGCAGGCCAAGGGTCTCGCATGGCACTGTCTAGGGGCTCAGCCCTGGGGCTGGGAACCCAAGTCCCCAACAAGGGAGGCCCAGGCAGAGATGGGGTGGGGGTTTGGAGCACAGTGGCATGTGGGCCCCTGGAGCCAGGAGAGGCCCCTCCTCAGGGGGCTGGATTCAGATGTGCTCTGGCGGTGGGGGGTGGAGGGCAGAGGCAGATTAAGTGCACACCAGCCTGATGCATGGGGCCCAAGCAGAAGGCAGGATCCGACCACATGGAAGCTCACGTCAGGTGTCTGCTCCCCTGCAGATTCCAGAGGAGCTCTGACCGGTGACAGGGGCAGGGCTGCTAGCTAAAGGACTGGGATCATGAGGCCCAGGAGGAGCGGACAAGTTTGATTTTCTAGCTATGCCCCAGAATTCTATCCCCAGCCCTCTTCTTATCCCACACGTATTCCTTTGAGGAACTCGTTTATTCCTATAGTTTTATCTTCCGTCCATATACTGGTGACCTGCAAGTGTGTTCAACTCAAACACCCATGCTGAATGACAGATATATCCAAATGTTTGACATGTATGTTCCCCTGAATACCCCCCAAATGAACTTCCTTCCTTCCTATTCATACCTCTTCTTCTTAATTCAGAGAATGATAAGACCATTCACCCAGGAAGTCAAGTCCTGGGTAATAAATACAGTAATCACCCTTTTTTTTTTTTTTAACCCTCATCCCCCCATCCAGTCACTGAGTCCTGTCAAGTCCTTATAAATATTTCCTTGCCTCACTTCAGGGAACTCATCTCTCACTCATACTAACTCCTCTCTCTTTCATCTCATTTTCCATTCCACACTTATCCCAGCCTTTACTCTGTCACTAGAGGAATTTTTACTAAAATACAAACCTAGCTTGTCAGCCCCTTGTTCTTCAACTACACTCAACAGGAGACCAAACTGTTAGATAATGACCTCCCAGGCCCTTCATGAGCTGACTCTTCATCTTCATCTGACACTCCCCGATAACGCACATTGTGCTCCAGCAATGCTGAACTACTTTTAATTCCTCATGCAAATTAGATTCCTTCATGCTTTTTTATGCCACCCACTGGTTATTTTTCTGCCCAGAGACCTCCTCAAGATTCAATTCAGACATCACTTCTGCTAAGAAGTCTTCCCAGAACCTTCCTTAATGGGGTTAACAGAATGAACGCCTCTCAGTTAATATGCAAACTGCTATAGAAATTATTTCCATCTACTACCACGAAAAGCCAATGCTTAATTCATCTTTGTATACCAGCACACAGGTAGCACTTAATAAATTTTAATAAAGGGATAAATGGCCTTGGGCAAGTCAATTTACTACCTTTAAACAAAGGTAATACCTATCATAGCATTCTTACAGCAGTGTTATGTAAACCAAAAGAAAATACATGTAAAAATATTTTGGAAAAATGTATAAAACAATAAAAATGCAAAATATTACTATGATCTGGGACTGGACAGGACCCAGACTCTTTTGCATTTTCCTTTACCCCAAACAGCCATTGGTTCCCCTAATGGGCCACCTGCAATACAGTAAACCAAAGTGTGCTTGGTTCTACTTGTGTGCCACTGGACTACACAAGACCCAGACTCCCTATGCTTACCCATATCCCTCACAGAAGACTTCCTGAATGTTTCCGATGATGATGTCAGTGTCCCAGCCCTAAAGGCATGGTGTGGCCTCCTACCTTGTCTGCCTTTCCCTAACCTCTTCCCTACCTCTCAGTGGTGGTCTCCCTCCCACCACATGCACAACCCCTCCACAATCATTTTCCCTTTCTTTATTAAGTGACTCTAAACTTGGAAGCCATGGTGCTCTTTGCAGAACACCATAAATTACTGATCAATAAAAAAAAAAACCTAGAAATCAACAAATATATTTAATTTTGTGGACTACATTCAGATACCATACCAAGACCTAAATTTTCCAAAGCAACTTAGGGACACCCAGGGAACTCAGGAACTCTGGCCCCTAGCCCTTAGATTAAGGGCTTTATACATCATCTCATCTAGTTTGCACAGACACACGGAGGGAGAGAGCATCCCTATTTCATAGAGAAGGAAATGAACGCTCATGGAGATAAATAACTTCCCCAGAATCAAATGGCTAGTAGGATGGAGGTGGTGTCAAACCTAAAATCATGTGCTCTTGACCACTATGCTCTTCCTCTGGAATAGTCTCGATTTAATCTGTACCTCCTTTGTGCTCCCAAAGTGCTCACTGCTCACCTACTTCTATGAAAATACATTCTCTGTTATACCTAGACCCATAATGGACTGTTTACTTGTCTCTCTGACTCGACTAAGAGCTCTTCAAGGTCAGGGATGGTATTCTTCACCCCATATACCTGGTATGTAATACTGCCTGGCCCAGAGAAAGAGCTCAGTAAATGCTGAACAAACAAAGATACTGTAAACTGCGTAACAACAGCTAAGAAATGGAAACTTTGTCCAGCACCTTCTGTGTGCCAGGCATTTTATCTATAGAATCTCACTTAATTCTCACAACAAATATGCAAGGACTAATTATTCTCATTTTTTTTAAAGATTTATTTGATGGCAAACAGACACATGAAAAAGTGCTCAGCATCACTCGGCATCAGGGAAATAGAAATCAAAACCTTAATGAGATACCACCTCTCACCAGTCAGAATGGCTAAAATTAACAAGTCAGGAAATGACAGATGTTGGCAGGGATGCGTAGAAAGGGGAACCCTCGTACACTGTTGGTGGGAACGCAAGCTGGCGCAGCCGCTCTGGAAAACGGTATGGAGGTTCCTCAAAAAGTTGAAAATAGAGCTACCCTATGACCTAGCAATTGCACTACTGGGTATTTACCCCAAAGATACAAATGTAGTGATCTGAAGGTGCACCTACACCCCAATGTTTATAGCAGCAATGTCCACAATAGCCAAACTATGGAAAGAGCCTAGATGTCCATCAACAGATGAACGGATAAAGAAGATGTGGCATATATATATAATGGAATATTATGCAGCCATCAAAAACCCAAAATCTTGCCATTTGCAATGCCGTGGCTGGAACTAGAAGGTATTATGCTAAGTGAAATAAGTCAATCAGAGAAAGACAGTTATCATATGATCTCACTGATACGAGGAATTTGAGAAATAAGACAGAGAGGATCATAGGGGAAGGGAGTGAAAAATGAAAACAAGACGAAACCAGAGAGGGAGACAAACAATAAGAGACTTTTAATCTCAGGAAACAAACTGAGGGTTGCTGGAGTGGAGGGGGGTGGGAGGGATGGGGTGGCTGGGTGATGGACATTGGGGAGGGTATGTGCTATGATGAGCACTGTGAATTTTCTAAGACTGATGAATCACAGACCTGTACCCCTGAAACAAAAACATTATATGTCAATAAAAAAAAAAAAGATTTATTTAGAGACCAAGAGCAAGAGAGAGCAAGCAAGCGAACACGGGTGGGGGAGATGGAGGGCAGAGGGTAAGAGTCTTGAGAAGACTCCACCCCACACGGCACTCTATCTCACAACCCTGAGGTCACAACCCCAATATCACGACCTGAGCCAAAACCACGAGTCAGATGCTTAACCAACTGTGCCACCCAAGCGCCCCAATTATTCTCATTTTAGAGATGAAGATACTTTTTGCCTCTGAACAGCTTGACCAAGTAACTTGCCCAAGCCAACACAGATAGGAGACAGTGGAGCAAGGCCATTTAGTTCCACAGTGGAGTTCTTTCCATTACAACAAACGACAGGCTTGGGGAAATGTGGAGTGGTGATGAAAAGAAAGAAAACCTCATCTCCCTGAAGACAGAAATAGACAAAGATCACTCCTTTCTGTGGAGAGGGGTCATATCCAAGGGAGATGGGATTTCAATACTATTTGAGCACTGGAAATGCTGAGATTTGGGGAGCTGGGAGCTGGCCTTCAGGCATGACATAGAGCTGGAAGGTGGCAAAAAGAGGCACAAATGAGGTGATTCCTGGTTGCCCGAACCACTGTATTAGCTTTCTTCTTAACTGAGCACCTTGGCTCCAATAGTGCTTTGCATTGACAAAGTTGACCCCCCCCCCTTTTTGAGATTTATTTATTTGACAGAGAGCACGCACGTGCGAGAGCGGGATGGGGGGAGACACAACAGAGGGAGAGAGAATCTCAAGCAGATTCCTCACTGGGCAGAGAGCTGGGCATGTGTGCTCAATCTCACAACCCTGAGATCATGATCTGAGCAGCCACCCAGGCACCCCAAGTTGACCTTCCTTTTAAAACATAAGGCCTCCAGCGGCGCCTGGGTGGCTCAGGCGGTTAAGCATCTGCTTTCGGCTGGGGTTGTGATCCCAGGTCCTGGGATTGAGTCCTGTGTTGGGCTCCTTGCTCAGTGGGGAGCCTGCTTCTCCCTCTGCCTGTTGATCCCCCTGCTTGTATGGTCTTTCTCTCTCTGACAAGTGGATAAATAAAATCTTTAAAAAAATAAAACAAAAAATAAAACGCAAGGCCCAGGGGTACCTGGGTGGCTCAGTCAGTTAAGTGTCTGATACTTGATTTCAGCTCAGGTCATGATCTTGGAGGTTGCTCTCTAAAAATAAATAAATGAAAAATAAAACACAAGGCCTGGGGGTGCCTAGCTGGACCAGTCGGTAGAGCATCCAACTCTTGATCTCAAAGTGGTGAGTTCAAGCCCCACACTGGGCATGGAGCCTACTTACAAAAAACAAACAAAGAAACACAATGCCTGATTACTGCATCTCTCCACTCTGCACCCCTCCCCGCAACAGCTCTCAAAAGCTAAAAAGGTTTCCTGTCTGCCTAGAGAATAAACTGCCATTATCTACCTAAATCTCCTCCTTAGCCTTATCACCCTACCCTGCACACTCAATCATGAAACTCTTCTAGGCTCAGAGGCCCTTGTCTCCATTTACTTCCACTAGCCTCCCATGGGCCTGGAAGGCTCTTCTAGTATTTGCCTGATAAATCAAAGCTAAGTTCAAAGACACCTCTTCCAAAGCTTCCCTCCTGTTTTCCCTTTGGAAATCCATTGCCCTTAGCACAGCTACCATGTCAGCTATTATCTGACAGGAGACCACCGACACACTACTAGAAAATACAGTCCAGGGGCACCTGGGTGGCTCAGTCGGTTAAGCCTCTGCTGCCTTCAGCTCAGGTCATGATCCTGGGGTTGTGGGATCCAGCCCCGCCTCTCTGCTGATCAGGGAGCCTGCTTCTCCCTCTCCTCCCCGCTCGAGCTCTCTCTCTTAAATAAGTAAATAATAAATGAATGGATAGACAGATAGATTGGAATGAATACGGCTCAGAGGTTCAGCCTCTCCTACTCAAAGCAGGAGGGAGGGGGGTCCCCAGACCAGCAGTATCTGGGAGCTTGTTAACAGCAGGCTTCTTTCCAGACCTTCTGAATCAAAATCCACATTTTAACAAGACCCCCAGGTTATTAGTATGCATAGTTAAGTTTGAGAAGCACTGATTTGAATATGCATGTGAGGTCTAAAAACAGGCTACTTCATAGCCATATGACCTTGGGCAAGATGCGTTAACCCCTCTAAATCTCTGTTTCTTCATTCCCCAAAAAGGATTTTGAGGATAAAGACTACCATGCACGTAATGTTAGCAGTGCATGGCACAAAGTATACGCTCATTTTTGCACACACCACAGCGCGAACCAAGAGAGGAGCTGGCAGTCCGGTCCCGGGGCCTTCACAGACTCACTTGTGGGTTCGTGGGTTTCAATGACCTCAGTTTCCTGAAGTGCCAAATGACACTTTGGCCCTACCGGGTTCTGAAGAGCTCACGGGACGCAGATGCCCCAGGGAGGCGAGGCGGGGCCTGCTAGGTGAAAAGGCCCGGACAAACGAAAGCAACCGGCCCGCAGCCCCGCGTCCCCCTCTCCTCCCAGCCGACCCAGCCCGCGCAGCCCTCACCCGCAGACACCACCGGCCTCCGCCGGATCGCGTTATCAAGCAGGCCGGAACAGTAGCCCAAGAAGCCGATGTAGGCAAGCCGCGGGTCGGTCAGCTTGGGCGGGGGAAGGCTCCGGGCCTCATCCGGCAAGAACTGTAAGGGCACTCGGCCCGGCCTTCCGCTCATCATGGTGACGCCGTTTCCCCTTGAGGCCTGGCCTCGGACCGCCAATTACAAAGAAAACCACCAGGACCACTGCCTGGGGGTACGCCGCGAGCTTTCTCCTCCGAGAACGCCGCTGAAGGGCATGGCGCAGGGCGGTGCACAGCCCAAACACTTCCCGGAGCACGCTGCTGCCGGGACCCCGCGCACGAGGTTCCGGGATACTAAATGGCCCACCCTGCTCCAGCTCTTGCCCCCGCTAATTCTGGCAGGTAGGGTTTGGGGGCTTGATGCCGTGGGGTAGGGGGTACACGAATTGAGCAAAACTGAAGAAGACTAGTAGATACTGCTTTTTTTCGCTCCACCTCCCCCACCAGGAATTGCCTCTCCCTCCCCTGATCCTGAATGGTCCGTCTTCCAGAATTTCTTCTGTCTGTATCCAGCACCCACAGGTAGGCTTGATAGATTGTTTCAAGAAACGTAATTAATCGAAATCTCATAAAAGCTAGTTTGCATTTCCTGGGTTTCCCATCGTTCACAGGCACACCTTCCAAAACCTAAAATTAAGGTCCAGCCGGCAACAAAGAATTCAGAAGACACCAGGACCTGATCATTTAGCCAAATTCTTGAAATTTAGCCTGGGTGGCAGCACCCTAAAATTTTTCACCTCTGGGTCTTCAGGTCCTCGCACGTGGCACAAGGAAAAGCTGTAACCTAAAGGTTTGAGGAATGAAAGAAAGAAGGAATTTATAATCTTCTGCCAAGTAATTGTCCAGTCTCTACTTACCTGCCTCCAGTAATGAGGAGCTTCTGTATTTGAACGGCTCTCTTTAGAAAACCCTTTCTGATTTGTCTGAAAATGTGTTCAACATTTTACCTAAATGAATGCTGATCAAATCAGAGGTTAATGCAAAGGTACATGTATAAAAGGTATTGAGCTCCATAGTAGTAGAATTAAATATCAGTTACGAGAGGTTAAAGGAATGGGGGGGGGGCGCTGGATGGCTCAGTCGGTTAAGCGTGTGCCCCCAGCTTGGGTCATGATCTCAGGGTCCTGGGATTGAGCCCCCAGTGGGACTCCCTGCTCAGCGGGGAGCCAGCCTCTCCCTCCCCCCCTGCTGTTCTCCCTGCTTGTGCTCTCTCTCTCTCTCTCTCTGTCAAATAAATAAAGAAAATATTTTTTTAAAAAAAGAGAGTGATTAAAGGATGGACCTTTTGTGCCTATAAAAAGCACTCCCAGATCTATAATATTTCAAGTTAGGATTTCCGGAAGTAAGGTATATTGGGAGTTTCCTGGAGCGCAGAAAATGTTTCAAAGTTTCACATTCTTTGATCCAGTAATTACAGGGCTGGGAATCTGTCCTATGGAAATAGTATGACGTATAAAAAAGCTGTTCTGCAATAAAAAAAAAAACAAAACCCCACAGTGTTTATTTTAAAATTACATCAAAAGACGGAAAGCCACTAAAAATTGTCCACAGTAAGATTATTTTGAATACTAGATGAACTCCTGGCAAACACTTAAAAATATTTAAATGATGTTTACACATTCTTCTCCCCCACATTCTTCTGAGTCCAATTTGGGACATTTTTTTTTTTTAAACAAAACTTAAAAGACAAAAAAATTACAAAGAACAAGGTAACAAATACCCATATTTTATCACCTCGAATTAACAACCATTAATATTTTGTCATATTTATTTCATTTTTTTAAAGATTTATTTATTTATTTGACAAAGAGAAAGCACAAGCAGAGGGAATGGAAGAGGGAGAAGCAGACTCCCCAAGGAGCAGGGAGCCTGATGCAGGGCTCGATCCTGGGACTTGGGGATCATGACCTGAGCCGAAGGCAGGTGCTTAACCCACTGAGCCACCCAGGCGCCCCTTGTCATATTTATTTTTAACCTTTTTTTAAAAAGGAAATAGAACACTGTAGATACAGCTGAATTCCCCTTTCCTTTCTTTCCCAGAGAACCATTATCATGAGTTTAGTGTATATACTTCCAGTTCATTTTTTATATTTTTATATATATTTAGTATTCTGTTATGTGCATTTTTAATTTCTTTTTACCTGAATAGTATAATTCATTGAGCTTCTATTCTCTCACTTTTATCTTTCAATGTAATGATTCATTCCTTTTGACTACCATATAATATTCCATCATATAAATATGTCATATTTTATTTAAATCATTACCTTTTTGATGGATATTTAGATTGTTCTCAATTCCTTGAAAGTCTATACTCTAGTGTCCAGAGAAACTTTTGCATACATGTACCAGGACTAGGAGATGTACAAGAATATTCACAGGAGGAATAGCCATTTGTAATACTCCCAAACTGGAAACGTCTTAAATGTCTATTAAGAACAGAACAGAAAATAAATTGTGGTATTTTCATAGAAAGGTGTATATATGTATTAGTATGATGAATCTCAAAAAAGAGAGTCATGTTAAAAAAGTGAATGAACAATAGGGGAACAACAGGTAAGTTACAGGGGAATATATAATTACATTTGTATAAAGTTCAATATTAAGCAAAAATACATTGGTTAGAGATACACATATTCGTGGTAAAACTGGAAGGAAAAGCAAGAGAAGGATTAACATAAATGTTTAGAATAGTTATCTCTGGGGAAGGAAAAGCACATAGAAGGCCTTTAAGATATTAATACTATTCTCTTTCTAAGCTCTGTCATGGGTCCATGGGTGTACATTTTATTATTATTATTTAAAAAATTTTTTTATTATGTTAATCACCATACATTACATCATTAGTTCTGCATGTAGTGTTCCATGATTCATTGTTTGTGCATAACACCCAGTGCTCCACGCAGAACGTGCGCTCTTTAATACCCATCACCAGGCTAACCCCTCCCCCCACCCCCTCCCCTCTAGAACCCTCCGTTTGTTTTTCAGAGTCCATCGTCTCTCATGGTTTGTCTTCCCCTCCGACTTCATTTTATTATTTTTAACTTTACATATGCATATTACACACTTTTGGATTTATGGTATCTTTAATGTAATAATAAATTTATATTGCTAAATTAAAATTTTAGCTCTTCATTATGGTAAAAATACATAACATTAAATTTACCATCTTAACCATTTTTAAGTGTCTAGTTCAGTAGTGTTAAGTATACTCACGTTGTAGTGCAACATATCTCTAGAACTTCATCCTGCAAAACTGAAGTTCTATACCAATTAAACACTAATTCCTTTTCCCTCCTCCCCCTGGCTTTAGCAACCACCCCTCTACTTTCTGTTTCTATGACTCTGACCTCTGTAGATACTTCCTGTGTGTGGAATTATACAATACTTGTCCTTTCATGACTGGCTTATTTCACTTACTATAATGTCCTTGAAGTTAACCCATGTCATTGCATGTGACAGGATTTTCTTCCTTTTTGAGGCTACATAATATTCCATCACAAAATGCATATACTACAAGATTTTTTTTAAGATTTTTAAAAATATATATTTTTTAAGATTTTATTTATTTATTCATGAGAGACGGAGAGAGAGAGGGAGAGAGAGAGAGAGAGAGAGAGAGAAGCAGAGGGAGAAGCAGGCTCCCAAGGAGCAGGGAGCCCGATGTGGGACTCAATCCCAGGACCCTGGGATCACGACCTGAGCCGAAGGCAGACGCTTAACCATCTGAGCCACCCAGGCGCCCCTAAAAATATTTATTTATTTATTTGAGAGAGAGAGTGAGCACAGTGCACAAACAGGGGGAGAGGCAGAGGGAGAGAAGCAGACTCCCGGCTGAGCATGGAGCCCCACACAGGCCTTGATCTCACAACCCTGAGCTCATGACCTGAGCTGAAATCAAGAGTCTGATGCTTAACTGATTGAACCATCCAGGTGCCTCCTACATTTTCTTAATTTCTTTTCTTTTCTGTTCTTTCCTTTTTTTTTTTTTTTAAGATTTTTATTTATTTATTTGCCAGAGAGAGAGAGAGAGCAAGAGAACACAGCAGGGGGAGTGGCAGGCAGAGGGAGAGGGAGAAGCAGGCTCCAGGCCGAGCAGGGAGCCCAATGCGGGGCTTGATCCCAGGACCCTGAGCTGAAGGCTGACCTGAGCCGAAGGCTGACGCTTAACCGACTGAGCCACCCAGGCATCCCTACTCCTACATTTTCTTTATCTGTTCATCTGTCAATGGACATTTGGGTTGCTTCCAAAACCTCTTTACCTACTATGAGTAGTGCTGCAATGAAAACAGGTATGCAAATATCCCAAGTCCTGCTTTGAATTCTTTTAGATATATACCCAGAAGTGGGATGGCTAAATCATATGGTAATTCTATTTTTTATTTTTCTGAGGAACCTCTGTACTGTTTTCCATAATGGCTGCACCATTTTACATTCTCACAGTGCCTAAGGGTTCCAAGTTCACATCCTTGCCGATACTTGTTGCTTTCTCTTCTTTTGATAATGGCCGTCCTATTAAGTGTGAGATATTATCTCATTGTGGCTTTTTTTTTAAAAGATTTTATTTATTTATTTGACAGAGAGAGAGCACAAGCAGGCAGAGCGGGCAGTCGTTGTGGTTTTGGTTTGCATTTCTCTTATGATTAGTGATGTTGAGCTTCTTTTCATATACCAGCATGTTGGCTGTGTGTGTATCTTATTTGGAGAATTGTCTATTCACGTCCTTTGACCATTTAAAAATCAGGTTGTAGACAAATGGCCATCTTGATTACTATTATTTTGTAATACGTTTTGAAATCGGAAAGTGTGAGGTCTCCAACTTTCTTTTTAAAGATTATTTTGGCAATGTGGTGTCAATAATACTTCTTTCTTTTCCTTTCTTTCTTTCTTCTTTCCTTTCTTTCTTTCTTTTCCTTCTTCCTTCCTTCCTTCCTTTCTCTCTCTCCCTCTCTCTCCCCCCCCCCCCCCCCTTTTTTTTTAATGTAGGCTCCACGCCCAGCATGGAGGCCAACCTGGGGTCTAAACTCAGGACCTTGAGATCAACACCTGAGCTGAGATCAAGAGTTGGATGCTTAACTGACTGAGCCACCCAGGCACCCCCATTTTTTTCTTAAATACATTTTTTAAAAGATTTAGTTTATTTGAGAGGGCGAGAGTACAAGTGGGGCAGAGCAGAGGGAGAGGGAGAAGGAGAGTCCCTGCTGAGCAGGGAGCCTGACCTGGGGCTCAACCCAGGACCCTGAGATCATAACCTGAGCTGAAGGCAGCCGCTTAATGGACTGAGCCACCCAGGCACCCCACCCATTTTTTTTCTTCTTTTGAATTGTCTTTTATTTATTGAGTTGTAGAAATTCTTTTTGTTTTTAAGATTTTATTTATTTATTTGAGAGAGAGAATGAGAGAGAGAGAGAGAGCACATGAAAGAGGGGAGGGTCAGAGGGAGAAGCAGACTCCCTGCCAAGCAGGGAGCCTGATGCGGGACTCGATCCCGGGACTCCAGGATCATGACCCGAGCCGAAGGCAGTCACCTAACCAACTGAGCCACCCAGGCGCCCTGATTTGTAGAAATTCTTTTATCTATTCTGATGCTAATCCCTTGTTACATATGTGGCAGATATCTTTTCCAGATCTGTTGCTTGCCTTTGAACATTATTTATGGAAGAGTTTTTTTTTTTTTTTTTTGGTAATACAGAGGTTTAAAGTACTGATTTAGTCAAATATTTCTCTATGGTCTGGGTTTTTCATACTGTTTAAGAAACCTCTGGAGCGCCTGGGTGGCTCAGTCGTTAAGCGTCTGCCTTCGGCTCAGGTCATGATCTCAGGGTCCTGGGATCGAGCCCTGCATCGGGCTCCCCACTCTGCGGGAAGCCTGCTTCTCCCTCTCCCGCTCCCCCTGCTTGTGTTCCCTCTCTCGCTGTCTCTCTGTCAAATAAATAAATAAAATCTTTAAAAAAAAAAGAAAAGAAACCTTTATTCCATGATCATAAAGACATGATCCTATATTTTCTTCCCAAGTTTTAGTTTTTCATGTTTAAATCTTTAATCCATTTGGATTTTATTTTTGTGTTGAGTGTGTGGAATGTTACATATGAGAACTGACCCAACACCATGTATTAAATAGTTCATCATTTCTCCACCAATAATCAACTCCAATATACATCATGCTCTCAGAAACGCTATGGTCTATCTTCTTTTAAATAAAAAAATAATGTCCAGAGTTGCTGCAATATTACTGCAATACAGCATATACAAACTGAAGGTGTAAAATGTGATGATTTGATACACGTGTGTATTGTGAAATGATTACCACAGAAGGGTGGGTTAATAGCCATGGTCTGTTTCTGAACTCTATTTTGTTTCACATATTTCTTTGCCAAATACTGTACCTATATCATACTAATAACTACAACTTGGTAATATTCTTTTATATCTGGTAGGGTGTGTCCCCCACATTGTTTTTTCAAAAGCTAGCTCACAATAAATGTTAGCAGTTATTACTACTACTTGTACAGTTCTGTTATTCCTTATAATTTTAAAATCACCTTGTCAAATTCCCTGGAAAATCTCATTGGGGGTACTGGTTGGAACTGTAATGAATTTATAAACTAATGTGAGGAGAATTGATATATTTAAAATGCTGAGGGGCACCTGGGTGGCTTAGTCAGTTAAGCTTTGGACTCTTGATTTTGGCTCAGGTCATGAGATCAGGGTTGTGAGATCAAGCCCCGTGAGAGGCTCCATGCTCAGCACAGAGGCTGGTTCTCTCTCTCCCTCTCGCTCTGCTCCTCACCGCGCTCGTGCATGTGCTCTCTTTCAAATCAATCAATCAATCAATCAATCAATCAAATTAAATATGTCCAAAAATAAGTCTTCTTCACACTGGGAAAATTAATAAAAATTTTTCAAGTATAAGGAACAATATCACAAATACCCATATTTTCACCATTGTAACGTTTTGTTGCATTTACCTCAAATCATTATTTCTTGATGTCTATACACACATGCACACATTTGTATATATTCTCCTTCACAAAAATGTAAATAATATAGTACAGAGCTAAAATTCTTCTTGACCTCAATCCTCAGTCCCAGTCTCTTTCCTTCCTTCTTAGAGGCAACCGTGATCCTAAATTCCATATGTATATTAGTGTCCATATTAATACATTTACATTAATAAATGAATTCATGAATAATATAAAACAATTTTTGCATGTGTTTTTTTAAGATTTTATTTATTTATTTGACAGAGAGAGACACAGTGAGAGAAGGAACACAAGCAGGGGGAGTGGAAGAGGGAGAAGCAGGCTTCCGCGGAGCAGGGAGGCCTGACATGGGGCTCGAACCCAGGACCCTGAGATCATGACCTGAGCTGAAGACAGAGCTTAACCGACTGAGCCACCCAGGTGCCCCTGTGTGTGTGGTTTTAAAGCTCTAGACATTTTGTATAAATTACCCCTTAACTTCATGTTCAAGAGTTTCTTTTCTTTATTTTTTTTTTAAAGATTTTATTTATTTATCTGACAGAGAGAGACACAGCGAGAGAGGGAACAGAAGCAGGGGGAGTGAGAGAGGGAGAAGCAGGCCTCCTGAAGAGTAGGGAGCCCAATGCGGGGCTCAATCCCAGGACCCTGGGATCGTGACCTGAGGCGAAGGCAGACGCTTAGCGACTCAGCCACCCAGGCGCCCCCATGTTCATGAGTTTCTTTCTTTTTTTTTTTTATTAGGTTATGTTAATCACCATACATCATTAGTTTTTTTTTAAATTTTTTTATTGTTATGTTAATCACCATATATTACATCATTAGTTTTTGATGTAGTGTTCCATGATTCATTGTTTGCGTATAACACCCAATGCTCCATGCAGAACGTGCCCTCTTTAATACCCATCACCAGGCTAACCCATCCCCCCACACCCTCCCCTCTAGAACCCTCAGTTTGTTTCTCAGAGTCCATAGTCTGTCACGGTTCGTCTCCCCCTCTGATTTCCCCCCCTTCATTTTTCCCTTCCTGCTATCTTCTTTCTTTTTTTTTTTTTTAACATATAATGTATTATTTGTTTCAGAAGTTTAGGTCTGTGATTCAACAGTCTTACACAATTCACAGCGCTCACGCACATACCCTTCCCAATGTCTATCACCCAGCCACCCCATCCCTCCCACCCCCACCACTCCGGAACTCTCAGTTTGTTTCCTGAGATTAAGAATTCCTCATATCAGTGAGATCATATGATACATGTCTTTCTCTGACTTATTTCACTCAGCATAATACCCTCCAGTTCCATCCACGTTGTTGCAAATGGCAAGATTTCATTCCTTTTGATGGCTGCATAATATTCCGTTGTATATATATACCACATCTTCTTTATCCATTCATCGGTCGATGGACATCTTGGCTCTTTCCATAGTTTGGCTATTGTGGACATTGCTGCTGTAAACATCAGGGTGCAGGTACCCCTTCAGATCCCTACATTTGTATCTTTGGGGTAAATACCCAGTAGTGCAATTGCTGGGTCGTAGGGTAGCTCTATTTTAAACTGTTTGAGGAACCTCCATACTGATTTCCAGAGTGGCTGCACCAGCTTGCATTCCCACCAACAGTGTAGGAGGGTTCCCCTTTCTCCATATCCCCGCCAACATCTGTCGTTTCCTGACTTGTTAATTTTAGCCATTCTGACTGGTGTGAGGTGGTATCTCATTGAGGTTTTGATTTGGATTTCCCTGATGCCGAGTGATGCTGAGCACTTTTTCATGTGTCTGTTGGCCATTTGGATGTCTTCTTTGGAAAAATGTCTGTTCATGTCTTCTGCCTATTTCTTGATTGGATCATTTGTTCTTTGGGTATTGAGTTTAAGAAGTTCTTTATAGATTTTGGATACTAGCCCTTTATCTGATATGTCATTTGCGAATATCTTCTCCCATTCTGTCGGTTGTCTTTTGGTTTTGTTGACTGTTTCTTTTGCTGTGCAAAAGCTTTTTATCTTGATGAAGTCCCAATAGTTCATTTTTGCCCTTGCTTCCCTTGCCTTTTGCGATGTTTCTAGGAAGAAGTTGCTGTGGCTGAGGTCGAAGAGGTTGCTGTCTGTGTTCTCCTTTAGGATTTTGATGGACTCCTGTCTCACCTTTAGGTGTTTCAACCATTTTGAGTCTATTTTTGTGTGTGGTGTAAGGAAATGGTCCAGTTTCATTCTTCTGCATGTGGCTGTCCAATTTTCCCAACACCATTTGTTGAAGAGACTGTCTTTTTTCCATTGGGCATTCTTTCCTGCTTTGTCGAAAATTAGTGGACCATAGAGTTGAGGGTCCATTTCTGGGCTCTCTATTCTGTTCCATTGATCTATGTGTCTGTTTTTGTGCCAGTACCATACTGTCCTGATGGTTACAGCTTTGTAATAGAGCTTGAAGTCCGGAATTGTGATGCCACCAGCTTTGCTTTTCTTTTTCAATATTCCTCTGGCTATTCAGGATCTTTTCTGGTTCCATACAAATTTTAGGATTATTTGTTCCATTTCTTTGAAAAAAGTGGATGGTATTTTGATAGGGACTGCATTGAATGTGTAGATTGCTCTAGGTAGCATTGACATCTTCACAATATTTGTTCTTCCAATCCATGAGCATGGAACATTTTTCCATTTCTTTGTGTCTTCCTCAATTTCTTTCATGAGTATTTTATAGTTTTCTGAGTACAGATTCTTTGCCTCTTCGGTTAGATTTATTCCTAGGTATCTTATGGTTTTGGGTGCAATTGTAAATGGGATCGACTCCTTAATTTCTCTTTCTTCTGTCTTGGTGGTGGTGTATAGGAATGCCACTGATTTCTGTGCATTGATTTTATATCCTGCCACTTTACTGAATTCCTGTATGAGTTCTGGCAGTTTTGGGGTGGAGTCTTTTGGGTTTTCCACATACAGTATCATATCATCTGCAAAGAGTGAGAGTTTGACTTCTTCTTTGCCGATTCGGATGCCTTTTATTTCTTTTTGTGTCTGATTGCTGTGGCTAGGACTTCTAGTACCATGTTGAATAGCAGTGGTGATAGTGGACGTCCCTGCCGCATTCCAGACCTTAGGGGAAAAGCTCTCAGTTTTTTCCCCATTGAGAATGATATTCGCTGTAGGTTTTTCATAGATGGCTTTTATGATATTGAGGTATGTACCCTCTATCCCTATACTCTGAAGAGTTTTGATCAAGAAAGGATGCTGTACTTTTTCAAATGCTTTTTCTGCATCTATGGAGAGGATCATATGGTTCTTGTTCTTTCTTTTATTAATGTATTGTATCATATCACATTGATTTGCGGATGTTGAACCAACCTTGCAGCCCAGGGATAAATCCCACTTGGTCATGGTGAATAATCCTTTTAATTGTACTGTTGGATCCTATTGGCTAGTATTTTGGTGAGAATTTTTGCATCTATGTTCATCAAGAGTATTGGTCTGTAATTTTCCTTTTTGTTGGGGTTTTTGTCTGGTTTGGGGATCAAGGTAATGTAGGCCTCATAAAATGAGTTTGGAAGTTTTCCTTCCATTTCTGTTTTTTGGAACAGTTTCAGAAGAACAGGTATTAATTCTTCTTTAAGTGTTTGGTAGAATTCCCCTGGGAAGCCATCTGGCCCCGGGCTTTTTTGTTTTTTGGGAGATTTTTGATGACTTCTTCAATTTCTTTAGTGGTTATAGGTCTGTTAAGGTTTTCTATTTCTTCCTGGTTCAGTTTTCGTAGTTTATACATCTCTAGGAATGCATCCATTTTTTCCAGGTTATCTAATTTGCTGGCATATAGTTGCTCATAATATGTTCTTATAATTGTATTTCTTTGGTGTTGGTTGTGATCTCTCCTTGTTCAAGAGTTTCTTAAGGGTCTGTACTTAGAACTAGAACTGCTGAGTTTCAAAACATGAAATTTTGATTTTACCAGATACCATCAAATTGCTTTATAAAAAGACTGATTCAATTTCCACTTCCATTCACAACATATGTGAAAGTAGCAATGTTTTCTATTGTTAGACTTTAACTTTTGCCTATCTCATGGTGAAAAATGGGATCTCAATCTTGTTTTAATTTGTATTTTCCTATTATCCAGTGAAAATAGTTATTTTCCATTTGGGTTCCATTTAGGTTTCATTCTGTTTGGTTGCCTATTCATATATTTTGCTTATTTCCTTTAGAGTTGTCTTTTTATAAATGATTTGTAGAAACTTCTTGTGTGAGGTAATATGAATCTTTTGTTTTATATATTATTAAATACTCTCCCCCAATTTATTGTCTGTCTTTTAACTTTGTTTATAAGGCCACCTATTACATAGAAGTCACAGAAGTTAAAATTCTAATTTAGTAAAATTTACCAATCTAATCTTTTTCTTTATGCTTTGTTTTGTGTCTTTAAGAAAATCTTTCCAGAGGCGCCTGGGTGACTTGGTCAGTTAAGCAGTTAAGTGTCAGCCTTTGACTCAGGTCATGATCCTGGGGTCCTGGGATCGAGCTCCAAGTCTGGGATCCCTGCTCAGTGGGGAGTCTGCTTCTCCTTCTCCCTCTGCCCCTCCCCCTGCTTGTGCTCTCTCTCTCTCAGATAAATAAATAAAATCTTAAAAAAAATAAAATCTTTCCAAACCAAGGTCCTAGTTTTTCTTTTTACAATTTCCAAAACAAAGCTTATATACCACCTTACCATCTTCTTGCTTCTTCTGCATTTTTCCCATCTTAGCAAATGGTGCCATGAACCATCCAGATGCAACACACAAAATACAGGGGCCATAAGGGGTCCGTCCTTACCCCCAAGCCCTACACTGAATCCGTTTCCATTTCCAACTCCTGTCAATTCCAACTCCAAGCCCATATGCTTCTCCATCACCCTGCCACCACTCTTCCGTCAAACTCCAGTCTTGTACCCAGGTAATTTTTCACAAGTGGAATGAGTTTTAAAAAAATATATATTGACCTACTAGTAGGTCTTTTTTTAAAAAAAGATTTTATATATTTATTTGACAGAGAGAGAGAGAGCACAAGCAGGAGGAGCGGCAGGCAAAGGGAGAGGGAGAAGCAGGTTCCCTCTGAGCAGGGAACCTGATGTGGGCTTGATCCCAGGACCCCAGGATCATGACCCCAGCCGAAGACAGACACTCAACCGACCGAGCCACCCAGGCGCCCCGAAAAAGTAAAAAATCTAATAGGAAAAGTGGCAAAGAATATAGTTTTCAGAAGAGAAAATACAAATGGCTTTTAAACATGTGAAAAGATTCTAATCTCTCCAGTAAGAGAACTGCAAATGAAAATGACTCAGACATCACTGGCAAAGATCAAAAGATTGATGATACACGAAGCTGGCAAGTTTGTGGGGGAAACCACCATCCTCATGCATTGCCTGTGGAACATGAACTGGCACAATTTTTCTTTTCTTTCTTTTTTTCTTTTTTAAGTTGCTGTATGCCCAACATGGGGTTTGAACTCACGATCCTGAGATCAAGAATTGCATGCTCTACCAACTGAGCCAGCCAGGTATCCCCAGCTGGTGTGCTTTTTATGATTAATTTGGCAATATTCAGCAAATATTCAACCAAATTTAATTAATTAATTTAAATTTTATTTTATTTACATTCAATTAATTAACATATTGTGTATTATTAGTTTTAGAGGTAGAGTTCAGTGATTCATCAGTTGTCTAACACCCAGTGTTCATCACACCATGTGCCCTCCTTAATGCCCATCACCCAGCTACCCCATCCCCCCACCCTTCTTCCCTCCAGCAACCCTCAGTTTGTTTCCTATTGTTAAGAGTCTCTTTTGGTTTGTCTCCCTCTCTGATTTCATCTTGTGTTATTTTTTCCCTCCCTTCCCCTATGCTGTCCTTCCCCTTGCTGTTTTGTTTTGTTTCTTAAATTCCACATAGGAATGAGATCATATGGTATTTGTCTTTCTCTGATTGACTTATTTCGCTTAGCATAATACCCTCTAGTTCTATCCATGTTGTTGCAATCAATGAAATTTTATTTTTTATTTTTCAAAGATATTATTTATTTGAGAGAGAGAGAGAACGACAGCACAAGCAGGGGGAGCGGCAGGCCCAAGGAGAGGGAGAAACAGACTCCCTGCTTAGCAGGGAGCCCGACATGGGGCTCGATCCCAGGACCCTGGGATCATGACCTGAGCCAAAGGCAGTCACTTAACCGAGCCACCCAAGCATCCCAACCAAATTTTAAATGCACTTAGCTTTCAACCCAGAAACCACTTCTAGAAATTTAATCCTATGACATGTGCAATCCTAGGACATGTGCAGAATGAAGTATCAATATTTATTGCAGTATTTATACTAGCAAATATACTGGAAACAACTTAAAGGTCCACTAAGAGGAAACTTGTTAAATAAATTATGGTCCATCTATACAATGGACACCTTAATGGACATACTCTGAAATGACCCCCCATTATCTCTGCCTCCTGGTACTCATGCCAAGTGTAATCCCTTCCCTTTCGGTGTGGGTGGGACATGTGGCTTCCTTCCAATATACAGAATGGGGCAAAGGTGACTCGGATGTCACTTCCATGATTATATCACATAAGATAATGTACATCTGTCTTGCTAGCAGACTCTCTCCCTTGCTTACTCTGATAAGGCCTGCTGCTATGTTGTGAGTTACCTTATGGAGAGGCATACACGGCAGGCAACTGAGGGTCGCCTCTCCTCAACAGTCAGCAAGAAACTGAGGGCATCAGTTCTGCAACCCACAAAGAACTGCATTCTGCCAACAACTGTGTGAGCATGAAAGCACATCTGTCCCCAGTCAAACCTTGAGATGAGAACACAGCTCCAAGTGACACCTTGACCACAGCCTGTGAGAGACCCTGATGTAGAGGACCCAATAGGCTGCATGTGGACTGTCGACCTAGAGATTTTGAGATAAGAAATGTGCTGTTTTCAGCCACGAAGTTTGTTATGCAGCAATAGATAACTGATGCAGGTATTATGCAGCTATGAGAAGCATGATGCCATTTTGTATGTTTTGATAATGGAATGAACTCCAAAATACACTAAGGGGAAAAAGAAGGCAAGGCCATACGGTGACTATAATGGTATCATTTGTGTGTATATAAACACTTGTCTGTGCATAGAGTATGTCTGGTATCTCTGGAATGATACACAAGATGTTGATAGCATTGGTTGCCCTCTTGGTAGGGGAACTCAGTGGCTGCGGACCTTCTGAATTTTGCTCCGTGTACAAGAAAATGTAATTCAGCAAATTTTAAACCCTTTTGTTCCCATTGTAGTCAAAATAAAATTTAATTCCTTACAAGGGCCTAAAAGACTCTACATGACTTGGGCCTTGCCTACTTCTCCAACTTCAACGCACGCCACTCCTTCTGGCTTTCATGACCCTCCAGCCACTAGAATATAAATTCCTTGAAAGCAGGAATATGTCTCTCATTTACTTTTTGATCTCTAGCACCTAGCACAGTACAAAACACTCAGTAGGAATTCAGTGAGTTCTTTTTAACAAATGAACTTGATTCCCAAAGTTTTAGGAAAGGTAAAAGAGGGAATGCCTCGCAGAACACTTGGCACCCAACAGAAGGGGACACAAATATGGGATTTTCCCTTGGTGGATCACTTGAAGGGCTGTCATAAATGGGAGCAGAACCTCATTATGTATTGCTCCAGAGACTAACTGGTAAAAGTCAGAGGAAGAAAAATATTAATTCAGCACTAACTGCCCTAAGAAACATGGGAAGAGCTGTTTTATGAAGCGGTGAACACCTCCACACTGCCTATTTATTCTGTCATCAAAACTGTAAAAAATGACTGTGGCCTGAGTGATCTTCTGAGAGCCTTTCTAGGATTCTAAAGTTCTGTGATTCTGTACATAGGTGTATTTTGAGTCCTGTCCTTTTCATAGTTTTTTTATGTATACAAGCATATTGTTTTTATTTCCGACTTCTGAGACCAAAACAAGAAACTGGTACATTTATCGACCTTTCTATAAAGCGAGGAACCTGAACATGGGACTTCATCGTGAGATACTAATGGCTGTACTGATTCCAGTTTTTGAGGTTTGTAAGTCTGTTCTCATCTCAGCTGCCATTAGCATAGTTGCCTGCTGCTTTGGAGCATAAGAAAGGGGATAGAGGGGGTCACGAGATTTGCTTTTTACCACAATCATGCTGGAAATGTAATTTCATCAAACTATGCAAGAGTAAAACATCTTTTTCAAAGGCCGTGTATTACTGGAATGCTTTTCTGTCCCAGTAACTGCAAACAGCCACCTGGGCTCTATGTAGGGTGCATCTCTCTGACACTGAAGTGCTTCCTTTGCAAGGAGCAGCTTTTGGGTGGAAATCATTAACAAGGAAACCCATGCCAGTTTTAGGCTGGAAAGGCAGCGCCTCTGCCCAGTAGCTCCCTTCGGGTTCTGGCTCTACCCCGCTGCCTGGGGAAAGACACTGACCAAGAATACCAAGTCCCTCCCACCTTTCTTTTCTTTTACCTTGTTAAACATTGGCACACTGCATACAAATTAAAGAGCAGGTAAAAAATGAGTTATTTTTGTATCTTGTTTAAATTTTGGTAGTAACCTTAGCTTGTTCTTGACATTGCTTAATTCTAGATTTCAGAACATTTGGAAACAGCACTTTGGCTTATTTAGCAACTGCTGAAACCTAGGAATTTTGTTCTTGAAAACGGGCCACAGCTCACAAAGTCTAAATACATGAACACGACGTGTCATACTTGGAAGTCATGGGTTGTCGGCAGGAAGTCTGGGTTCTAGTCTGTGTTGGCACCAACAAGCCATTCCTGTCTCTGGAGCCATTTCCCTCCTGACCTGATAACATAAGAGGTTAAGTTGCTTTAAAGAGAATATATTTGGACTTTGAACTTTTTGGTTAAACAAAAAAATTTATGTGAAGCCCAATATATGAAATAGATCAAAGCATATCTGCTTTGGTAAAAGATGGGACAGGGCCCAGAGCCTCTGAGGCAACTCTCAAGAACACCCTAGGCTCTGCAGAATATTCTGGAAATCTCTGCACCAGATAATCTCTTCCAGTTCCGACTTCACAGAATCACCTACAAAGTACAATTAAATTTGGCCTTGTAGAGATGTGTCCAAATTTAACTTTTTTTTTTTTTGGCTTGCACACCAATTGGCCAAGATGTGAACTACACTGAGTCTCTTGTGTTAATGTTGGTATTAGTAAACACTCGGATTTTAATCATGGCCTGTGTGGTCATAATTCATTCAACTGTGTCAAAAACTGGGGCTATTAAGGGCAAGTGTAGTTTCTGTTCTCAAACTGCTAGTGTCTCCTGGGGAATACATAAACAAGTTAATGGTAGAAGGAGACTCCCCAGCATGGGAGCACCCATGGTGAGGGTACTCAATTCTGGGGGAGGGGGAGAGACTGGAGAGGGAGAGGAAAGGATTCATAAAAATATCAAGTGATATTTATTGAACATTCATTTGTCAGGCGGGGTTCTAATTTTTTTTGTGATCATTTTAGAGACAAGGACATAGAGACAAAGGATGGCTAAATAACTTGGCTACAGACAGAAAATGACGGAGGCAGGATTTTTTTTTTTCTAAAGATTTTATTTATTTATTTGACAGAGACAGCGAGAGAGGGAACACAAGCAGGGGGAGTGGGAGAGGGAGAAGCAGACTTCCCGCTGAGCAGGGGCCCGATGTGGGGCTCGATCCCAGGACCCTGGGATCATGACCTGAGCTGAAGGCAGATGCTTAATGACTGAGCCACCCAGGCGCCCCTGGAGGCAGGATTTTAAGTCAGGGTTCCTACTCTTAATCACTACACTGTACTACCTGTATATTCATAGATCTGGTAGTGGTTATGTTTGCTCTCGAAGTATGTACAATCAGATGACAGGGTAGAAAAGTCAGCCGAGAGAGAGAGAAAGAGGAAGCAGAACGAATGAAAGAAAGCAGAGGTACAAAATAGCATGGCACTCTGGCAATTTTCAGTTAGGACAGCTGGAACCCAAAGTGCGAGGGGGACTGTGATGAGGAAAACAGGACATAGGGGCTATGCTTCTCTCGCCCTTTGGCAAAATTCCTATCTTTATCTCTTCAATGAGACTCCAAGGAAGGCTCAGAGAATTGAGTGTATTAAAGGGATGGTACATAGCTGGATTAGCATCCCAGGCTGCCGTTGGCTTTGGACTCTGCTCTTCTAAAGGATAAAGGGTAAAGAAAATGTGTGAAAGGTCCTGGTGTTGGCTAGATAGACGTTGGCTGAATTTGAAAGTGCAGTAGGTATTAGGCAGACTGGGGTCCTGGATAAAAAGTGTGTATGAAGTACTCTTACAGAAGGCCAGGTTGCAAAAACCACTAAAAAACCACTTAAGTTTGTTCACATGAAGAAAGTTTAAGAAGTGGCAGCCTTATCAAAAACTAACTGCTTGCTGTTAGAATAAATGAACTGGACAAGATGTCCTTTAACTAAATGCAGGCATAGATGCGGTTTATAGCCTCTGCTGACAGGCCAAACCAGTTCATTAAACATTCTCCCCCTGGCTTTGTGAGTATTGTCATTGTATGATTCCAGTGGAAAAAAAAAAATCTCCTGGAACAAGGTTTATAGAATAGGGACAGCACACCATGTGCTTGCGTGCATGCCAACAGGAAAGTGTAGGAGCTGGTATGATCCAAAACATTTTTGTTCAGAAATACAAAATAGCACTTTATTTACATTTCCCTTAGCACATGATTCGAATTATGCTTTATAGCCTGACCACGGTCATCACAGGCTACAAATAATCACGCCGTTGGTAGACTCCCTGCTTGCCTTGAGCAAGCACAGCAGTCCAATGATCTCAGACAATTTTAACAGGGCAAGGTGAGATTTGTTTCAAATGTGTTTCATTGCTTTTGGAGGACAAATGGCTTCTCACCATGGTGACAATCAGGTTGCTAGGCTGGGCAAGGCCAAGTTTAGAAGAATGGTCCTCCAAACAGAACAACTGAAATGAATGGTTCATGCCACCAGCAACTTTCTTCAAGTTCTGATTAATTTCCCATGAAATAATTGTTTGGAATACATCCAAGCAGTTCCTTTATTCATTGTTTCTTTGTCTTGCGGACAGGAGGGTCAGTCAATACTGAAACATACAGTTTGAACCAAGCATATGTGATGCCCACTGCACAATACACTGAGGTCAGTAACAGAGGGCTAAAGGGGTACTTCAATTTCCAGGAGGTGAAAGGGAACACAAACTCACAGAAGACTTCCAGAGGCCCCAGGCCAAGGAGGTAGAAAGTTTCCATCCAATTAAAAAGAGGCTTTTCTTTTCTGAAGAAAAAAGGAGAGGAAAGTCTGATTTTAAACACGTCATTTTGGTGTAGCAAACATTTCTCAGTTAAAGCTTCCCACTTGCATTGTCCTGATGTGAAGAGCAGTCAAAGCTAGAGTCAAAAGAGTGCATTAAATTTCACATTTAGAAAAAACTGATAATGATATAGCACTGCATTATCTCAACAATCCAAATTCAGCCAATCATCATCCACCTATGCCGTCACCTGGCGAGAGAATGAGCTGTGCGTCTGGAAGAGGAAAGGCAGCTGGATGTTGTGATACTGGAGACAATATGGTAAACAATATCAACTGATGGTTTGTAAAATGTTTTTGTTTTGATAAAATCACATACAATTTGCTATTTAACCATTTTTAAGTATACACTTCAGGACCATTAAGTAGATTGACAAAGTGGTGCTACCATTACTACTATCCACTTTCAAAACATTGTCATCACCCAAACAGAATCTCTGGAAACATTAAGCAATAATCACTGACCATTCCTCCTCCCCCACCCCTACTCTGTAACCTCTAATTTACTTTTTGTCTCTGGGAATTTGCCTATTCTAGATAGTTCATACAATCTCTGTCCACTACTGTGGATGATGCTGCAGGATAATGCTGCAATGAACATTGGTGTACAAGTATCTGAGTCCCTGTTTTCAGTTTTTTTTTCCAGATTTTTTATTTATTTATTTGAGAGAGAAAGAGAGCAGGAGCAAGGGGAGCAGAGGGAGAGGGAGAAGCAGGCCCCCAGCGGAGCAGGGAGCCGGATGCGGGGCTTGATCCCAGGACCCTAGGATCATGACCTGAGCTGAAGGCAGACACTTAATGGACTGAACCACCCAGGCGCCCTGCTGTTTTCAGTTCTTTCGGGTATATGCCTAAGAGTCCAATTGCTGGGTCATATGGTAATAACTGAGTTTTAATATAATTAAGTATATGAGGCTCATGGACACAATCAGGTATGAATCACAGGGAAGCTTTAAAAAATTATACAGGGGCACCTGAGAGGCTCAGTTGGTTAAGCCTCCGACTCTTGGTTGCAGCTCAGGTCATGATTCAGGGTGGTGAGATTGAGCCCTGTGTCAGGCTCTGCGCTAGGCAGAGAGTTGGCTTGAGATTCTCTCCTTCCCCTTCTGCCCCTCTCCCTGCTCATGCATGCTCTCTCTCTCAAATAATAAGTAAAATCTTGAAAAAAAATTATATGTTATATTAAGTTTAGAAGAGAAAAAAATTCCACCCCTAATTCTATAACAAGAATTTTTACATGTACTTTAGCTTTATGCATCTATATTTACGTGGTTTTACTCATAATGTATATTTTACATTCCAATTTTTAGTTTTCATATAAGGTTTAAATTTAAGCTAGGTAGTCCCTCCTCAAATATTCCCTCAAAATAAAGACATGAACTATGTTGTCATGTCAGAGTAATAGGATTACGGGTAATTTCTCCCTAAAAAAAATTTGCCAATTTTTTGTAATGCTGTTCTATTACTGTTACAACGTAAAAAATATTTTTTAAAGGCTTAGCTGACCATTTAGGAGTAAACATTTCACAAGAGCAAACATAATTTTAAATATACTTTTTTTGGATTACCTGAAGAGAGTCTTCAGTGAGGAAATACTATAGATGGTAAATAGTAACATGAGTAAGATTTTAATGGGAAGTTCTGTTAAAAGAATAAAGAAAAAATAGATGATAATTCAGTTGTTAAGAAAATGATCTGTGATACTTAAGGCAATATAATAAGCACACTGACACACCTATATAGTGTTAGCAAAACTTTTTGAGCTTAACAGTGCATTTCTGTGACATCTAAAGATACTGAGGATAGCGTGACAAATTAGGGGTTTTATTTAAGATAATGGATGAGCTCTCGATAGTATTGATCTCTAGGCCCTGATGAAAAGGACATGGCAATCAAATCTCTCTCTCTCTCTAAATAAATAAATTAATTAATTACTTAATTAAAAAAGCTGTTTACCTGGTGCAGTGAAGAGCAGAGGGAAGAGGGAATAATGTCCTGTTGTGGTCAGAATCAGAAAAATTGAAGCATCTCCTGCTTTTCCCACAGACAGAAGGCTAAAAATAAAAATTCTTATAATAATTCCTTAAAACAACTGACACTTGCACTACAGATAGATTGAATAAACTGCATCTATTATTATTTCTAGAACTGGCTTAAGCATAAGATAACATACTGATCTTTGCTGCAAGTCCAATTTAATTGAGAATATTAATTTAGTAGGAAAATTTAAGCAACTGATAGAAGAATGTACCACACTGAACTGGGGAGTATTCAAAAAGAGTCTTGCTTCCCTAAGTAATGCCTTCTCCAGAGAAAGGGATGTTGTCGGATTGGGAGCTGCCTAGTGGTGGTAGCCAGGGAAACAGGACTTAGGAGTTTCCAACCCTATAGCTCTTCTCTCTGGTGGTGCCCTGTGCCTGATGGTGCTTAGTATGAATTCTAACCAAAGACATTAGAAGTTTTGCTGTATTTCTTAATTTGGAAAACTCCACGTTGCTGAATGAATCCAGTCAAGCCGTCTACTGATGTGACAAATTTGCTTAAGGTTCCTTCAGAGCTTAAATGATTTCTCTCAGGATTTAAGAAACATCTCAAGTTCTATTATCATCTATCTATCAGGCTTTAATTTTATACAGAACAGACACTATTACACTTAGTTTTTTTTTTAAGCACGGTACAGTGAAAGATGGAGGGAATCAGCATCATAACATCAGGTTTCAGTCCTAACTGTGCTAGCTGTGTGGCTTTGGGGAAGTCATTTAAACTCTCTGAGCCCCAGTTTCTGTAGATGTTAAGACAGGGGATGATACCCACTTGTCCTAATTACCTTAAAGGTTTTTGTGAGGCTCAAAAAAAAAAAAATGAAAACAAAATACCCCTCCCCCCAAAACCCCAAGAATAGTTCTGCAAAATGTGAAGTGCTATCATAATGGACTCCATCCTGACTTTGACTAATAACACTTAACAAGAAACTGTGGAACCTTATTTTCACAGATGTGATTACACCAAAGCCCACATTTTTCTATACTATGCTGCCATTCAATATCTAGATCTAACAGCCTGATATCATGGTTCTTCATCACTACAGTACCCCTTAACAAAAAAATGCAGAAACAATGCGTGCAATTTCACAGGTCCAGGGAACCCAAGTTAAAAATCCCTGTCCTGTCCTAGGATAAATCTGTTCCTGTATATCTTTGCCTTTGCCTATCCCACGGGACATGTCAAGAAGGGACAGATCAAACAGAAGACAGTAGGGTCACTGGGGAATCTGCCATAAATACCAGCTGACTGAGTTATCTGCTTACCTCATTGGGAGAACTGCGAGGAGTATGGCTTTTTCATGGACGTGCCACCCAAACAGGAAGGAGCTCAAGGCACAAAGAATCAGACATCGGAGAAAGCCTCTAGGCCCTTGAGGTTTAAACCAAAGACAGAAAACAGAGGGCTAGAAACAACAAAGATAAAACTTCAATATCATTCAAAATAGACTTTACAGAAACATTGTTCAGATGAATACAATTTATATCATCTCTGAAAAACTGTAGATCTTAGGCTATTCTCCATTAAACTGGGATAATTCATCATTTTGTGAACATTCCAACATAAGTTATAAAAAAAACTACTCAGAAAAAAAGGTTTTTCAAAATACATATTTAAGTCATTAAAGTAATTCTGTTCATCAGAATTAATAATAAATGATAAAATTAAGTTCTAGGATATCCGGTAAAACCCCTTATTACATCTTCAGAATTAGTTAATTAGTCGTCCCTGAACCCATTAGGTCTAACTACAAAAGTCCATAAACATTTTGGGGCTAATAATAAATTAGATTTTGCCATATTAATAAAGACATACCTAACTTCGTGGGCTGGAGTGTAATTTATAATAAAACTATGGGGGTGCCTGGGTGGCTCAGTCAGTTAAGTGTCTGCTTTCAGCTCAGGTCATGATCCCAATGAAGCTCCTTGCTTGGCAGGAAGCCTGCTTCTCCCTCTCCCTCTGCCTGCCACTCCCCCTGCTTGAGCTCTCTCTCTCTGTCAAATGGGTAGATAAAATCTTAAAAAAAAAAAACCAAAAACAAAAACCTTAAAAAAACAATAAAACTATGGCCTTCTACATGCAACTTACGAGGCTGAGGTTTTAAAAAAAGTTTTTACCTTAGTTAAAACATGGGAACAAGCAGGCCAGCAGAGCTTAATTACCTACCAGTACTGCCATTTAATTAAGCGGGGTCAGGTGTCTTGCTGGGCTTGATCATTTAGAAACCAAAATTAAAGCTGAGTGTAATTATAGGTAGATTGAGTTATTTATATTGAATGCCACTAAAATTATATCATGAAATTGAGAGCGTTGTGTTTGCTAACATAAAAACAGCTATGAATGAAGCCTCTAACAGCATCTGACTCATGTTAGATTCAATGCTTGATGTTCAAACAGCTATTGTTGACTCTCTTAACTCACTCATCATCAAGACAAAAATATCCATGCAGTCCAGGCAACTTTGGATTTTTGACTAGTTAGCCATGGATGAAAACAACAGCAGAAACCCGGATGTACCCACTACACACATTTCCCTTTATCCCCCCAGTGCAGTCCTTGCCCCTCCTCCCTGGGCTTTTCTTTTTTCCTCATCTGAGGGTAAACAGATGATCTGACAGCTGCAGTGAGGGATCTTTCTCACAGAGGTTTTACTGGTAAATCTTTCCCTAAGGTGTTCAAAGTTACTCTAAGAATTGCTATGAAATACCTCAATCTGCAACAGGATCATGGCCATGGTATCTGTCCTATGGCAGGAAAAACTTGAAAGCTGAAATTAACCAGCCAGAAAACTCAAGAAATGGGTACCGTGGGTGAATTCTTACCAATATGGCCATCAGAGTGCAGATGAGGGTGGCCATGGGAGTCACTGAAGGAAGGACTGTGTGTTGGAACTGCTGAACCAAACCACTTGTCATTGAGGCCTTGGGAATTTTGTTGGGATCAAGAAGTTTCAATTCCAAACCTACAGAATAAGTAGATATTTTGTTTTGTTTTCATTAATAGCACACCATATTTTACCAACCAATTCCTTGAGAAAAAAGAAAAAAGCTACTAAATCTTATTGCTGCTTCAAGGTCAAGATACATGACTAAATTCTGTACTATTCTACCTAAAATGCCTCTGGTCTTGAGATTACACAATGCAAAGCAGCTGTTTGCATTGGAATAGGGAATTCATGCAGCTTAAAAGGAACTTTGCTGGCAGGCAGCATGACTAGCAATCTGCTCTCACCTCTAAAATGAGCAGGCTTTTAAAACGCAGTTCTGACCATGTCACATCCCAGCTTGGAATCCTTCACTGTCTACAGGGTAAAGTCCATATTCCCAAGTGTGGCAGAGAGTGTTTTCCATGATCTAGCTCCTTCCTACCTCTCCAGCTTCATCTCCACCACTTGATTAAATGCGGCGTAGCCACAACCGAATGACAGCATCCTCCACACTTGTCCCCTTGGCTTAGAATGGCCTATTCATTTTGCAAAGTTAACTCCTAATTCACTCCCTCATCTGAGAAAGCTGTTAAATAAAAAACTAGAGCTGATTTTCTTGTGGGCTAGAGACACATATGTGGTCCTTGTACATGTCTCTTAACTGGTGTTGACCCCGCTGCACTGTATCTGTTTATGCGTTCATTTCTTCCACTATATTGGTAAAGGCAGAAATGATGATTAATCCATTTCTATCCCCAGCACATAGGGGTTCAAGGAATACTTATTAAATGAACCAAGTCTGAGGATGATGATGCAACCCCCCCCCCCGCCAAATAAGCTAATAGGACAGTCTGAGCACCTGCATGGCCCTGTCTAATGCCACTGAAAATCAGTGAAACATGGGAAGGTGTAGACTACCAAAATATTTTGTATTCATTAACCTCTTTCCTTTTCCCTTCAGTCTGATGATTCTCTCTTAAAGCTAGTTAACTATCTTCCTGCCACTGACTTTCTAGGTAAGACATCTTTGAGGAGACAGATATAAAAGACAAGGTACAGCATAGTTTCCTGACTCAGACAAGGAAATTGGCCCTTGAATCTCATACCATGCTGGTTGTTTAAGGTTTTTGAAATATAAATGCTAAGAAATTCCTTACAAGGATCCATGTACATCAAGGCTGGATTCACAGTGGGTGAGGGATAATACCACATTATGATTTCCTACGAGTATGTACCAAAAACAGTAATGGTGGCTATCATGTGCCAAGAGTTTTGTAGCCATTACTTTCAGGCCCCTGAGGCACAGAGAGATGTGTAACTTGTCCAAAGTCATACAAGTGATAAGTGGTAGAATTAAACCCAGGTCTGTTTGGCTCCAAAGGCCCCTGCTACTAACAACCTAGCATTTCTTTATTGTTTTTTGTGTTTCTTACGACATGGTGCATGGGTACAGTCACTTATATTATCCCCTAATTATAATCACTAGAAGAGTCAAGTGACTTGATCAATGCCATAGCCAGTAATTTATGTAGGTGGGCCTCCCACCAACCCATCAGACTCTAGATCAGGGGTTGGCAGTCTAGCCTGAAGGCCAAATCCCCAGCCTGTGACTTACTTTTGTACAGACCCGAAGCTATGAAGAGTTTTTGTATTTTTCAAGGTTGTTAAACAAAAAAACAAAAAGACTTTATGTGGTCCGCAAAACCTACACTATTTACTATCTGGCCCATTCGAGACAAAGTTCGTGGACCTTTCTCTTGATCCTACCATCTCCCATCAAGCTAGGCTATATTCACAAACTACTGCGAGTTATTCCAGAATGAATTATTTTCAGTAGGACCATCTTAATTTTTTTTTTTTTTAATCATAGCCCAAACTTAAAAGCCTAGCCTAGGTTTCCCATTTCTTCTCACTTCATATACAGCTATCATTTTCTTTACTGGTTTAACACCCAGAGTCACAACTGATACATTCTTTCCTTCTGCACATACTAAGTTTAAAAGCAGGATTAACTGCTGAATAACATCTTACTCTCATTTTTTTCCCAAGGAAAGGATCAACAAGGTCATGGCCACAAACAGCTTTTGTAAGGAGCATAGTCTGTCTACTGCCCTGAAGATCTCAGTTCTTAGAGCTGCTCCCCTGTTCGTTCTGAAAGCTGGAATGCACAGCTGCAGAACAAACACTTCAGCCGCATTCCAAACACAAAGCAGTGTTTTCCATTTTCCAATGTGACTCGTCCTTTCCAAATTCATTGTCGAAGTAAGAAGGCTTGCTACTGTACCAATGACGGAGAGCACTTTGTCCAAAGCATTGTACAAAGCCCAGAAGTTTGGAGCCCAATATGCATGGCAGAGGCCCCTCTTGAAAGGGAAGAGTCGGGACAAGACTTGAGGCAGCTGGTTCTGTAGAAAAGAGATTCTTTCAGTGACCAATCTTTTCCAGACTCAAAAAGAGAACCAGGGAACTATGTGACATGGTGTGTGGAAAGTTATGAGGTCTGAGTTCCAGTCTTTGTTCCTTCAAGTAGTGGTGTGATCCTGAGCAGTTGTCAGAACCTCCTCTTGTCTAACCTCATCTGTTGCGGGGGGACAAGATACTCTGAATGCCAGTCCCGTGCTCTTAGGAGAGAAGCACAGTAAGGGAAGAATTTATGAGGTGCAAAGGAGGACACAGAGTGCAGCTTATCCAAGTCTACTGATGAGAAGGTGACCCCAGGGAAGACTTCAAAAGATGCGATGCTTTTCAGTTTTAGCAGGAATTAAAATTAATTAGTGGAATTCAGGGTATGGGAAGAAGGGAACAATTTTTAAAAATATCTGTTGAACATGTGTAATATTCTAGGCACTTTGAATGTTTGCTGTCAGTGAATGACTGTGAAAACACCACGAGTACCGATTTGGGGGTTACAAATAAATTATAGCAAGTAGGCAAATTAGCAAATATGGAAATCTGTGAACAATGATTATCGATTCTGAGTGTGTGTGTCTATGTGTGTGAGAGACATATAAACATACAAATGTATACATACATATCTGATTATGAACAAAAATGTTGGAAAGAATACCATCCTATCTTTGGGGAGTAGTTTTGCTTATTTTGTACATTTTTGGTTTTATTATTTTTTTCTAAACAACAGCAGCAGCAACAACAAAAAACACATACTACTTTATTAAAAAAAAATAAGACTTACCAAGGCTAGGAAAGGACCCAATGAAAGAGCAGAAACTAGGAAAACAATCAGTCCCAGGGAAATAAGACGGACAAAGCTGAAACTGTTCCATCGGACGGACCCATCTACAGAAAAGCAACATTACCATTACTAGGAGCATGGACAACCATGTATAACTTATACAATGTGCTAAATCTAGAAGTATCCCGACAGTACACCAATCTTTACAATGTGGCAAGAGGACACAGAAAAGTCAGAATGGGTAAAGGGTTTGTATGATCAATAGTTGAGAGGTATCTCAGGGACGCCTAGGTGGCTCAGTCGGTTAAGCATCTGCCTTCAGCTCAGGTGGTGATCCCGGGGTCCTGGGATCCAGCCCCACACTGGGCTCCCTGCTCAGTGGGGAATCTGCCTCTCCCTCTCCCTCTGCCACTCTCCCTACTTATGCTCTCCTGCTCTGTCAAATAAATAAATAAAAAATCTTAAGAAAAAAAAATAGTCGAGCGGTACCTGTGTGCCTCATAAAATCCTCTCATGAGGCAAACTGCCAAGCCAAAGAAAAATAAAATAAAGGTTTTGCTTTCATCACTGAAACTTGCCTGGTTTATTTGCAGTGAAACAGTAAGACCGTAGCAGGTATATACCATAAGCTGGTGCTACGTAGAGGTAGATGTGCTTGAAGTGTAGAAGAACAGCAAAGAGAAACGCTCCTTCCGTGTACCTTTTCTAGGAGATTTAAAAGGGAAATATCACTTTAAAATTCAGGGTAAACTAAATGTAGTAATGTAGTATCCTGGTTGGATCCTGGAACAGAAAAAGAACATTAGTGGAAAAACTGGTGACATCTGAATGTGCCAATGTTGGTTTTTTAGTCTTTTTTTTTTTAAGTTTTAATTTTAATTCCAGTTAACATACAGTGTTGTATTAGTTTCAGGTGTACAATATGGCTTTTTAGTCTTGATGATATCATAGTTTTATATAAAATGGTAACATTAGGGGAAAGTGAGTGAGAGGCACAGGAACTCTCTGCACTATCTTTACAACTTTTCCATAAATCTAAAACTGTCTTTAAAAATTAAGTTTATTAAAAAATAAAAAAAGACACTGGAGATTGTGAATATATTTAACAATACTGGACTATACACTCAAAAACGGTTAAGATAGTTAATTTTATGTGTATTTGACCACAATTAAAAAAATACATATTTTAACAGAGGATCACAGGGGAAGAGAGGAAAAAAATGAAACAAGACGAAACCAGAGAGGGAGACAAACCATAAGAGACTCTTTTTTTTTTTTTTTAAAGATTTTATTTATTTATTTGAGAGAGAGAGAATGAGAGAGAGAGAGAGAGAGCATGAGAGGGGGTTGGGTCAGAGGGAGAAGCAGACTCCCTGCTGAGCAGGGAGCCCAATGTGGGACTCGATCCCGGGACTCCAGGATCATGACCTGAGCCGAAGGCAGTCGCTTAACCAACTGAGCCACCCAGGCGCCCCCATAAGAGACTCTTAATCATAGGAAACAAACTAAGGGTTGCTGGAGGGGAGGTGGGTGGGGGGGATTGGGTAACTGGGTGACGGACATTAAGGAGGGCACGTGATGTAATGAGCACTGGGTGTTATAGAAGACTGATGAATCACTGACCTCTACCTCTGAAACCAATACTACATTACATGTTCATTGATTGAATTTAAATAAAAAAATGTTTAAAATAAAAAAAAAGAATGAGTAAGTCACGGCAGTAAAAGGTACAGCATAAAAAATATAGTCAGGGGTGTTGTAATAACGTTGTATGGTGACAGATGGGAGCTGCACTTCTGGTAAGAACAGCATAAGGTACAGAGTTGTCCAATCACTATGCTGTCCACCTAGAACTAATGTAATATGGTCAGGTATGTCTCAATAAAAAAAATAATTTAAACAATCCATTACAGGTGTAAGATATACCAACAAAAAATACATATTTTAAATTCTGAACTACTTAATGAAAGAAATACTACATCTGGGATGTGTTTAAAAATAATCCTGTATGTATGTGTGTGTGTGTGTGTAGATCACCATACTATTGTCTCTACTTTTGTATATGATTTAAATTTGCTATAATAAAAAGTTTTTAAAATTCAGGCAAATATTCTACATGCAACATAAGGTGAAACAGGCAAGTGATTCCAGTTAGTTTTTATACTGAGCCTAGTTCATTACTGCAACAAGTATTTATTCAATACTAAGCTTGATACTGAGGTACAGGACACATCATAACAACACATTACAAATTCCCCTTAAAGATCTAAAACCCAGAGAATTCAATCCCCCTCCCTCTCCCCCTTACAGTTTTACAACAGCTGGAGTTTATTTCCAGTGAGGAGCTGGGAATGAGAGTACAAAAGACTACATATGATGTTATGCTACCACAGAACCATTTAAATCTGTTACAGATCAGGTAACATATAGTACTATCAGGCTGAAGGCATCAAGTACAGTACTTGACCCTAACAAACTAAAGGTAGTCTGATTTAAAACAAATAAGTTGGCTATAACTAAATAAATCTGAATTCTACCTACCTCACAGGAATCTGGGGATCAAATGAGATAATGTTTCTGTGGTTCAGCAAGGAGACAGCCAAAGGGACCTTGAAAGGCCAGGTTCCTTCACTCACTCTCTCATTGGGTGTGGTCTAGAATAGATGAGTGAGGAATGATAAGGAAAGAGAATGGGGGGCTTTCAGATCTCTTGTCACTCATTTTATAATTTATTTAAGATTCAGAGAAGGTCTAGCTGGTTCTATAGCTAAACTTTATTTGTTCAACAATCACTGAATGCCAATTATGTTCTAAGTACTATGTAGCTTTTTATGGTTAAAAGAAAAAACTTATCCAGACATTTACAGTTGACAAAGAACTTTAAAACAGATTATCATATTTGATCTTTCCAAAGTCCCTGTGAGGTAGGAAGCCCCATTTTAAGTAGGCTCTGCACCCATTGTGGAGCCTAACATGGGGCTTGAACTCATAACCCTGAGATCAAGACCTGAGCTGAGATCAAGAGTTGGATGCTCAACCAATTGAGCCAGCCACGTGCCCCAGTGGGGAGCCCCGTTTTACAAATAACAATGTGACAAGGGGGTACATTTCATTTTATGGATGCAAAAACTGAGGCTGAGGGGGTTAAATGACTTGCTTTGGGATAATGGTTCCCAAACCTGACTGTGAATCAAAATTCCCTGTAGAATCTGAAACCCTGATGCAAGGATTCTGAGCCAGAGTACAGAGGGGTAGTCCAGAAATCCGAACTTCTGATTTCTTTCTCTATAAAGAGGAGGGTAATAATTATAGTAACTTCACAGAATAGTTGTGAGGTTTACTCAAGAAGAAATCTATATATAATGTACCTAACCCAAAGCAGTCAATGCATTTGTGTGAGCTCTGTCTGAGTCATACAGTTTATTAGGGTCAGTCAGGATTTCAACTCAAGTCTTCTGATTCCAAAATCCCATACTTTTTGTTACACTATGCTACCTAGTGAAACCCCACAATCAGTTATTATATTGTAAAAACTGAAGATTTCATTCCTAGATAAATGATTCCAACCAAATATAGCACTTCCCAGTTTTTTTCAGGCCTGCTATCCTCTAACAGGTTTTTAAAGTCTACGCGTAAAAGGAAGAAAGTTATTATCAAAAGAGGAGGTGGGATTTGTGAGAAACACTCAATGAAAGTGTCTATTGCGCTTGGCAATTCAAAACAGTTGGTCAAATAAGTCTGCCCCTCACCCATTATACTGTTGCCTTTATAAGCTCAAAGTCAGACCTAAGGGGGAAAAAATCTCATCAGCCTATTTTGCATTTACCTGAAACAATCGTGCAATGGAGAGTAGCATTAATCCAAATAAAAAACCATTGTACTGGAAATGAATATCTGGGCTTAGGTTAAGGAAAGACAAGCAAGGATACCAAATTCAAATTCAACTGTGTCAGCAGATTTTTTGAGTATAAAAATGCAAATGCTTTCCTAATGGGCAAACTAAAACCAAAAATATTCCTCCCAGTTTGGACTTCTCATAAATATGTTTCTCATAAACAGAGTCAAATCTTAGACAGACTAATTAAAATGTATATAGTGCCAAGGATTATACAGGGGATAAAAAAAATTTACATTTAAGAAGAAAACCAGGAAACTTTCCAATGTTTTTTCTACCTTAAAGACCCAGCAGCTACAGGGCAAGTTTTTTGGTTTTGTTTTTTAGAATTAGGGATGAGAAAGTAAGGGCCTAAAAGCCAGTGAAGGCCGCTAGCATGCAGCACCCCCTTTTTTAGAGTATCTATACACAATCTTACTTAGTAAGCCTCACAATGAACCTGTGAGGAAGTTAGAGCTCGAGTCATTAATCCACGTATGGCCTAACGCTACTGTGATGCCGTAGCTAAGAGCTGAGTCCAGGTCAGATTTGAACCAAAGTCTGGGTGTTTTCCTCACACGTGGCTACCTGTATGAAAATTATAAAATATTAGGCTTCTATCATTAAGATTTTAGTTTCACTCAAACCTTCTAGATTTAAGAACTTTGCTTGTTAATATGTGGTAAACCAAGATGGCAGAAAAGGATGAAGGCCTGTCTGTTCCCATATGCAACAGAGGTAGACCCTTTCTTAGAAAAGGTATTTAGAATAATGTGTTATAAAATTATTTAAGATATACACATTAATCTAAAGACAGTCAACCCCAAAACCCAGTATATTGCTTTACTTACTGGTGGTTTAACTGGTTCTTGAACATCATTAACTTTTTGGAGACAAAGTGCTCTAACAATCAGAATCTGGTATAGTTGGAGAATCCATAGAAACCAGTTTGGGGAACCCAATGACCCATCCCACATCCATTTTCAAAAGCAGCTCACATTTCAGAATCATCATTGTAGAAATAATTGATCTTATACTTAGTATATATCAGAATAAGTAAGGGAAGGATACGGTCCACAATTAGCAACCCGAAGTTCCAAAGCAGTAACACTGATAGGATAAACTTCGGCTTCTCTGTAAGTTCTTTACCTGCTTTTTTCCCATCAATGCATTTACAGCACCTACATTGAAACAGTAGGAAGGAAGCAGAAACAACGTTCATCTTCATTAGAACATCACAATACTATTACAGAGTATACTCTGATACACTCAAATACATTTTACTAGCTATTCCTGATAAACTGTCCATGCTGTTCTTGACTGCTTAAGAAGGTGACAGCAGAAACAAAGACCTCAGGGCCAGTTCCATGTCTCTTTCTCAGCTATGCTGATTTGAAACAAAATCTTCATTTAATAAAACAAAAAATTAAAAAACAACCACCATAAATCCAAAAGGATTTTGAAAACTGAGAGGGCACACACTATTTCAGCCCTTGAGTAAAAAATGTAGACCATACCTGAGACTAGTATAACAATGTACCATTGTGTGCCAACTGTACTAAAAAAAAAAAAAATACAGATCAAGATGATATAGCACTCTAAATATATATATAGAGCCATGAACTTATAGCTCCTGATTGTCCAAATAATTTTAAAAACATTTCTTAAAAATGTGTATCATTTAAAGGTCAAGATCTATTATTAAGTGACAATAGCAGATGACAAAAAATTATGATCCTATTTTTATTTTATAAAAATGATATTCAGACACAGAAGAGAAGCTGAAATAATATGCACCAAAATGTTAACAGTGATAGCTGTAAGTGGAGAAGTATGGGTCATTTTTACTTTATATGCATTGTATATATGTGTACATTTCTGTTTTCCAAAATTTTGACACAGATGTATAATCCTATGAAAAGATTTTTAAAAATGTGTTTTCATTTGAATATTGGCAAATCCTAAAAACAGAAATCTAAGCCAAAAAAATAGACAATAAAGATGCAGTTAAAGGGGGGTTAGCAAAAGGTGACCTGCTTTTCCTCCATTGGAGTCTGTTTCCTCATTAACAGAGACAGTAACCTTATAGTGTAACTGAGAAAATTAAATAAATTACTATCTATACTTGGTGCCTGGTTCTGGAACTGGCACATAGATCTCAACAATTTATATCTTACTTAACTGCTCCCTCTACACTGCAGATGGAAATGAATTCCACTCCTCTTTCCGCCTACATGTACATACACTTGTCCTGGAAGCTTGAATTCAAAGGTTTTGGGTTTAAAGGAGTACATCACAAATCACCTTCCCTTCCAACTCTTGCTAGGTGATAAACAGACTGAAAGTTAAGGTGTTAAATAGGAAATACTCCATGATAATGCTCAGGGATTAAAACATTCCCAAGGGACTCTTTCCTGAATGGGGCAAGGGTTCAGGGCCTCACAAGGAGAAAAGATCCATTTTTGACAAGGGTCACTGAGGGGACACAGTGCTCTGTCAGAATCATACCTGCAGGCTTAAGTATTAGGATAGAATAGAAACAAACATTAACTGAGAACTTACTACCTGGAAGTCACTGTGCAAGACATTGTATACATGTGTATTCAACTAAAAATTAATTTATAATAAAAGATACAAAGCATAAGAATATAAAATATAAATGTAACTTAAAATTAATGAAGAGTTTTCACGAAGGAAAGAATCCAGAAACAACCAAAAGCACTCTGTAAGGTTTCCTGAGTTTACTAGAATGGAAACTCCATTGGTGGTCAGCACAATGCATGTGTGTACACGAGTGTGGTGTGCTCTAGGTATGTGTGTGTATCCGAAATAGGGTAGGTCACAGAAGCCTCTGCCGGCATATGGAAAGGAGAGAAAAGCATACGGAACCATTCTAGGCAGGAGAAATGGTGATGGAACTCTACTTGGGACTACTTTTCACAATGTTCACAATCTCTTGTTCTACCTCTGCCTTGTAACCCCACCTTATCCCACATTTTCTTCCAGACGATTCAGCTAGACTGTTTACTGTAATTACTCCCTGTACAGTTTAAAACACAAAGACAGAGTTTGGGACTGTTCTAACATTTGTTATTATATGAATTTTGTTTCCCCCAAATGAGGAACCAGTTAATACTACTTAATACTATATTATGTCCTCAACACCTTCCACACAAAATGACATTCTCAGACTTACTCATGGACAGCATACACAAAGAGTTCATCTGTTAAGATGACAGAAAATCTCTGGAAAAGCAAGGTCCTTGAGCTGGAGTAATTCAGGTTATGGACATTCAGCATCTCTTGATCAAAATATTTGGCAATATGTGACAGGGCATACTCAAACCATGCAAAAAAAGGGGGGTAATCCAAGGTCCACTCTGAAGTTGCCTGTGGTAAAAATCAAAGAGAGGACATATCCTAAAATAACTGAATAAACAAAGTGGGTGTAAAGATTGAAAATTCTCGTTCTCTAGTCTTTAAGAAAGCATATGAAATGAAACTGCATTTAAAATATGACCTAGGGGGCGCCTGGCTGGCTCAGTCAGAAAAGTGTGCGACTCTTGATTTTGGGGTTGTGAGTTGAGCTCCACATGTGGTGTAGAGATTACTAAAAAAAAATAAACTTAAAAAAATGACCGAGGGGCACCTGGGTGGCTCAGTCGTTAAGCGTCTGCCTTCAGCTCAGGTCATGATCCCAGAGTCCTGGGATCGAGTCCCGCACTGGGTCGCTGCTCCTTGGGAGGCTGCTTCTCCCTCTGCTTCTCTCTCTCTCTCTGTCTCTCATGAATAAATAAATAAAATCTTAAAAAAAATGACCGAAATTAATATAGTAATTCCTATGTAAGACTGAGCAGAACACCAAAACCTGGTTCCTAAGTTATTTAATATGGTCTTCAATTTCCTTAACTAGAATCAAGTATATTTCAAAGGAAGTTAATGAAATTTGCAAGAATAAGCTTGTTAATGATATGATGCTACTCGTCTAAATATAAAAAGGGAGCTATGGCATAATAAATGATTCACTAGCTTGGGTTCAAGTTCTGTCTTAGACTCATTTCCCTATTTATAAAATAGGTATTATAAGGGCTAATTGACATAATACATATGAAATAGTCATAAATGGCAAAATGCAACACAAATGCTATTTACCTTTTGTTCCAATAGGTTATGAGATACTGAGGTTAAGAGAGCAAATGCCATTCTTGGCCATTTCTGTATTCTGAACATTTAGTAAGTGCCTGATATACTAAGTATTAAATAATCATTAGTTAAGTGAATGAGCAGTCACTAATGAGTAAACGAAAATGCAGATCATGTGAAATAGAGTATATGAAAATGAAGTATGTAACTTCAGGATATTACGTTTTCTAGATTTTTTAAAGTCTCAGTTTCCTCATCCAAACAACAGGGATAATAGTACGTACCTCATGGGTTATTGCATTAAATTTTAAATACACATATAAAATACCGTTTATATAGCATTGAACCAGATACAAGCTCAATATCAATAAATATTATTTACTATCATTTTAAAAATTATTACTATCACCATAGGATGTCCCTAAAACTAAACCTGTACCTGGCACCTCTAAGAGCTCAGACCGTAATAATCTCTCTACTCCGCACTTGTTGCTCTTTTCAGTGGGAAACTCCTCTCCTGGAATTGCACTGAGGGTTCACTGGGTACTAATTGGGTGTCCACAGGAAATACTATTTAGGGTTGTTCTGTGTTATAAAATGAGGTGAGAGAGACTCACTCTTATTTAAGAGAGACTCACATTATTTAAGGAAATAAATAAACTACTTGTCAGCTCTTTGTTTGTGGTAAGGATAAATGACAACTTTAGGTCCAGATAAGAAGTAGCCTAACTACTCCCCCTGCAGGTATAAAAATGTAGAAGCCTCAGAAGAGGCAAACCCAGAGGCTCTGGGTCTAGGGAACTCAAGCTATTAACCTACCCATTAAGCTCTCACTCATGAAAAGTTCCTTCTCTAATCCTAAATTTCCAATGTGGACTGTAAACGAGATGAGCTACTAAACTGTAGATAGAAAAATTAGAAAATTTTATCGTTTAATCTCCTTTTTAATGCCTATTTTTAACAGTGTATTAATAAAGCAGTACTTTTATAACTTATAAATAAACTCACACTGAGTAGTAAATGCTCAAAAATGTTTTCTTGCTAGGGTATAGATACTTAAGAAACAAGTTTAGGGGATGCCTGGGTGGCTCAGTCGGTTGGTTAAGCGTCTGTCTTCAGCTCAGGTCATGATCCCAGGGTCCTGGGATGGAGTCCCGCATTGGGCTCCTGGCTCGGCAGGGAGCCTGCCTCTCCCTCTGCCTGCCACTCCCCCCTGCTTGTGCTCTCTCTCTCTGACCAATAAAATCTTTAAAAAAAAAAAAAAAGAAACAAGTTTAGAAATTACTGCTCCATGTAATTCCAAGAAAGTCAACATCAACTTGGACTTTATTAACATCAGCAGTTCCCAGCTACAGTTTCTATGTCAGAGTTCACTCTACACTTAAAGAGCCATTTACTCTATAGGAAGTGTAAAAGGTTCATGCCTACTTTATCTTATTGACACGTTTATTACTTTAAATAAAATACTTCTACCAGGAAGCGTTGAAAAAAATTGGGAGGGACAGGTACTGCCTGGGAGATGGTCATTTTTCCAAAACAAAGTCTTCCTGTCCTTTCTTTGCTATTCTCAATCCCACACCACTCAGAGGGTCTCTATATGCTATCCCTATTCCCCACACAAAGACTTTCCAAATCTTGGCCTGAAGGTTCTCTTGACCTCAAGGATTTCTACCTGGGGCCATTTTCTTACTTAAACAGCTTTTGGGAAGCCAGTGAAGCTATGAGCTATCATCTTCTCCCAAGTGAACAGTTCCACCACTTAACTAATACCTGGTAGAGCCAGAACTCAAGTCTGGGTCTCCTGACTCAAAATCCATTAGTTCAGTAACCTACTACAACAGAACTGTAGAGAGCAAGATGGAGTCACTCATGTCAAGCAATGACTCATGTCAAGCACTGACTCATGTACAGCAGTGTGGTAAGCAGCCAAGGGCGTGGCAACTAAGACCAGATATCGTGAAGCCCGCACAGGCTGACGACAGCCAGAACTGATAACCAGCAGAACCAGAAGAAGCCTGCAGAGACCCAAGACTGATTAGACTCATTTTAAAAGGGAGGACTTTTGCAGCAAACCATCAGACTCATCAGACGCTGACCTTTTTTTCACCGCATTCAATGTCTGGAGAGTCTGACAATTTGCTGCAAAAGTCCTCCTTTTTTAAATGAATCTAATCAGTCTTGAGTCTCTGCAGGCTTCTTCTGGTTCTGCTGGTTATCAGTTCTGGCTGTCGTCAGCCTGTGTGGGCTTCACGGTATCTGGTCTTAGCTGCCACGCTCTTGGCTGCTTACCACACTGCTGTACATGAGGGACTCTATCTTGCTCTCTTCAAGAGCTGTATTTTCAAATACAGAAACATCCCATCTCTTCATATGAAGATTCAAAACAACTGTGTTCATTCCATAAATATTTATTATGGGTCTTTTTGTGTCTTTCCCAATCAGTAGACCAATCAATTTAAGCTGAAGTCAGAGCAGAAAGGCAGGTTAGAAGTCACAGTTAAGCAGTCCACTGCTCACACATTCACTCTCCTTAGTATGGCAGAAAGATACTTCCAGACCTGACCACATGTACCTCTCCAGCCTTATCTCCTACTATGAGCCTCTTCTCACATATAGTCAAGCCTTGCCCACAACTGAGTTTTGCTCCTTGTTGGCTTTTGTTGTTATTTTTGAGGACAGCAGGAAGAATAAAGAAGTATACAATTATCAGAGTATCTTTTTTTTAGAGTAAGCTCTACACACTCAATGTGGGGCTTGAACTCACAACCCTGAGATTAAGAGTTGCACGTGCTACTGACTAAGCCAGCCAGGTGCCCCAAGAATATCTTTTATATAAGTCTCTTTTATCTAAAATAAACTGATAAAGAAGATAGCTCTGGCCTGAATAGAGTTTTAGGAGTCCTAAGAGACAGTGGTGAAAGTTACAGGAGTAAAGGAGGGGGAACATCCAGAAAGAAATACAGAATTAAAAGAACAAGGACCACAAAGAAAACCCTAGAGAGTACCAGCTGTTGAAAGGGTGTGCAGGTGAGGAAGAGTTAGCAAAAGAAACAAAGCGGGGCTGGTCAGAGAGAAAGGGGAGATAGGGGCTTCCTTTTCATTTATAGTCCAAGTGTCATTACATGAATAGTGCTAATTATTCATAACCCTTAATAATGTTTGCTGAGCACTTCTGTTCCAAGAATGTGCTAAGTATTATAAACATTATATTCACTTCACTCTAATACTTATTATCATTAATAGTCAGGGATGTTGAGGCTTTGAGAGGTCAAGCGGTATGCCCATGGTCACCCAACATGGGCATTAGGTGACAGAGCTGCAAGTCACACAGAGGCAGTCTGCAAGCTTTTGACCACTATGCCACATATGATGTCTTCTAATTAGTCTGCATACATGCAAACTGAAATACTTTAAAGTAGATACTTTAAAGAAATTACTTACAGATCATTAATATTCTTATCAAATACTTATACTGTTATTAGGAGAGAAGGAACTTGGTCCCTTAGGTCAATTATTCTTCAGCTATTAAGGACTATTCTGATCTGGCCAAAGAAAACCCAAAAAGCAAGAACAAATTCACAGAAAACTTTAGATTGTCTTAAAAAAATCTCCCTGCAGCAGAGTGCTGTTTCTGATCAAGGCACTTCTGAAGTGAGGTCTGTTTTTCATGAAATATCATATGCAATTTAGTAATTCATACCAGCAATAAAAATACATAGTTTTTTTATAAATAATAGAAGAGAATGCTTTGTATATTACCAGAAGCGTACAAATCACATTCTCAAAAATCACTAAATACTGGGGACAGACAGGATCTTAGAAATAATTCATTCCAAATCCTTATGTGCCAGATGAGAAACTAAGGCTCAGAGAAATGAAATATATTTTCTATGCTGTGGCAGAGCCAGGTCTAGGATCCAATTTTTCCTCTTTCTCAATCCCAAATTCTTTCAAAAAGGGTGTGGCAAATATAATTCCCAATGTATAGTTTGGGGAACTCATTTTGAAGTAAAGGGATTCCCTAATAGTGCCAGAGGACAGAGAAGAGGAAAAAGCACAATTTTTCTGAAGATTAATTATACCTATAATCACACAGGAAACTTTTTTTTGGAAAAGTGTTTTAATATCAGTAATACTTATATGATATCACACATTATCCTAAAAGATAAGCCACCAAAAAGAAAAGTGAAAATTAAAACTTACCTCATAATACCACTGTGATACTGGCAGACTGTGAGTGATAGCAAGCCAGTTTCGGTGTACTTCAAAATCTGTGGAATGGCTACTCAAAACAATCAGATGAGTGAAATGAGATTTTGTCACATTTGTTAATTTCACATTTCTTTCTCTTTTTTTTAAACAGTAGGATCCACACTCAACATAGAGCCCAACTCGGGGCTTAAACTCACGACCCTGAGATCAAGACCCCAGGTGAGATCAAGAGTTGGATACTCAACCAACTGAGCCACCAAGGCACCCCTTGATTTCACATTTCTAAAATTATGCTTTTAAATGGACCAACACTCCTATATAGTCATAGCTCATGAGCCTATAAAAACACAAACAGGCATTACATAATCCTGAAACACCTCACTTATCTGAAGGCCAGACTGCTTTCTGGAAAAGGTGGGGATCTATACGTAAGTGAAAAGGCTCCTGGAGTTGTCTAAAGGGCTGACCAAAAGCCCATACCTTTTCATAAGGGAGGTCCTCTGGCTATTGCTCAGAGGTGACTTACTCTTGTTCACAAAGAATTCTAACAGAATTCATTATCTGGAAAATGTTTAACACACCAGTTAGATCTTCAAGGATAAGTAGGAGTTCATCTGACAGAGAAGGTGGGAAAAGGCCCCTTCCCTGCCTTTCCCATGTCTCCAAATTCCTCACTATATACAAATATAGTCAAGCATCTCCTCTGCAGGGGAAGAAACATGTTCTCTTCTACCCTTCTAAATTCTGTAGCTGGCCTAAGAATTAAACTGACATAAGACAGATTAACAGGAGAAAAAAAGCCGATTTTAATAACACATGCATGTATGAAAGCCCCAAAAGATGTAAGAAAGATAGGAGACTCAGAAGGCAGCCAAACAATTGACGCTTATATACCACCTAGAGCTGAGGAAAGGGATAGGGGCCTGGGCCTTCCAATGGGGCAAAGGCAATTCACTGGAAGCCAGAAGAGGGTGTTTGGTGCACCAAGGTTGCTCTGCCAGCAGATGAGTCTCTCAGGTGAAAAAGAGGTCTCCCATCACAGCTCTCTCCCCAGCACAGGCCCCCTTTCTAATGTAAATTTTCCTTACAAAAGGGTAACTTCTCTGCTTTTAGAGCTTCTCCTGTGTCTGCAGTTTCTCCAAATAATCAGTCCCAAATAATCCTGATGCCAGAGACTTATTTTGGGGTGGCATATTCTGTACTCTTCTCCCCTCTTTAGAATAATTTTTTTTTCCATTTGTCCACTGCTGTACTTCCCCTCCATGTCCTGAATAGCACCTGATACATGGAAGGGCTCAACACATTCTTGCTGAGTTAACTACTCATCAAAGTCAACTATGAGTTCTGCAGTAAAACCCGATTAACACTTCCCAACGTGGTATACAACCTTTGCTGTGGCAACTCTCCTGAGTTTCCTAGCCAAACCCTTCTCTGTCTCTTTCATGGCTTTCCATTCCAATATTCATCAAGTGAATGCTGATGTTCCCCTAGGTCCAGTTCTTGGTCCTCTTTTTATGCAATTTACTCTGTTCTGGCCAATGTTATTCATACTTATTGTGTCCATTATCAACTGTACAATGGTGACTCCCATACCACAATACAAGCTTGATCTCTTTCCTGAGTTCTAGAGATAGACATCCCCAAATTCCTGCTGACAATGTCACCTTAATTTCTTACGGAATCCCCAAAATCACAATTCAAAACTCATCTCATGACTTAGGAATTCCATTTCTAAGCATACACAGTACTCAACAGAAATGCATTTACCTATGTTTACCAAAAGATATGTACTGGGCGTGTCTTCAGGCCTTCAACTACATGTCAATTCCTCAGACTTTCCCTGACACCCAATCTAAAGTAAGTCTCCCTAGTTAGTACTCTTATAGAATCCCATTCTTTTCCTTTGTAATGCTTTTAACACAAGTATAGTAATGTAATTACATTATTTGTGTTGATTTGTTTCTGGAACTGTTATCCTACAAAACTACACCCTTTAGGGCGTTAGTGATCATATCCAGTTTGTCCTCTCTTGTAGTGCCTAGCCACAGTACCTGGTATGTAAAAAGCAGTTAACACTTTGTTGACTACTTTTACATTTATCCTGTAGGTTCCCTCTCACATCCCCCAGTTTTACAATTTGAGAAGAAGAGCATTAACTACAACTATGTACATTCTTAATCCTGGACTAAGAGTGGTATTCAAAGTAACAACCCTGAAGACATTATCTCTAGGCTTAAGTAACTAAAGCAAGTCACTAAAGCATATCACTTTAAATGCACAGACTTACAGCTTAAAAAAAAAATCCCTTTCACTCTCATTTGAAAGGAATTTCTTACATTGTAGAAAGATTTTTCCAATTTGCTTTTAAAACAGGAAGATGTTTCTTATTTACTTTCAGTCATGCAGAAAGTGTGACTGGCCAACTCCTTTTTCTAAGTCTCTGTAAGTCATTTTGCTAAACCTACACACACTTCATTGCTTCTATAATTACATATACACATCAGCATGAATGTATACTCTATACATACAGCTCTTCCTTCCATATCCAACAGGATATCACCAAGAACTTGAACCAAAGTATACCAGTAAACCAAAACCTAAATTGGGAAGGGGTAGGGAGACCTAGAGGGAAGGGAGAAAAGGAATGAAGGGAGAAATCACTGCATAAGAGTTAGGAAGGATGAACAGATGGTGGATGCTAATATTAATAAATACTGAGTACCCACAGTATACACATTACTTGGTGGTTGCTTCCTGTTTTCCATGCTTTCAGACTTGCCCCTCCATTTTTTAAATAGTCTAACCTGGTGTGATCTGGCCACTACCCACCTCATTTTGTGCCACTCTTCTCCTTCCATAATGCTCTTCACTCGCAATGGCCACTTTCTATTCCCAGAATGCTCTGAGTTCTTTCCTACTACAGGGCCTTAATACTTAATTCTTTCCTATGCCTGAACTGCTTTTTACATTGCTTATTCTCTTTCATCCTTCCAATTTTAACTTAAACATTACTTCCTAAAAGAGTAAAGCCTTGACCCGTAGTCACTCTATTTCCTTCACAGATCCATCCTATCACAATCTGAAACTATCGTTTTTGTCTATCTGCCCCCACGAATTCTATTGAGGGCAAGAAGAGGAAATGTCTTTCTCACCACCGCACCTGCAGGATTTAGTGCCTAGCTAGCAGGCAACTGATAAACACCACTGAATGAATGGTGGAGGTGGGTGTTCTTAATCTGCACACTAAGGATGAGGACCCAAGGCTTAGAAACACTAAAGTCAGAGAGCGCCAATCCTGAAGGCAGCCATCCAGGGCTATTATCTAGTTCTCAGGTCAAGTAACAATCAATCGGCGGAGGGGGAAGCAGAATGGCACCCATTTGACTTCCAAGTTCCCTTTCCTCCTCCTACCCACGGGCATCCACGCTTCTCGTTCCCGCTTTGACCAACCGCGGAGCGCGTCCCTTACTAGGTGGGGATGAGAAGGCATTTGAGGAGAGTCACCCCGAGCGCCAAAGCCGAAAACCAATTTCTACCACCCGTCGCAATTCCGAGAGCAGCCATTACTGCGGTGCCGGGCGCTTATCAACCAACTGGATCCGCATCCGGGCTCCCGCGCATGCGGGGAAGGCCTTCTGAGAGGGCTCCCAGGCCGCTGTGCGCATGCGTTCAGTCAGTCCGCCCGCAGGACTCGGGGGTTCTGACATTTAAACCTCGCGCTCACTGTCTCTTCACCGCCGGGCCTCTCTCGGGCTCTGCAGGGTATGACTGCGTCTGCGCGGGTCTTCTAGCGCGACCGGTTAAGTTTCGTTAGCTACTTCATACTTCCTTTTAAATAGTTGCTGGACGTCTGCTCTGGCGCTTTCTGCATTTTGCTTGGCAGAACCTGGCGTTGGGGTACCTAGGCGAGAAAGAACCGTGTTTTGTACTAGAGACGTAGCGGAGAAGACAGCATTGTAACTCGAGAGTTACAGGAGACAAAAGCAGCTGAGAGTTCTGGAGGTGCCTAATCCGGGCATCTGAACGGAAGTGTTAGCTCCAGGTAGAGAATGATGTGAGCAAAGATATAGAGGTGAAAAACGTTCTGTGCTTTTAGAATTCCGAACTAGGCTCTTGGTGCAGCACCTGCCTGAGTGGAACCCATTCTGGAGGCAGGCTGGAGTCTAGCACTTGTTACACAATGTATAAGTAACTTGGGGATCTTGTGAAGATTCAGGTTTGATTCAGGAGTCATAACAAACTCGTAGATCGTGCCAGCGCTGCTGGTGCATGGGCTATAAGGGCCAAGGCAGAGGAATGGAGTTAGTCTGCATCATGTACTGTCTGATCTTGGACATGACTAATCTCTATAAACCTCGGTTTCCTTTTCTGTAAATAGGAGATAAAAATGGTGTCTACCTCATAAAGTGGTTGTGAGGATTAAATGAGAGTGCACATAAATAGCTTGATATGATGGCAGGACAGAATAAAAGTTCAATAAATAATGTTTCAGAGACGTTAAGTACCTTGTTGAAAGATGCACAGCATGTAGGTGACAGTCATAGGAGCTTATGCCCTCCTACATCTTCAATGCTGACCCACCTGAATATGACACTCAAATGTATATCTCAAGCCCAGCCCTCATCTTTCACCTCCAGACCCTTATATCCATCTGCCTAACTGACGTCTCTTAGATGTTTTAAAGGCAATTTGCGTTAGTTTCCTATTCCTGCTCTGACACATTACCCCAAGCAAAGCAGAAGCTTAAAACAGTACAAATTTATACTCTTTACAATTATGTAGATCAGAAGTCTAAAATCAGTCTCAATAGGCTAAAGTCAAGGTGTCATTAGGTTTGGTTCCTTCTGGAGGCTCTGAGGGACGAATCTGTTTTCTTTTTCAGCTTCTGGAAGTTGTCTGCCTTCCTAGCACCTTCCTCACAACTGTAACCTCTTCCTTGTTGTCACATCTATTGCTTTTCTGAAGTCAAATCTCCCTGTGCTTCCCTCTTATAAGGACACATGTGATTAAATATAGGGCCCACCTGGATAATCCAAGATAATCTCCCCATCTCAATATTTAATTTAATCATTTTAGAAGAGTCCCTTTTTCCATATGCAGTGATATTCACAGGTTCCAGGGATTCAGTTTACCATATACCTCAAGCTCAATATATCCCAAACTGAGCTCACGATGTTGCAGTGTTACCCACTCAGAATATCAACTGCCCAGTTGTTTACCTCCCCAACCCTGTACCTTCAAACTCACTGTGAACTGATTATCTCAATATCCATTCCCAATCCCCTTCCCCCCTTTTCCATTTTTTCTAAAGGGAATAGAAACAGTTGGTCTTCCAGCTTCCCTAGCAGCTAGGAGTGGCCTGATGACACAGTTATGTCTGGTAAGACTTCAGCAGAAATCTACTGGGGATGGGGGATGGTGGTTTGGGAAATGTTTTCCTTTCCTGATGAAAGAGACAATTGTCTTGAATTTTGCCCCTTTTCTCAATTCTTCCTGCCTTGACTTGATCATGGGGCATGGAGGTGGTTTCAGCTGTGAGGAGAAAGATCTTCATGTTAGCCCTGGCATCACTGAACTGTTAAACAAGTCCCTCCTACCTTTGGAATTCTTATTATCTTTTTATTGTCTAAGGAAAGTTATTATCTGAGGAAATGCACATACACGTACATGTACACACACCACCCTTGTGTGTTCAAGCCACTGTTGGTCCGGTTGTCTGGTCATTTCACAAAAGTATTCCTAACTGCTATTGCCAAGTCCTGTCTTTTTGACCTCCACGTCTCTCCCTCCTCCCCACCCTTCTTCACTCTACCACCTCACTGGTCTGGTTTCAGGTTCTAGTACATGTACGTTCCCTCCTGTCAGCGTGCCTTTACAAATCTGTTCCCTTATCTGGAATATTCTTTTTTTTTTTAAAGATTTTATTTACTTATTTGAGTGAGAGAGAGAGCAAGAAAGAGAGAGCAATAGTGGGGGCAGGGGAGAGGCAGAGACAGGGAGAAGCATACTCCCCACTGAGCAGGGAGCTCCATGTGGGTCTCAATCCCAGGACCCTGCGATCATGACCTGAGCCAAGACTAGATGCTTAACCAACTGAGCCACCCAGGCACCCCTGGAATATTCTTCCTTCTCCCTATTAAAAAACAAAATTCAACTCAGTAAATTTTAAAGATCTTATGCAATGAATGACTCATGAATCAGGCAGCATCCAGTCTAGCAGATTGAAAAGAACTCTGAAGAGCTGTACAAAATGAAAGACCTCCAGGAACAAGAAGTTGTATTAGGAAAAAAGCAGGTTGGTTATTGCTTTGGATTGGGTTACTTTCCTTTAGGGGATGGCATGGGTCTATCAGGCAGATTATCTAACTAGTGCTGATTAGGCAATTCCTGATTTATTGCTTTAAGATTCTATTTCTGGAAGAGCTGACACAAATAAATTCTGGTTTGGTGGTGTGGTGCTTAACATAAAAGTGACTCCATTTTGGGCCTACCGTCTTGTTTTTAACATTCTTTTATGCTAGTAAATGTCTGTCCTCTAACTCTCAGATTAAGTACCACTTCCCCAGGAAACCTTCCCTGGTCTCATCTTGGTCTACCCTGTGCACCAGTCAGCTGAGTGGAATTTTATATTTATTTATTTAATACCCCTACTAGGTATTCACTCCATGGAGGCAGGGATCTTGTCTCTTTTTACTCACTATTATAGCAGAAGCAGTTGCCACAACCTATGTACTTCGTATTTGTTGAATGATGTGAGTGTCTAAAACAGGATTCTAGCTCAAGTCTCTCCTACTCCTGAGTCCCTGCTTTTTCCCTATGCTACACCATCCAGAATGTGTAGATCTGGGACATGGGAAATTGCTGAAAAGGGCCAATCTCAGTTTCATAGTGTCTTCAGGCTGGAAAAACTAAGCAGATAGAACAATACACAACTTGGTGAAGAAGTTTTTGATAAACCACATGACCTGACCTCTCCTTTCTAAGGGGTTAATTCATTCTGCTCTCAGTTTTGGTGTATTGCTGGTGTCTGGAAGCTGTCTTGACCAATATAACAAGCATCTCTCTCTAAGAGGGAGGTGCTCAGATTTTGGTTATCACACAGACTATGGCAGCTCTGTGGGTTCTGAGTGCCTAGAGACATGATTTTGTTTCAAAAAATATTGTATTTATTTTTGTCATGATAGGTGTTCTCTTTAATCATCATCCCCTATTTCCCCCATCCCCAAACCCACCTCCCCCTGGTAAACCATCAATTTGTTCTCTATAGTTAAGAGTTTGTTTCTTGATTTGTCTCTCTCTTTTTTTCTTTGCTTGTTTGTTTCTTAAATTCCACATATGAGTGAGAACATATGGTATTTGTCTTTCTCTGACTAATTTATTTTGCTCATAATTATGCTCTCTAGTTCTGTCCATGTTGCAAATGGCAAAGTTTCATTCCTTTTTATGGCTGAATAATATTCTATTATATATATCCACATCTTTTTTTAAGTTTTTGTTAAAGATTTTATTTATTTGACACACACACAGAGAGAGAGAGCACAAGTAGGGGGAGCGGGAGGGGGAAAAGCAGGCTTCTCGCTGAGCAGGGGGCCTGATGCAGGGCTCGATCGTAGGACCCTGGGATCATGACCTGAGCTTAACTGAGCCACCCAGGCGCCCCTATCCACGTCTTTATCCATTCATCTATCAATGGACACTTGGGCTGCTTCCGTAGTTTGGCTATTGTAAATAATGCTGCAATAAACATAGGGGTGCATGTGTCCCTTCATATTTTGGGGGTAAATATCCAGTAGTACAACTGCTGGATCATAAGGTACTTCTATTTTTAACTTCTATTTTGAGGAACTTCTATACTGTTTTCCACAGTAGCTGGACCAGTTTGCATTCCCACCAACAGTGACAAGTGTTGCTTTTTTCCCACATCCTTGTCAACACTTATTGTTTCTTGTGTTGTTGATTTTAGTCATTCTGACTGGTGTGAAGTGATATCTCATTGTAGTTTTGATTTGCATTTCCCTGATGATGAGTGATGTTGAGCATCTTTTCATGTGTCTGTTGGCCAACTGTATGTCTTCTTTGGAGAAATGTCTATGTCTGTTGCCCATTTTTTAATTGAGTTGTTTTTTGGGTATTGAGTTATATCAGTTCTTTATATATTTTGGATACTAACCCTTTATTGTATGTCATTTGCAAATATCTACTCCCATTCAGTAGGTTGCTTTTAGTTTAGTTTAGTTTTGTTGACTGTTTCCTTCACCATGTAGAAGCTTTTTATTTTGATGTGGTCCCAGTAGTTTATTTTTGCTTTTATTTCCCTTGCCTCAGGAGACATATCTAGAAAAATATTAAGATAGCCAATGTCAGAGAGATTACTGCTATGCTCTCTTCAAGGATTTTTATGGTTTCAGGTCTCATATTTCTGTCTTTAGTCCATTTTGAGTTTATTTTTGTGTATCGTGTAAGAAAGTGGTCCAGTTTCATTCTTTTGCATATGTTGTCCAGTTTTCCCAATACTGCTTGTTGAAGAGACTCTTTTTCCCATGGTATATTCATCCCTTTTTTGTTGAAGATTAATTAACCATATAATTATGGGTTGATTTCTGGGTTTCCTGTTCTATTCCATTGATCTATGTGTCTATTTTTATGTCGGTCCCATACTGTTTTAATTACTACTGCTTTGTAATATAACTTGAAATCTGGAATTGTGATGCCTCCAGCTTTGTTTTTCTTTCTCAAGATTGTTTTGGCTATGGGCACCTGGGTGGCTCAGTTGGTTGAGCATCTGACTCTTGATTTCGGCTCAGGTCATGATCTCAGGGTAGTGAGATTGAGCCCCATGTTGGGCTACATGCTGGGTGTGAAGCCTGCTTAAGATTCTCTCTCTCCCTCTCTGTCTGCCTTCCCCTGCCCCACTGCTCTGCTCTGCGCTTGTGCCCGCTCTCGCTCCCTCTCAAAGGGAAAAAAAAAAAAAAAGATTACTTAGGCTTTTTGAGGTCTTTTGTGGTTCCATACAAATTTTAGGATTGTTTGTTCTAGTTTGGTGCAAAATGCTGTTGGTTTTTTGATAGGGATTGCATTAAATCTATAGATTGCTTTGGATAGTTAGACATTTTAACAATATTTCTTCTTCCAACTCATGAGCATGGCATGTCTTTCCATTTCTTTGTGTCATCTTGAAATTCTTTCATCTGCGTTTTATAGTTTTCAGAGTCCAGGTCTTTCACCTCTTTAGTTAAGATTGTTCCTAGTTGTTTTATTGTTTTTGGTGCAATTGTAAATGGGATTGTTTTCTTATAACAATAGTGTAGAGGAATGCAACAGATTTCTGTACATTAATTTTGTATCCTGTGACTTTAATGAATTGATTATCAGTTCTAGTAGTTTTTTGGTGTCTTTAGGGTTTTCTATATATAGTATGTCATCTGCAAATAGTGAGAGTTTTACTTGTTCTTTACCAATTGGGTGCCTTTTATTTATTTAATTTTAAAGATTTTTAATTTATTTGTTTGAGAAAGTGAGCGAGTGAGAATGATAGAACACGAGCAGAGTGGGGAGGGGTAGAGGGAGAGGAAGAAGCAGACTCCCCACTGAGCAAGGAGCCCTGCATGGGGTTTGATCCCAGGACTCCAGGAGGATCATGACCTGAGCCAAAGGCAGACGCTTAACTGACTGAGCCACCCAGGCGCCCCTAGGTGCCTTTTATTTCATTATGTTGTCTAATTGCTGTGGCTACAACTTTCACTACTATGTTGAATAAAAGTGGCGAAAGTGGACATCCTTGTATTGTTCCTACGTTAGAGGGAAAGAGCTCTCAGTTTTCCATGATTGAGTATAATGTTGGCTGGAAGTTTTTCATATAAGGCCTTTATTATGTTGAGATATGTTTTCTCTAGACCTACTTTACAGAGAGTTTTTTTTTAACATGAATGGATGTTGTACTTTGTCAAATGTTTTTTCTGCATCTATTTAAATGATCATATGGTTTTTATCCTTCCTCTTATTGATATGATATATCACATGGATTGTTTTGCAAATATTAAACCACCCTTGCATTCTGGGAATGAATCCCATTTAATTGTGGTGTTTGATTTTTTTTAAATATATTGTTGGATTTGGTTTGCTAATATTTTGTTGAGCATTTTTTCATCTATATTCACTAGAGATATTGGCCTGCAGTTTTTTTTTTTTCTTCTTTTTTTTGTGGTGTCTCTATCTGGTTTTGGTATCAGGGAGATACTGGCCTCATAGGATGAATTTAGTTTTTCCTTCATCTTGTATTTTTTGGAATCGTTTAAGAGGGATGGGTATTAACTTTTTTTTTTTTTATTAATTCTTCTTTAAATGTTTGGTAGAATCCATCTGTGAAGCCATCTAGTCCTGAACTTTTGTTTTTTGGGAATTTTTTAATTACTGATTCAATTTCATACCTGATGATTGGTCTGTTGAAATTTTCTGTTTCTTCCTGCTTTGGTTTTGATAGATTATGTTTCTAGGAGTTTATTCATTTCTTCTAAGTTGTCCAATTTGTTGGCTTAGAGGTTTTCATAATATTCTGTTATAATTGTTTGTATTTCTGGGATGTTGGTTGTTATTTCTTTTCTTTCATTAGGAATTTTATTTGGGTTCTCTCTCTCTCTCTCTTTAAAAAATGAGTCTTGCTAGAGATTTATCAATTTTATTGATCCTTTCAAAGAGCCAGCTCCTGGTTTCATTTACTGTTCTATTGTTTTTTTTTCTTTCTGTATCATTTATTTCTGCTCTGATCTTTATTATTTACTTCCTTTTGCTGGGTTTGGGTTTTGTTTGTTCTCTTTTTAGCTCCTTTAGGTGTAAGGTAAGGTTGTTTATTTGAGATTTTTCTTGCTTTTTGAGATAGGGCTGTGTTGCTATAAACTTCCCTATAGAGCCACTTTTGCTACATCCCCCAAATTTTGGACTATTGTGTTTTCATTTTCGTTTCCATGTAATTTTGATTTCTTCTTTAATTTCTTGGTTGACCCATTCATTGTTTAATAACATGTTATTTAACCTCCATGTATTTTTGCTCTTTCCAGATTTTTTCTTTTCTTTTTTTTTCCAGATTTTTTTCTTGTGGTTGATTTCTATTTTTTTTTTTTTCAAGACTTCAACCATTTACTCACGAGAGACAGAGAGACAGAGAGAGAGAGAAGCAGAGGGAGGAATAGGCTCCCAAGGAGCAGGGAGCCCGATGCGGGACTCGATCTCAGGACCCTGGGGTCACGACCCGAGCCAAAGGCAGAGTGTTGTGGTCAGAAAGGATGCATGGTATGACTTCAATTTTTTTGAATTTGTTGAGACTTGTTTTATGGCCTAATATGTGATCTCTTCTGGAAAATGTTCCATGTGCACTTGAAAAAATTATGTATTATGTTTTAGGATGGGATGTTCTGAGTATGTCTATTAAATCCATCTGGTCCAATGTGTCATTCAAAGCCACTGTTTCCTTCTTGTACTACTATCAGTTATTTATTTTATGTTTATTATTAACTGTTTTATGTATTTGGGTGCTCCCGTGTTGGATGCATAAGTATTTATTGTTATATCCTCTTGTTGGATTGTCCCTTTTATTATTATATAGTGTCCTTCTTTGTCTCTTGTTACAGTCTTTGTTTTGAAGTTTATTTTGAGGGCACCTCAGTCAGTTAAGCGTCTGACTCTTGGTTTCAGCTCACATCCTAATCTCATGGCTCTTGGGATCGAGCCCCATGTCAGACTCTGCTCTCAGCAGGAGCGTGTGTTAGATATCCTCTCCCTCTGCCCTTTCCCCGCACTCCCTCCCACTCTCAGATAAATAAACAAATCTTTAAAAAAGTTAAAGTTTATTTTGTCTGATATAAGTATTGCTACCCCAGCTTGCTTTGGCATCCATTTGCATGATAAATGTTTCTCCATCCCTCACTTTCAATTTGCAGGTGTCTTTTAGTCTGAAATGAGTGTCCTGTAGGCAGTATATAGATGGGTCTTGTTTTTTTACCCACTCTGTCACCCTGTGTCCTTTGACTGAAGCATTTAGTCCATTTACATTCAAAATAATTATCAGTGGATATGTTTTTATTGCTATTTTTTTTTTTTTACCTATTTTGTGGTTGTTTCTATAGATTTTTTCTGATCCTTTCTTCTCTTGCTCTTTCATGGTTTGTTGGCTTTCTTTAGTGGTATATTTGGATTTCTTTCTCTTTATTATTTGCATATCTATTAGTGGTTTTTGACTTGTGGTTACCATGAGGTTTGTATATAACATCTTCTGCATATAGCAGTCTATATTAAGTTCATGGTTGCTTAAGTTTGAACCCATTCTTTACTCCTTTCTCTCCCACATTTTAGGTATATGGTATCATATTTTACATCCTTTTATTGTATGAATTGTGCTGATTTTAACAGAAAATTTTTTTTATTGCCTTTGTGTTTTTTACTTTTCATACTCTCACTTATGGTCTTTCCTTTCCACTCAAAGAAGTCCCTTTAATATTTCCTGTAGGGCTCATTCAGTGGTCATGAACTCCTTTAATTTTTGTTTGTCTGAGATACACTTTTTTCTCCTATTCTGAATGATGGCCTTGCTGGATAGAGTGTTCTTGGCTGCAGATTTGTCCCTTTCAGCACTTTGACCATATCATGCCACTCCCTTGGCCTACAAAGTTTCTGCTGAAAAAGCTGCTGATAGCCTTATGGAATTTCCTTTGTATGTAACTGTCTTCTTCTCTCTTGCTGCTTTTAATTTTTTCTTTATTGCTACTTTTTGCCATTTTAATTACTATATGTCTTGGTGTGGACCTCCTTAGGTTGAATTTTTTTGGGGGTGATCTCTGTGCCTCTGGGATCTGGATATCTTTTCTTCCCCAGATAGGGAAATTTTCAGGTTAGACTCCACCCCTTGAAGGGAGGAATATCAAAGAATTTGTTGACCTATTTTAAAACTATCATGGGGCGCCTGGGTGGCTCAGTCAGTTAGGTGTCTGCCTTTGGCTCGGGTCATGATCTTGGGGTCCTGGGATTGAGCCTCGCATCAGGCTCCCTGCTCAGCGGGGAGTCTGCTTCTCTCTCTCCCCCTCTGCCCCTTCTCTTTGCTCGTGCTCTCTCTCTTACTCTCTCTCTCTCAAATAAATAAATAAATACATAAAATCTTAAAAAATAAAACTATCATAGATGTCTCAGCCATATTCTTGTGATATCAGGAGCATGATTATATCTAGATGAAAAAAAAAAGAGACTTGTGGGAGGGCCCCTCATTTATCATGTCTGGTTTGTCCTTCTTATCAACAGTTGTCCCCCTCATGTTTCCTCCCAAGATGTGCAGGCCCTTTGTTAGGCTGTGCATTTCAAGGGTGAGTCAGAACAAGAGTGGCTTTGCCTAAGAACTAATGTATGCAGGTACCATGCTGAACATCTCGGTTCTTTTTATCTTCACTACTATCCTTTGAGATAAGTACTATGATTATTCCCACTTTGCAGATGAGGAAACAGGCTCAGGGCAGTTAAATAACTGGCCCAAGGACACTCAGGAAGTTGAGGACGTAGGATTTGAATTCAGGATCGTCTAGATGTTTCCATCCTTCCTGGAGCTCAGGGTCTTCCAAAGCACACAGCACATGATCCATTGCCAGTAGAGGGTGATAGTCACAGTAGTTAGAGGTATGTGCAAGGCATAAAGGTGCGTAAAGGAGGAAATAACCAAATCACCTGGTGCCGTACCACCTCCAGTGTCATCTTCCATAGTGCAGGTCTTCCTGTCTACAGGTAAAAGTTGAAGCTGTCATTCAGGCCTTTGTGACATGGCCCCTGCTGGCTTTTTCAGCTTCACTTCATCTAGCATCCTTCACCAAACCTGTCCTAGCCACGTGGAACTTCTCACTCTTCTCTGGACACACCACATTCTTCATACACCTGTGCCTCTGCATAGGCCATTCCCTCTTTCCAAAGTGCTGCATTCTTCCAGTCTGACAAGTTGCCACAGTGCCTTCATGACCCATCTCAAATAGTCCATGAAATTTTCCCAAAGCAATTTGAGCAGGTTCCCTTTTAGAGAATTTACCGGTAGCTGTTGTAATTGCAACCCCAGTGGCAGCCAGGGCCTCCAAGATTCTTAAAATCTAGGTAAAATTGACTTTGCCTAACCATTTCCCCCCAAGTTAACAGCTTTGTGGAAGCCAAAGCCCTCCCTCATTTTTCTGCAGATTCTCAGACTTACATTGTCGCATCAGCTCTTTTCTCCTGGGCTTCCTACTTCCTCATGTGTGGCCTGTGTTTTCATCTTGTAATCCAGATGGGAAATTCTGCTCCTTCACTGGTCTCTAAGCAAAATCTGCTCACACACAGTACTTAGGAATGCAGAAGGCTTTACTGAAGAGCTGGGGATCACACAGCAAATCTTTTAAAGTCCCAGGGAGTCACCCTGCCCTCTTCAGTCCTCTTTGGCTACTTGGTCATGGGGTGTTCCCCCCTTTGCCCTTTCCTCATGCAGTACCAGTCCCCCCCCTCCCCCATTTCGCTGATGTTCCCTTTCTCTCTGAGGGAACAAATCTCTTCTAGAGCCTTTCTCATGCAGAGCAGATCCAGGGCACTTTCTCCTCATGGCTTCTCCTTCTACCCAAGAGCTTATCAAAGTGTTTTCCCAAACAAAGGCGAGTCCTTTCCGAAGAGGAATTCTGGAGCCAGCAGTTAGGATAATAATTTCCCCATCCCTTTACCTAACTATGTGTTTATGAGTGTTTTACCCATGGTCTGAATCAGGTCTTATTCGGTTCATTTTGGTTACCATAGCTCCCTGCACAGGGGCCTTAGTAACATTGATTGAGTAAATGAATTGATGATTGATGGGAATGATTAACTGGAAAAACAGAATGAAAGAATGAAGAGGTTGATGGTAATTTGATTTGATGGTTCCCAGGGATCTTTGCAATGCAAAAGAAAGAGGCCGACCAAGGGTTTAAGCCCTAATTTTAGTCCCGGTTTTGCCTTTAACTTGCTGTGTATCCATGGGCAGGTGTCTTTTCCTCTCTGTACCTTGGCTATAAGATGAGAAGGTGGCTTCTAGTTATTCCTTTTTGTTCCACCAACCACGCTTGGTTCTAATCCCCTCCCGATATCTGAAGCTTCATATTGGGGACCTAGCTGGCCTGCTGGGTAGCTTATTATTAAAACCCACCTGCCTGGCTAAGAAGTACTTTCATATCATCACGGGGAGGTGGGGGGGAAGGGGGTAATGGGAAGTTTTCAGTTAGCTATAACTGTACCTCAGATAAACCTCGTTGGCTACATACTGCCACTGCACAAGAAGTGATTTCAAAGCAGAGGGCCAACCTGGAATTGTTCTAGCCTATGGTTCTGATTCAGTGATACCAGGTTTCTCCACCTGCACAAGCCTCACCTTCCTCTACTGCCTTAGCAAGCTGGATGTTCAGTGAGCTGCCTTTTATCCCTCACCAGCTTTAGGTATGAAACCCATCAGTCTAATACCCAGCCCTCAGGCAGGTGTGTGTGTCTGTGCCTGTGCACACACCCACTTCATTGACCAGGTTTATTGTCTTTGGAGTTTCCTGAAACTTTCTGTAGATTTCTTTCTTTCTTTCTTTTCTTTCCTTTCACGCCTTTCCTCCCTCCCTCTCTTTCTTCCTTGCCTCTCTCCATTCCCTCCCTCCTTCCCTCCCTTCCTTCCTTCCCCTCCCCTTTCTTTTTCTCTTTCTCCCTTTCTTCCTCCCTCCCTCCCTCTCTCCCTTTCTTTCTTTCTTTCTTTCTTTCTTTCTTTCTTTCTTTCTTTCTTTCTTTCTTTCTTTCTTTCTTTCTGTTTCTTCTTTCATTCCTTCCTCCCTTCCTCTCTTTCTTTATTATCTATGTATCTATGTATCTATGTATCTATGTATGTATGTATGTATGTATGTATCTATCTATCTATCTATCTCTCTATCTATCTATCTATCTATCTATCTATCTATCTATCTATCTATCTATCTATCTTAAGCAGGCTCCATGCCCAGCACGGAGTCTGACACAGGGCTTGATCTCACAACCCTGAGATCTGATCTGAGCTGAAATCAAGAATCAGCTGCTTAACCGACTCAGCCACCTACAGGTGCCCCATCTGTAGGATTTCTGAAGGAATTGAGGACCCCATGTCATATTCTTGGTAAAGCTTCAGTCATAGCTGTTTCTCCCCTGTTTGGGGCCTTACAACTTGAGCTACCTATCATGAGTCTTCAGAGGCAAAAGTTCATGAGAGCTAAATGATTGGTTTTCATTTATTCTTAGTTCATTGATATCACTAAGCCACTCTGCCAGCAACCTATATTTTTGAGAGCTGAAGGGTATCCAATGGGTTGTTTTCTATAATGGATTTTGTTGCTGCTGCCAGGACCCCCATTTCACTCATCTTTGCTTTTAGGGGTTCTGGGGTAACTTAAAAATAAAGGCAAAAACAGGTATAACCCACAGAATCTTAGAATATTTGATTGGTGCCCAGTTCCATATGAACTAGGATGTGATTAGTAACAATTATTTGATTATTAGCGTACATTTACCTATGCCAAACATTGAGCTAAATGCGATACAAAAGGCATCTCATTTATGTAAACATTACTAGCAGACAGCATTGGACGGGTTGAGAAACTTGCTCGGGTGGGGCGCCTGGCTGGCTCAGTCAGTAGAGCGTGCAACTCTTGATCTCAGTTGGGGTTATAAATTCGCTGCAGTCACTTAATAATCCAAGAGAATTAGTGAAACAAGTCTCAATTCCTGTGGCTGCAGTTGGTCCCAGAGCTGTAGCTGATATTCATCATCACCTTCCTCTGCCATCCAGTTTAGATTTTCCTTACTCTCAGTCCACAGTTTGGCTGGTCTTGGTTTCTTGCCTGGTGGTGGTAGCTGGGGGACTATGACCTTCATCTTAGAAGTCCTTATCATTGCCTTCCCCTTGACAGGTCATACTTACTGTAATTGCCTGTTTGTCATTACCACTGGGTTTGTTCCTGAGCTGGCTCTTAACTGAGCTTTAACAGAAAATTCCACCATTCTGGTAATAATCCTTCTAGGTGATGACATATACAATATGATCAGCGGATCCCTGTAATCAGCACCTCCTTTGCTAAAAGTGGGTCCCTTGTTCTGAGTCAATGTTGTGTGGGTGTAGGGACCTTGGAAACTTTCAGATGGTAGTTCTAGAATAGGCACTGAAGGTAAAATTATATTCCAAATTATATCCAATTGGCATAATTTCACTTCTTTTCCCAGGGGTGAAGAGGTTCAAAGTAATCAACTTGCCACCAAGAGGCTGACTGGTTTCCTTATGGATTGATGTTATGCTGAAAGCTCAGCATTGGTCTTTGCTACTGGTTTTTTTTTTTTAATGAAATGTTTTATTTTGACATAACTAGACATACTTGCAGTTGTTAGAGGCAATATGGATCCCACATGTTCTCTACCCAGTTTCCCTGGGGGCATCATCTGCAGAAGTAAAGCCATAATATGGATCAACTGGCCTTTTTTTCCACCAAATTTTAATTAATTAATTAATTAAATTTTTTTAGCAGAATAATCTCAAACACATTTTATTGACTGGAGTTCTTTTTTTAATTTTTTTCATCTTTTTTTTTCCTTCTGAGTTTTTATTAAATTCTATTTAGGTAACATACAGTGTAATATTAGTTTCTGGTGTGGGATTTAGTGATTCATCACTTACATACAACACCCAGTGCTCATCACAAGTGCCCTTCTTAATCCCCATCACCTGTTTCACCCATTCCCCCAGCCACCTCCCTCTGATAACCATCAGTTTGTTCTCTATAGGTAAGAATCTGCTTTCTGTTTTGTCTCTCTTTCCCCCCCACTATGTTCGTCGTTTTGTTTCTTAAATTCCACATATGAGTGAAATATGGTATATGTCTTTCTCTGACTGAGTTATTTCACTTAGCCTAATACTCTCTAGCTCCATCTATGATAAGTATACTCTTTAATCCCCATCCCCATCCCTCCAGCCACCTTCTTTCTGGTAACCGTCAGTTTGTTCTCTATCGTTAAGAGTCTGTTTCTTGGTTTGTCTTTCTCTTTTTCCTTTGCTTGTTTTTTTTTCTTAAATTCCACATATGAGTGGGATCATATGGTGTTTGTCTCTCTTTGACTGATTTATTTTGCTTGGCATTATGCTCTCTAGCTCCATCCATGTCATTGCAAAGGGCAAGATTTCATTCTTTATGGTTGAATAATATTCCATTGTATATATATACCACATCTTCCTAATCCATTCATCAATTTATGGACACTTGGGCTGCCTCTCTAATTTGGCCATTGTAAATAATGCTGCAATAAACATAGGGTTGCATGTATCCCTTTGAATTAGTGTTTTTCTATTTGGGGGTAAATACCCAGTAGTGCAATGGTAGGGTAGTTCTATTTTTAACTTTTTTGAGGAAACTCTATACTGTTTTCCACAGTGGCTGTTCCAATTTGCATTCCCACCAACAGTGCAAGAGGGTTCCTTTTTCTCCACATCCTCACCAACACTTGTTATTTCTTGTGTTTTTTATTTTAGCCATTCTTACGGGTATGAAGTAATATCTCATTGTGGTTTTGATTTGCATTTCCCTGATGGTAAGCGATGATGAACATCTTTTCATATGTCTGTTGGCCATATTATATCTTCTTTGGAGAAATGTCTATTCATGTCTATTGTCTATTTTTAAATTCGATTATTTGTTTTTGGGTGTTGAGTTATATCAGTTCTTTATATATTTTGGATGCTCATCCTTTATCGGATATGTCATTTGCAAATAACTTCATGCATTCAGTAGGTTGCCTTTTAGTTTTGTTGATTGTTTACTTTGCTGTGCAAATGCTTTCTATTTTGATGTAGTCCCAATAGTTTACTTTTGCTTTTATATCCCTTGTCTCAAGGAGACAATATCTAGAAAAATGTAGCTATAGCTGATGTCAGAGAGATTACTGCCTATGCTGTCTTCAAGGATTTTTATGTTTTCAGGTCTCACATTTTGGTCTTTAATCCATTTTTTAGAAGAGATTTTATTTATTTATTTGACAGAGAGAGACACAGTGAGAGAGGGAATACAAGCAGGGGGAGTGGGAGAGGGAGAAGCAGGCTTCCCACCGAGCAGGGAGCCTGATGCGGGGCTCGATCACAGGACCTGGAATCATGACCTAAGCCGAAGGCAGACACTTAACGACTGAGCCACCCAGGCGCCCCTTGGTCTTTAATCCATTTTGAGTTTATTTTTTGTGTATGGTAAAAGAAAGTGGTCCAGTTTCATTCTTTTGCATGTGGCTGTCCAGTTTTCCCAATACCATTTGTTGAAGAGACTCTTTTTCCCATGGTATATTCATTCCACCTTTGTTGACAATTAATTAACCATATAATTGTGCATTTATTTCTGGGTTTCCTGTTCTATTCCATTGATCTATGTGTCTATTTTTATGCCAGTTCCATACTGTTTTAATTACTATTGCTTTGTAATATAATTTGAAATCTGGAATTGTGATGCCTCCAAGTTTTGTTTTTCTTTCTCAAGATTGTTTGGTTATTTGATGTCTTTTGTGGTTCCATACAAATTTTAGTATTGTTTGTTCTGGGTCTGTGCAAAATACTGTTGGTATTTTGATAGGGATTTCACTAAATCTATAGATCGCTTTGGGTAGTATAGACATGGGGGCTCAATCCCAGGACCCAGAGATCATGACCTGAGCTGAAGGCAAACGCTTTAAACGACTGAGCCACCCAGGTGCCCTGCGACACTCCTTATAGAGTTTTCCAAAGATGCTACACAGCATCCTTATGCCCGACAGCTCTGGGTCATATGCCTGAGTATCAAGGTAGCTTACACTACAGACTGAATCTGGTAGAACCCTCTTGCTCTGAGCTCCAAACAGAATTGATGGCCTTCCAAGTCATCAGATAAATAGACCAGAGCAACATAAGATATGCTGCCTCCAAAATCTATGAAGCACTGTGGCTCTTTCTCAGTGATAGGAATGCTAGTGCAAAAACTTGTCCTTTACCTTAGATGGGATGTTCTACATAATCTAGGCCATTGAGCCACTCTGAAAACTTCTCTAACCTGGCAAGCTCCTGAATCTTCATGGGGTTTATCTCCCAACATCTGGAAAACTCATGTCTTTTTGAGGCATATAAGGTACTTTCCTGCCTATCTGGACTGCTAGCATGATATCATCATTCTAGTGGACCACTGTTGGATGTTTTCTGGAATGAGAAGATGATCAAGGGGCCTATAGACCACTCTGTGACAGAGCAAGAGAGTTGACATAGACTTGGGACAAGATAGTGAATGTGGACTTGTATCCTTTTAAGATAAAGGTAAATTTTTTTAAGTTTGTTGTTTATGTATGTATGTATGTATGTATGTATATATGTATGCATGTAAGTACGCTCTGTGCCCAATGTGGGGCTCAAACTCATGACCCTGAGATCAAGAGTCACATGCTCTTCCAACTGAGCCATCCAGGCACCCCAGGTAAGCTGTTTTTGATCCTCTTTAGCAATGGGGAAGAACATGTTTGTCAGATCAATAGTCACCTTTCAAGTGCCAGAGGTTGCATTACACTTAGAATACCATGTTCAGGGTGCCTTGGTGGCTCAGTGATTAAGCATCTGCCTTCAGCTCAGGTCATGATCCAAGGGTTCTGGGATCGAGCCCTGCATTGGGCTCCCTGCTCAGCGGGAAGACTGCTTCTCCCTTTCCCACTCCCCCTGCTTGTGTTTTCTCTCTCACTGTCTCTCTCTGTCAAATACATAAATAAAACCTAAAAAAAAAGAACAACACATTTAGCATGGCAGCTACAATTAAGGTTATAAGTCAGTTAGGTTTATGATAGTTCACCATCATCTGCCAGGGCCTATTTGCTTTTTGCAGAGGCCAGAAAAGTGACTTGAATAGGGATATAATGGGATGAACACTGTTGCATCCTTTAAGTCTTCTATGATAGTACTAATCTCTGCAGTTCCTTCTGGATGCAGTGTTGCTTCTCATGTACCCTCTTGGCTGGCTGCAGCAGTGGGCTGGCTGGGAAATATCATGGGCTTCCAGTTGGCCCTTTTTATTATCAAGATCAGGAAATGAAGGCAAAGATTCTGATATGTGCTAAATATATCCCTACCAATCTGTACCCTTAAAAATTTGGGGATTAACTACAGGGTAGGTTTATGAAGGTATTTCACCATTGTGACAAGGGCTTGGGCTAGAAGTCCTTTTATTACTTGGGCTTCATATTCCTCACTCCAACCAGAGGCCCCTAATAATGTTTTGGGGCCCCTGGTATAATCGGTGTCCGCTCATGCTCCATATCCAACAATCTTGAGGGTTTTTTCTCCACTATCCAACATTGTATTCCATTCCCCCAAGTCTAATACCTTCAAGATCCATCTCCAAACGTGTTCCCCTGCTTCCTTCCAGCACGCATCAGCCAGGGCCCACAATACGTTTGGTGTAGAAATCATCTCCTCCCAGGACAGAACCCTTCTTTTCCAGCCCAGGCCAATACCTGACTCTGGTTATTAGCCTGGCAGCCAGTGGGCCAATGGGTCAGATACTGAGTAAGGCAAGTGTCGTCTTATCAAGTACCTGCCTTAGTTCAGGCTTTTGTAGCATCTCAAGACAAGGAGAGACTGCTTTGTTCTGGCAAGAAGGAATGGGCTGCTTCTGCTAGGACAGAGAATCTAGAGTTTCAGGGTCTAAGGTTCCCTGCTAACATGTCCCTGTCTCAGGTATTAGGATTCTGTTCTTTTGCTAGTGAGACTCTGGCATCAGCACAGGACAACGATAGAGTCTGTGCATGCAGTCTCCTTTGCATCTCTGCCACAGTGTCATACTGAAAAGGGCCCTCAAAAAAGAAAACGTGGAACCTAGTTCTTAAAATTATTCCTTTTTTAGTTTCTGATTATAAACATACTACATGTTCATTGTACAAAATTTATCAAGGACAGAAAAGTATAAAGACATGGAGAAAATTATCACCCATAATTATACTACCCAGAGGCAACTTGGCACATTTACTTCCAATCTTTTTTTTTTTTTAATGCCTATTTTAACCTAGCTGAGGTCAGGCTATAAAGGCAATTTTATCTGTTCACTTAAAATATTCACTTAGTATGAGAAAAATTGCCCATGCTAATAAAATCCTAAGTTTTAGAAGCTGAATTTGCACAAGTAGATAGAGCCAAAATTTACTCAACTGTTCTGTTATTGGGCATTTAAGTTATTTCCAAATTTTGCTGTAAGGGCAGGAGTGAGGGTTCTAGAGGCAGATGTACTTGAGTTCCAGACTTGGTTCTGCTTACTAGCTGTCTAGCCCTGGGTAAATTACTTAATTTCAAATTCATCATCTAAAACTGGGGTTGACAGTTCCCATCACCTAAGGTTTTTGTAAGGATTAAGTGATACATGTGAACACCAAAAGCAACTCTTGGCACATAGCAGGTGTTCAATAAATGGTACTGGGATGGGACATCTTTCTGCAGAAAACTTGGTCCCCAGTTTGGATGATTTTATTGAATTCTGAATTTTTTTTACTCCCCCAGATTGCCCTCTGCCATATAGCATGATGATTAAGTAGAAAGACCTGGGAATCAGGCTGTAGGGTTTTGAATCTTCGCTTTACCAGTCACTAGCTGTTGAACTTCAGGCAAGTGATTGAACTTTTCTGGGGTTCAGTTTCTTTGTCTATAAAATGAGGAAAATGATGGCATGTGTCTCATAGTACTATTTTGAGAACTGAGTGAAAAATACTTAGAACTGCCTGTTACGTGGTAAGCACTTTGTAACTGTGATTATCATCATGATCCTCATTAATTGGCCAACGTTGTCACTCAGAATTTCTCATGGGCTGACTTTTCCTTCAGAGTTCCCACTCTGTTGCTCACTTCCTTAACTCCCTACTTCCTCTTCTCTCTTCTCCCTGGCCCAAAATCTAATTCTTATTTTATGTTATCTCTGTTTAGCTTTTTCCTTCCAAACCATACCTGAGGGGCTCCAAGTTTCCGGGGAATAGAATAATAGAAACATTTACCTAGCTCTGACTCTGTGCCAGGCACTGAGCTAATGCTTTACATGGATTAACTAATTCTCACAGCAGTTTCATGAGGTAGACATAAATGTTATGCCCACTTTATAGATGGAGGACATTGCAGTTTTGGAAAAATGTAACAGCTTACCTAAGGTCAGACCCTAGAAACTCATGGAATCAGGAATTGAACCCAGGTTTGTGGGATTCCATATTCTATGCTCTAATCATTGGAAGATGGTAACCACAGGAAGATGGCCAAGATTGTACACTCTAGTGTTAGACTGTCTGTGTTCAAATTCTGGATTTGTTGCTCTCGCTTACTATTGTCACACCTATAATCTAAGTGGCTCCTGAAAGGAATTGCTATTCCATTTGAGATAGAAGCAAATGTGGTCCAGTTGTATTTTTATCTAGTGTTTTCTTCAAAACCCAACATAGAACCTGCCACAGAACAGATGCCTTATAAACATTTGCTCAAACAAATATATTCAATATACTATAATAGGCACTGTGTGGGTTACGAGGGGGATTGATGTGTTGTCCTTGCCCTCAAGGAGCTTACAGACTAGGAGAAACTAGTCAGGTGCTTAAATCATCATATCATCAGGAAGAATGTGCTCATGTTTGCATGTAAAAACAAAACTATCTGGGGACGCCTGGGTGGCTCAGTCAGATAAGCGTCTGACTCTTGGTTTCCTCTTAGATCATGATCTCAGGGTTGTGAAATTGAATCCTACTTTGGACTCTGTGCTGGGCATGGAGACTGCTTGAAATTCTTTCTCTCCTTCTCCCCTATACCCCCCACCCCCATGTGTGTGCTCTCTCTCTCTCTCTCTCAAAAAAAAAAAAACAAAAAACAAAAAACAAAGAACTATCTGTAAAAACAAGAGGGAGAGGGTAATTCATTTTGGGGTATCCACTAAGGTTTCCAGGAGAAGTTATTGTTTGAGATGGTCTTGAAAGAAAGGTAATCTTTTTTAGGAGGAGGGTGGGAAAAAATGGCCTTCTAGGCAGAAAGAAAAGCAGGAAAAAGGCATAGAGGAAGGAGGGTTTCAGGTGTGTTCAAGGAACGGCAAGTGACTGAGGAAAGCTTGAGCGTAGGTCCAATGGGGTAGGAGAAGGAGGTGAGGAAGCGCGAGGTTGGATGGCGCAGGAGTAGACAGTGTGGACTGCGCAGCACTCATTCATCTACTTCAAGTGACAACTCCTGATTTTCTTTTTTTTTTTAAAGATTTTATTTATTTATTTGAGAGAGAGAGAATGAGAGAGAGAGAGCACGAGAGGGAAGAGGGTCAGAGGGAGAAGCAGACTCCCCGCTGAGCAGGGAGCCCGATGTGGGACTCGATCCCAGGACTCCAGGATCATGACCTGAGCTGAAGGCAGTCGCTCAACCAACTGAGCCACCCAGGCGCCCGACAACTCCTGATTTTCACTCAGGGATCTACTCTACCTTATTATCAGTCCATGTTGGTTGAGTAGGGTGGGCCCCATCCATACACATAGTGCAGACCCAGACCAGCCGATGAGTAGCACGTCCCTGCTAACAATGACACGTGTCCACAGCAGACCAATCAGAGCCCCCAAAGCTCAATTTTTCCTACACCTTCTCCTTTTTTGATATGCGAGAAATGAACTCCCGTTTTTTTTTTAATTTTTAAAGATTTTATTTATTTATCTGAGAGAGAGAGAGCATGAGAGGGGGAGGGTCAGAGGGAGAAGCTGACTCCCTGCTGAGAGGGGAGCCCAATGCGGGACTCGATCCCGGGACTCCAGAATCATGACCTGAGCTGAAGGCAGTCGCCCAACCAACTGAGCCACCCAGGTGCCCACAATGAACTCCAGTGAACTCCCTTTTTCCCTAGGACTGGACCTGGGAGTATGCAGGCTGGAGCAACAGCAACCATTTTGCCGCTGTGAATGGATAGCATGAGCAAGAAAGAGATTACAAATTAAAAAAAAAAAATAAGGAAAGCAAAGCTGAGTGATGGAGAGAGAGAAACTAGTTCTGGCAAAACCAGCACGTTGTTTTAACTTCTCCAGTATGTAAGGCAGTAGGTACACATGCCCCTTCTTCTGCGTTAAGCTTTCTCAAACCAGTTCAAGTTGCATCTTCTGTCACTTGCCACGAAAAGAGCTTTGACACAGTCATGCTAGGTATTTTAATTTTATCCTGTAGGTGATGGAATCAATGAAAGGACTCCTTCCCATGGGCTGGTCACATGAACCCATCTGTGTTTTGTTAAGCTTGCTCTGGCATCTGGTGGGGTGACAAATACTCTGAAGACAGATGGACATAGATTCAAACCCCATCTGTGTCATTTATTAGCCCTGTGATCTCAGGAAGGTTATCAGTCAGGGTTCTACCAGAGAAACAGAATCTGTAGGAGAATATGTGTTCATATAAGGGGGGATAGGGAGGGGAGGGGAAGGGAAGGTGGGGGAGAGATTGATTTATTGCAAAGAATTGCCTTTTGGGATTATGGGTGCTGGCAAGGCTGGAATCCTAGGGCAGGCCAGAAGGCTGGAAATTCTTAAGTAGGAGCTGAAGCAGCAGGCCAGAGGTGGATTTCTTCCTCCTCCAGGAAACCTCAATTTTGCTCTTAAGGCATTTTTACTGATTGGATGAGTCCTATCCAGATTTTGAGGATAGTCTCCATTATCTAAAAGTCAACTGATTGTAGGTATTAACCACATTTACAAAATAACCTGACAGCAACACTTAGATTTGATTTCATGTTTTATTAAATAACTGGGTACTATAGAATAGCCAAATCAGTACATAAAACTAACCATCACAGGAATTTGCTTAATTTCCAAGTTTTCTCAGCTACAAATTGAGATACTGATCCTTACTTACCTTACACATGAAAATATACATAAAGTAAGAGCATTGTGCTTGATGCAGTAGTAGCTCGGTTTTTTGTGGTTTTTTTTGGTTTGTTTTTTTGTTTTAATTTGTAAGGCTTTATTCTGAATCAGGCCCTGTTCTAAGAAAGTACTCTGATATGACCAATGTCATCAGGTGACTCATTGGGAGTTCTGGTTTTAACCACTTTTTAAAAGTTTGACATAACCAAGGAAAGATGAACATATGTAGACCTTCTGCTCTACCAATTCCGCCTCTAGTATATACTCTAAAAACCCTCATACACATGAACCAGGACATGTGTGCAAGGATGTTCATAGCAGGGGGCGCCTGGGTGGCTCAGTAGGTTAAGCATCTGCCTTTGGCTCCCTGAGTTGGGCTCCCTGCTCAGCAGGGAGTCTGCTTTTCCATCTCCCTCTGCCTCTCCCCCACTCATGCTCTTCCTCTCTCTCTCTGTCTTGCGCTCTCAAGTAAATAAAGTCTTAAAAAAAATGTTCATAGTAAATAAGCCAGTTTGATGAATAAATTGGGGTATAGTCACACATGGAATTATATGCAGTAGGGAAAAAGGAATGAACTAAAAAAGATGCGGCCTAATCTTTTTTTATTTATTTTTTATTTTTAAAGATTTTATTTATTTATTTGACAGAGAGAGAGAGAGAGAGCATAAGCAGGGGGAGCAGCAGAGGGAGAGGGAGAAGCAGGCTCCCCACTGAGCAGGGAGCCCGATGTAGGGCTTGATTCCAGGACCCTGGGATTATGACCTGAGCTGAAGGCAGATGCTTAGCCAACTGAGCCACCCTGGTGCTGCTTTTTAAAAAAATTTGATTTAGAAATTTGACAGAGAAAGAGCATGGGTGGGGGCAGAGGTAGAGGGACAAGCAGACTCCCTCCTGAGTGGGGAGTCCGACCTGGGGCTTCATCCCAGGACCCAGAGATCATGACCTGAGCTGAAGTCAGATGCTTAACCCATTGAGCCACCCAAGTGCCCCTGGACTAATCTTAATAATATTGAGTGTGAGAAGAAGGAAGTTTCAGATGATTACATTTATCATAAAACTTTTTATGAAGTTCAAAAGAGCAAAAACAATACGTTGCTTGGGCATAATAGGTTCATGATAATGCTATTTTTCAAAAGAGAGAAAGCACTTTATATTCTTTAGGTCTTTGAACCTGCACATGTGCCTGAAGTAAGTGTTCCAGCCATGGGAAACTGAGGCATAGAGAGGTTGTCACACTGTCTGAGCTGGGGTTACCAGCCTGGGTAGGCCATAGGGTGATTGTCATCTCTCCATCTGGTTGGAAAGCCACTCACCACTGTGCTCTAGGGCCCAGCCCACCTGGATCCAGGCAGGCCTGAGGCAGCGCCGTCCTGGGTCTGGGGTAGCCACCTGCAGCCAGCACTGGGCAGGGAAATACTGCTGGAGCAGCGACAGCTGCAGGGCATCCCCACTGTCTCCCTCCTCCTGGATCTGGAGGGCCACAATGAGCCCACAGCCCTGGCCAGGTCCAATCTAGTGGCTGAAGTGGGCAGCTGTGTCTAGAAGCACGGCAGCCACGTAGGCCACTCCCTGGGGCCCCCAGTCTTCCATGAGGGACTCCTCCAGGCCATCCAGCAGCAGGAGGGAGGGGGCTGGGCCCAGGGCCTCATGGGCAGAGAACAGAAGCTGAAGGAATTCATGGGTTAAGGGTGGGTACTGGAAGTGGATCTTTTGTAGCCACAGGGGGTCGAGAGCGCTTAGAGCAGCTCAGTTTATGGGAGTAAGTGAGAATGACTTGGCAACAGTTTAGAAGAGCAGGATTCGGTTGGGGTAAGAATACATTTTTCCAACCTGGATGCTTTTTAAGTAAAAGTAATTAAGTACATTGGGAAAAAAGTTAAACCAATTCAAATTGGTAGTCACTGAAAAGTTAGTTTCCCTCCTACTCCAGAAGGTCAGGCCTTTTACTCAGAAGTAATCAATGTTGATAATTTCCTAATGACTTTCCTGGATTTTGTTCTATATGTGTAGACACACATGCATGTGTGCGCGCGCACACACACACATACACACACACACACACACACACACACCTTTTCACATTCAGTTTCCCCACTATCTCTCTGCCCCTGCCAAGAATCTTGCTGTTTTAATTTAACAGTGTATTTTGGAGAATGTTCCATTTCTTCACATACAAATGTACTTACTCTATGTTATTTTTTTAATTTTATTTTTTTTAAAGTAGGCTTCACGCCCAGCATGGAGCCCAGTGCAGGGCTTGAACTCACAATCCTGAGATAAAGAGTTGAACACTTAACCCACTGAGCCACCCAGGTGCCCCCAAATGTACTTCTTTTAAAAAATGGCTACAAAATGTTCCATCGTGCGGTTAAACAGTTATTTATTTAAAAAGTCCCCGACTGATGGTCATTTAGATTCCTAACATTTTTTTGCTGTTATAAATAATAAAAGAATAAACATCTTTGTACGTATATATCTTTTTATATATATATAGATATATACGTACAAAGAGTAATGTACAAGAGCATCTGTTAAGATAAATTTTTAGAGCTGGCAGTGCTGCATTAAAGGGTTTGCACATTCGGAATGTCAATAAACAGTACTAACTAGTCCTTCAAAAAAAAATCACATTAGTTTATATCCCAGCAACAGTGTAAGAGGTGCTTGCTTCCCTACTCCCTTATCAACATGGCCATCCTGGATTTAAACCCACTTTTTTTTCTTTTAAAGTACCGAAATACCTATTTAAAAGACCAGGCATCATAACAATCCCTTCTCTGGGCAAGAGCTGCAGATTTGTTTGGGTTTTAGCTTTCTGAGAGCAGAGCTCAGCCTTCTGCCTTGTGCTGTGTTCACCACTCTGAAGGGTTGGGGCAGATGACAGAATAACTCCAGGTCACCAGGCAAAAGGACAGGCGAGAGCCCAGGCCTGTGCCCTGCCTATGAGAGAAATGCAAACAAGCCCAGTTCTATTATAGAAACACAGAGCCATTGTCGGGAAACCACAAATTGCTGACTTGCTCCTGCACACAATCGATATTCAGAAGCTGAGTCCAGGAATTCTAAAGCTGCACCCTGCATAAAGGGCTGAGGTTGGGGGGCGGGGAGAGGGAGGCACTCTTTTAGAAATGAAACCAACCACAGAAGCACTGATCGTGCTTCCTAGAGAGCCACGAAAAAGACCCTGTATCCCCTTCACTGCTCCCTCTACGGATCCCAGAATCAGAGGCAGCCAAAGCCAGAGTGGATCAGGAAATGATCATATCCTAAGAGAGGGTACACTTGTAGGTAAAGAGCCAGGGCAGTTCCACGAAGTGAGTGTGAGAGAGAGTACACCACACACGATGATTATTAGAAGATACACCTGGGCTCAAATCCTAACTCAGTCACTGACTAGCTCTCTGACCTTGGGCACAGCACTTCATCTCTCTCAGCCTCCGTTTCCCATCTAGAGAACTGACATAGTAACACTTATCGCATGAGGTCATGGAGAGGATTTGATTGAATGATTAGGTTTGTAAATAACAGCATGGTGCCTGGCTCTTTGTAAGGGCTTAATGAGCTATTATTATTATTGTTAATAATAGCAATAGGCGCTTAGGGGGTGAACTAAAGAAAGCTTCCTGGAGGAGGGGCCATTTGAACTAGATCTTAAAGAATTGGGAAGCTTTGGCACACTGGAATGAATAAAGAGAATGGGGGAAGTTCATATGTACTTATAGCTTCCTGGGCCTGACCAGGAGACATGCCGAGGACTCATTTGTAAGGCAGCGTGGAGGGGAGGGCAGAGTACAGACAGGAAAATTATGCTGTGGAATATACTAGTCCTCACTTGAATGGGACCTACAGTGGCACTGGCATCTGGGGTCCAAATTAGAGCACGGGGCTGGGTGCAGTTGTAGGCGTCGCAGTGGAAATGTTTTCCCTCATTAAGAGCCCCTTTTGAAAGGACTTGACCCCTGGGGGTCCTGAGGATAAATGAGGAAGCACCAGGTATTAGAGTGGGCTCATGATACTTAGTGACATCATAGGAACAAGCTCTGGATTTTGCACTGAGCTCAGTGAGGTATATTTCCATCAAACTGTCTATGTCTCCAATATTTTATCTTCCATTGCACCATGACACAGTCTTCTTCCAGTGCCCAACAGCCAGCCCTTCATTGTTATGACAACCCATATCTTATGATAAGCATGTTGTAAGGAAAATGGAGACCAGAGCTTGCTAATGTTTCCCCCTGCCCCAGCCCCTTTGGAGATGATTGTTATTGCATCTTACCCCATGAACCTTTAGCATCTTATGCCCCTTCCTGTGAAGTTCATGAACACTGAAAATTCCCAGATGGAACCAGCATGCACCACATATCTATGGGAAGCGTCTTCCTCTATCAGATGAACACCATGATTCCATAAATCCTGAATGTAAGCTAGGGGACAGATGAGGATCAATGTGAGGTTCCCAGTTATCTGCCTATTTAATATGTGGGAAAATGCAGGCAACAGAGGCTGTAACTACCTAATGTCAGATTTGCCAGGAGAGCTTGGACTCCTTAGGCAACACTTCAGCAAGCCATGTCAAAGAGCTTCCCCGATTTGTACTGAAAATACCTCGCTTGCAATGCCCATATCATAGCAGGTGGCAAGACACATCTTTGTTCCAGGGAAGTTGTCCTTAGGAAGCAGAGTCTCAAGCTATGACTGGAGAGATGGCTCCAGAGGCCAGAGTGTAGACAGAAGGACTGACAGAGCTAGACAGTCTTCTGTACCCAGGCAAGGAAACTGGGGTTCAGACAAAGCTTTTGTTTCTGGCAGAGCTGAAACAACCCAGGGGTGAGGGGACTGCGGGACATCAGAGCTCCCTGTAGGCTCACTGGACCAGGCTTGGGGCAGTGAGATCAACTTCAGCTTGGCTTGGTGTACTGAAACAATCCCTCTACTGAAACTTATATGTGAGTTTCTCTTGTATAGATAGAGTGGGAGTATTTTTTTATTAGGTTTGGTTACATGTAAAACAAAAATGGGCTGATAAGGCTGACATTCTTACATAGAATCATGAAAGTCATCAGTCCCGGACTGATAGAGCACTCTGTGATGTCAGTGGCCCAGGTTCCTTCTCTATTGTGGCTCCACCATCCACAGCATATGGCCTTCGCGTCATGGTCCATGATGGCTACTCCTGCCACGTGTCTGCTATTCCAGCCAGTATATGGAAGGGAGGGGCAAAGAGGGGCCCACTCCCTCAACTGAGGGACATGCCTCAGAAGTAACCCACACCACTTCTCACATCCTGTTGGTCACATTTTAGTCATATGGCCATACCTAGCTGCAAGGGAGGCTGGGAAATATGGTCTTTCTTTTGGGTGGACAAGTGCCTGGCTAAAATTCATTTCTTATTACAGAAAAGTAGGGAGAAATAGATACTGCGGAGCAAATCACAGCCTCTACTATAGTCAGTTTATTGTCTATTTTCCTAAGGGACTGGATATCCTGAAGTCATAGGGTAAGGATATCCTTGTGGGAGGACAAGTCTCTTTTTGAGGGGGTGATGATCCTTTGTGACAATTGTGAGAGAACAATTAAGTTCCAGAGAAAAAAATCAGTGTGAAAGATATGCTTGAGACAGGCAGGTGAAAGACCAGCTGTCTCTCTGGGTTTCTTTCTGGGGGTTGGGTCTCAGAGCCATCTGCATAGGCTGAATAAGACCTTTGGTGGCCTCTGATGCACACACAGAGTGAAGCCTCCCATCGGGTGTTCCAAGCCAAAGAGGAGTAGACCTGACCTGAAGGTGATCTAACTCTTGTTGTCCTTAATGTTTATTTCCATGTTGCCATCCCCTGAGCCCTAGGGCAAGTCTTCACTGCCTGTGTGTGGTCACAGCTGTGCCATGTGGAATTATAAGAGGGGGTACCTATCCACATTTGAAGTCAGGCTCCATGAGGGCAGGCCCCTTTTCTGTTATGTAAAGGTTGCATGATGGTGAAAGGCACATGCCTTCATGGATTGCCTCTACTGCATTTAACCTCTGCTGCTTCCCCCTCTTGACACCCCCTAGCAGCCCTTCTCTGTGGCAATGACTTAGAGGCAGGGCGTGTCTCTGGCTTAGCACCATATCCCCAGTGCCGAATACATGGGAAACACTCAGTGATTGAATTGAACGAAACTACCCCACACAAAACCCTTCATAGTCTGGTTCCAGGGTACATTTTAGTTTATTTCCTGAGCCTAGACTCTACCTAGTCCCTAGCCTCAACTGTCTGCATAGAATAACAGCAATATTGATAATTATCCTGCATTGAGTGTTTTAACAGGTGTTAGGTGCTGTTCTAAGTGTTTATGTGCATTGACTCCTCTGATCTTACAGAACTCTATCAGGTGAGTGTAATTATCCCTAGTTGTTTGATGAGGAAATTAGGCTCAGAGGTGAGAAATACTTTGCTGAAGGTCACATAGCCAGCACGTGGTAGAGCCAGGATTTGAAGTCAGGTAGTCTGCCTAGACCCTCAACCATTCCCAGCCCCCACCTTCCTTCCCATCTAGTGCCTCTGTTTCAGAGGTGGCCTTGCTCTTTCCAGGCACCCAGCCTGGGCTCTGCCGGAATACCTTTCCCCAGTTTCTGGCTCTAGCAAGCTCTACCTGCCCTTTAATGTCCAGCCCAGATATTGTGTCCCTGACCCCACCTGCCTCTCCAGCCAGGGAGGGAGGCTGCCCCTCTTTCCTTTTTGTTCCCTTTACTAGTTACTCCCAGCCCTGCACTGGGAGCTCTCCTGAATCAGGGACCCCATCTCATGCCTTGGTATCCCCAACCCTCGGCATAGTGCCTGTATGTGGCAGGTCCTTTGTGTTTGTTGAATGAGTAACTGACCCCATTATTTCACACACAAGGAAACAAGTCCAGAGAGGCCGAGGGACTTGTTCACATCACAAAACAAGTGAGAGAAAGAGCCAAGGCTAGCCCCCAGGACTCCTGACTCCCAGCCCTGCCCCCTCTAATACACAACCACCCTGTCTGTGTATGGAAAAGCCTTCCTGCATCTTTGAACCTTTCTTAATTCTGTCTTACATTTCACCCCAAAAATGACCTCTTTGAGAGTGCTGGTGGGAGAGTGAGTTTTGGCAAATCTTGTCTGGGAGTCACGAGGCAACAGGGAAAAATAGACAAACAATCCTGGGTTGTATTTTGCTGACCCAGTCCTCAAAAACAGCAGAACAAAACACTCAAAACTTGAGCTGGGGCCTCTGGCCAACAGGGCACCAAATCAACTTGGATGGAATTCGCTAAATGAATCTTCCTCCTTTTTTTTAAAATGGTGGGGCCTTTAGAGAGGAAATGTTTTCTAGTTTGTTTGGATTTTCTTTAAGGCAAAGAAAAAAATATTGAACATTTCACAAGGCCCTAGAAGCTTCCAAACAAACAAGCTCTACCCTATCTCACTGCCCCATCCTGCCCCATCTCCCAGCCAAATTTGAGTCCACTGTGTCCCTGGATGTGAAAGCGCCCCCACCATCTGGTCAGAAAAGGCCAGAGAAAGAGCTGATCACCATTAATCACAGTTGGAAAAATCAGAGAAATTACTAAGGAAACATTAAAGTTCTTTTATTAACTCTCAACTCCAGGCTTCTGTACAAATACAAAAATATAGCAGTGATGAGAACACAGGCTTTTGAGACAGCAGATCAGGGTTGGAATCCTGGTCCTACCACATCCCGGCTGTGTGACTTGGAGCAGGTTAATCAACCTCTCTGAACTTCAGTTGTAGTATCTATTGCATAGGTTGTTGTGAGGACTGAATGAGATAATGCAAGTACAGTGCCTAGCACTGTGCCTGATACCTAATGCATGCTTAATCAACATTAGCTATTATTATTGTTGTTATTATTTGCACATGATGTTGTTCATGGCTAAAATGCCCTTCCTTGCCTTGTCTGCCTATGAAACTTCTACTCATCCTTCAATACCCATCACAAGGAGGTCCTCCTTGGTGAGGCATTTTGTCCTGTTTCCTCTCCCAGTGCGGTCCCTGGTTCTCATGGCTCTCCCTCACCCCTCTCCTCTCTGCCTTTCTAACAGAGCAGGAATCTCACTGAGTAGAAATCATTTGTTTCCTTGCCAGTCTTCCCCAGTGGGTACTGTCAGCCAGGAAAACAGGCTAAGATCTGTGCCCCCAGGCCTCAGGAAATGGTATCTACATCCTTAGATTAGAAACAGGAGGAGGGTGGGAACAGGGGAGGCTTACAGGGCTGGGGGCTGCACAACCCCAAGGAGCAGTAGTCACATTGTGTTCTCTTCTTCCAGGTGAGTAGAATCCCCTGGAGTTATGTGACTTGGTGGCTCTGAGCCTCTGCGTCAGATAGACTTGGTCTCAAATCTTAGCTCTGCCACTTTCTGCCTGCATTCCTTTAGGCCATTTAATCTCTGTGGGCCTCAGTGTCTTCACTTGTAAATGGGTGTTATGCTAATGAGCGCTCAGACTGTTGTTAAGATTAAATGAGATCATACAGGTAACACTCCTGATGGTGCCTGGCCAGTGGTAGTTGTTACTTGGCACTGGATTTTTAATGGCAGGATACATACCAGAGTTGAGCATCCGACTGTCTTTGCATAATGGTGTAATTTCAAGGCAGTGTGAAGAGACAGAAGAATAGTACTCTAGTAGACAAGAACCCTGGAAACAAGGTGTGTGTGTGTGTGTGTATTTTCTGTTCTCAACCCCACCACTGCGGTCTGTCTTCTCATCTGTGCCCCAGGCCCATGCTGGTGTTACTCACCACACTCAGTTGGAGGAATCGGAGTCAGAGGGGTCACTAGGAGCCCATCCACGCTGGCCAGGCTGCCTGGGGGGTTGAGAAGCAGTGGCAGCCTTGGGGAGTGGCACTGCTCTAGGCTGGAGCCATGAGGTGTTCCCTGTGGTGGAGGTGGTGGTTCAGAGCATGGGTTGTGGAGCCAACTGCCTATAAACCCCCTTCAGCCTCTTCTGGTTGTTTGACTTCTCTGTGCCTCCACTTCCTCCCTGGACTAGTCAGCTAGGGCTGCCCTCACAAAGTACCACAGGCTGGGTAGCTTAAACAACAAAAGTGTATTTTCTCATAGTTCTGGAGGTTAGAAGTCCAAAGTCAAGGTGTTGGCAAGGGTCGTCTTCTTCTGAGGCCTCCCTCCTTGACTTGCAAGTGGCAGACTTCTCCTTTGGGTCTTCACTGGGTCTTCCCTCCTGTGTCTATCTGTGTCCAAATTTCCTCTTCTTATAAAGACACAAGTCATGTTGGATTAGAGTGCACCCTAATGACCTCATTTGACTTTATTACCTCTTCGAAGACTCTCCAAATACAGTTACATTTTTAGGTACTGGGGGTTACAACTTCAACATGTGCATTTGGGGAAGATACATTCATCCCATAACACTCACCTATAAAATGGAGATAAAAAATTGTTCCTACCTCACAGGGCTCTGGTGAGGATTAAAAATACTCATGACAATAAAATACTTGGAATGTTGCTGGCTCCATTGTATTAGCCCTTATTGTTGTCAATCGTATTTCTTGGCATCGAATGAGGGGGCCCTGTGGGGGGCCCAGTGCCCAGCTGGGCACTGGGGAGAGAGTTGGGGAGGACAGGTCCAGCCCACAGGAAGCTGACCCAGCCTTGCCACTGACCAGCTTTGTGGCCCTGGCCACTTTCCCCGTTGGAGGGTGCCAGGGGCAGAGCTCAGAGTAAAGTGAGCCTCCAAGCTCCAAATAGCCCAGGGGAAAGAAACAGCGCACAGATCTGCAGTGACACTGGTCTGGGCAGCTCAGATTGGATCTTGCTTTATCTAAGACAGTTTCAAGACACAAATTTATTTTATGTTCCACCACATAAGAATAAATGCTGCCAATTATAATTGCAAGATATTTTCTATTGTCAGGTCCCATTCTGGTTTCAGGGATTCTAAAATTTGAAAAAAAAATATGTCTTAGAAATGATGAAAGAGAGTATGTCCTTTTTCTTTGCTTTTGGCAACAAGGATCTGCCGAAGGGGAGCTGGCAAGGTCATTTGGCCTTCAGCCTCAGATTTTGGCCGTTGTTCAATGTCAGATTTATGCAGGGAAGTAGGGTGGTGAGGCATCATCCCAACTGAGGCTCATCACTTCCAGTACTAGCTAAACCCATGGCTAAGAAACAGATCTGAAAGGTTGCTTACACCCCACTTGAGCTTTTGATAGGCCTTGTGAAATGTGCTCATGGCTCTGGAGCCCAACAGATCTGGGGTCTGGTTCCAAGGCTGTCACTCACCAACCAAGAGGTTGAAAGAAGAAAGAATCTGGTGTGCAAAGAGGGTTTTCCTGAACATGGCATGCACAAGGTATTGTATGGAGAGAGGGCTGGGAATCAGATGTTCTGAGGTCCTCCCTGGCAATGTAACTGGGTCAAGTCCCTCCACCACTCTGGACCTGTTTCCTCATGCAGAAAGCAGTGGAGTTCACTCATTCATTCAACAAACACGAACTGAGGAGCTCCCCTTGGAGGCAGTGTGCTGAAGGATGAGGGTGTGTATATGGGGTGTGAGAAGTGGTCCCTGCTTCTAGAGACCTATCTAGAGATAGAGTTCTATCCAGTGTGGAGAGCAAGATGTGCAGAGAGAAAGGAAAGAGGAGGGAACCAGGCACATTCCACGCATTTTCTCACTTAGTCCTTATAATCACTCCAGCAGGTAGGTAAATACAGGTATTTTTATCCCCACTTGGTAGATGAAGTCATTGAGACAGAGAGATGATGGTGCTTGCCAGGGTCACATGGCACAGCCAAGATTTGGACTGGTCTGCTTGACTGAAGGCCAGTTCTTTCCTCTCTGCCTTTCATGGTCAGTTATGTTTCCTTCTAGCACAACACTCTCAGGTCCTGTGCCAAAAAATAGATAATGGTTGTCACATTCTGATAGTTCTCTCAGTAAGGGAGCCTGTCTCTCTGCTCGGGAGTGATGATGGGCACTCAGCCTGTCTAACCCACTTCTTCTTCGAAGGAGGTGGGGGTACCACATTTCAGGGGAATGAGCCTCACCCTCACAAAAGCTTTCAGACTTCACTCAGGGGAGTGCCAGTAGGGTGTGACATGCCATCTGAGTGACTTCACTTTGCCTGGTGGTTTTAGCCCCAGCAGCATTTAGTAGAGTCCATTGTTTCACATTGGAAGGTACAAAAATCCCAGGACAGCTCCATCACCAAGTATCATGTCACAGGATGAAAGGCTAGGAGAAGACACGCAGGGCCAGTCCCATGCTTGAAGCCCCCTTGACAGCCCCATCAGGGGACTTGTGGTCTTTGCTCACATAGTTCCAGAGCTAGGAGGATCATTTTTCTATCCAGCTTTGGCTAGAAGAGATGGCTATTGGTAGAGCTGAACTTCACCTTGCTGCATTTTGCCAAGAAAGCTTTCAGACCAGGACAGTGAAGGGATTTGCCTGAGGTCACCTAGAATATTGGTGGAAAAGCCTGGATTGGAGTCCTGGCCCTTGGAAACCCAATTCTGTTCCTGCCCTCACAGTTGAGTAGAAATAATCCTGAAGGAGGATTCGGACTGGGTTCTTGCCTCCACTTGGCCACTTAACTTGAATGAAATGACATTTAATTCAATAGCCCAGGGCCTACTATGCGCCGGGCATGTACTTACACGCAGTGTGGTCACAGGACAGTCACTTCCTCTCTCTGTACTTCAGTTTCCTTGTCTCTGAACAAAGCCCCTCCCATGCTGCTTCTCGCAGAGCATGCTGTGAGAATTAAGTGAGAAAAAGGAAGCAAAGTGCTTTGTACCCTGGAAAGTGGTGTGTACACTGGGGAGTTGTAGCTACAGCTGGCCATCCTATTTGTGGTCCAGGTCTGCCTTAGCAGTGCCCACGATATTGGAATTTGTTTACCTGTCTCTATCCCACTGTACTCCCCATGGGGAGTGGGGGGGAATGTTTGGGTTTATCTTTGATTTCCCAGAGCCCTGTCCTGGGTTGGGAATGTGGCAGGTGCTTAACAGAGTATATGAATAAACAGAACATGTGATGATCCGATTCTCAGCTACATGGAGATGCCAACCAGAAGGGCACTGGAGGACCAGAGGAGGAGGGGCTCAGTGGGAGGGTGGTGGAGGGCGAGAATGGTGTCCACTGTGGATGGGCAGGGTTTGGGTCACTGGAGAGGAGAGGGTGGGACACTCCAAGCAGTGGGAGTGGCTTGGACAAGGTCAGGAGATGGAAATCCATGTGAATTATGCAGGGGACACTGAGAGAGTGGGCAGGTAAGACAGAAGTAAAAGATGAAGACAGAAAGTGATGATGATAATAACTAATGTAGTAAGTGTGGCACTTACTCTAGGCACTGTTCAAAAAGCTGTAGATGTATTCCTCACTGATCCCTTGTAACAACCCTATGAGGTGAGCATAATTACCTCCACTTTTTAGAGAAGGAAACAGATTAAAGAACTTGCCCAAGGTTACATAGCCATTAAGTGGCAGAGTCAGGATTTGTCTCCAGGCAGTCTCATGCTCCTAAAGTACGTTGAAGCCTGTCTGTAAAGGGCTAGGAACTTTGGAATGTTTCTTATGCTCTAGGGAAAAGTTTGAGCAAGACTTTGGAGCAAGAGGGAGTTTGAGCAAGAGAGGACATCATTGAGTAAGAAGGTCTTATTTTGCAGGTGGCAGAGGTCCTTCGAACATCTCTTGAGCACCTTCTGTGTGCTGGGCACTGGGGGTACAAAGAGCAAGACGGAGCCCCTGCCCTCCCAAGCACGCGGTTCTTATGCTGCAGCAGGCTCCCTCTGGCTCTTCATCTCCAAAAGATGTGTGCATCTTTTTCCTGATGATCAGTGACATCACTTTGGTAACTTGAAATCAACTGCAGTGAGAGTATTTGCACCATGGGAATTGGCCAATGCTACAAATCGGGGCTTTTCTCTGGGGGCTGGTTGATACACACTGAGCAGCACAATGCTGACTGTGAACAGCTGCAGTGTGATGGTAAAAGTCCTCACCCAGTATAGGGTGGTACAAAGCAAGTTGGGACTAACTCTGTGCCGTGAGCCAAGGAGGCAAGCCTTCTGCAGAATGCCGAGGGATGAGCAGATATGGGCTACGAAGACAGGGCAAGAAAGGGCAGCTCAGGCCAAGATGTGCAACGGCACGGCATATTCTTCCTAGAGTTGAAAGGACACTCTGGATGTGAAGGAGCTTGGGAACCTCTGAGGTACCAAACAAAAGGGTGACTATTAAGCAAACCCAATATCGGATTTATAAAGTGAACTAATTGGGGCTGGGGAGGGAGTACCCATGTCACAACACATTAACCTTTGTCTTTAGCTGGCAGGATCTTAGAGGATTTCCAATGTGACTCAACTGGGCCTTTACCCAAAACCTCAGTAAAAGGGAACCTAGGTTTTGGGGAGGGACCTGGCATGAGAATGGACTAGAACACTCTAGGGCTGCCAGCTAACTGGGAAATGTTGACAAAAGCTTTGAAATGCCTTGTATATTGGGGTGGAGGGCCAGGGAAGTTGGCGGGAAATAGGACCAGTCTAAGTGAGGGTCAGACACATCTGGCTGGGCATGCACTTCCTGCCCAGAAATCAGAGCCAGAAAGTGGCACCACAAGGCTTGTTTTGTTGTCTTTTGTGTCGGCTAGGGTTCTGGGTGCTATGGGTTGCTCAGCGAACCTCTGGCTTCCAGAGGCCGACTTTTCTCCTCAGGGCCCCCTTAGTCCCTGTGCCCCAGACAGGGGTGAACATGGCATCAGGTTCTCTGCTTGGTGCCACACTGTCCTGAAGGTTCTGAAGGAGACTGAGGTCACTAGACTATCTAGGCAGATGAAGCAGCCAGAGCCAGGACCCCACAGGACCTGGAAAAAAGCCCAGCCCCTCCCTTTGATGGGCTGGTTATCGAGGTTGTTTGGCTCTGCAAGATGATCACAGGGCCTCATTTCTCTGCCAACCACCCCCATCAGTCCTGAGCTGCCCCACCAACCCTACTGCCCCCCACCCCCGCCCTGGCCCAGGCAGACTCAGGCAGTCAGTGCAGAGACCACAGGAAAGGGATGGGCTGGTTATTGAGATACGTTAGCTGAGAAACTGGTCTCAGGCTGACCTTGGCCCAGCCCCTAATCACAGTAGCCAGTTTTAGGAGTACTTTGTAAAAGAAAGCTGGATGTTTGGAGTGAACCAAGGGCAGTTACAAAAGTGCTAGGTTTACAAAGCAGAGTGACTGCATCCTGGCCTGTGAGGTGTGTTGGGCACTGGGGTGTATGTGTGGGGGAAAGGGAGCACCATGGCCACCTCTGCACACGGAGCTCTGGTCTGAAGACAGAACAGAGAGGCACAAGGCTTGCCCTTCATAAAAGGGCAAAGGGCTTTAGGTGGCTCTGAGGATGTGAAGTCATAGGAAGGTCACAGGAAGCAGTGTTCGAGGTGGCCTTCAAGCATTCAGGGGCCCTCTGTGGTGGCTGGCCTCAAGAAGTGGTAACACCAAGGGGCCTTACGGTTCCCTCCAGCCCCCTTTCTGACTGTCCCTCTGCATGCTTGGCACCACGCCTGGGGCAGGAACAGAGAGCTGACAAGCTCCCATGTGCCTGGAATTGCCCTTCAGTTGGGGCACAGCCCTTGGCTGTGCACAAGGCTAAACTGATACTTGAGATGGTTGATCACCGTGAGGTCTTGTTTGGGGCAGGGAAGGGGCTCACAAGATGCATATCCATGCCTCCCAGGGCACGCTCACTCCAGCTCCCTGATCCTCTGGGATGGTCCACCTGTACCACTCTGTGTTCTGTCTCTGGTTTGCCAGGTAGATGGCTGCACTCGCCGGAGAGGCGTGCACGGGGTGCTGAATATACCACCTGTCACTCCCCCAGTGCTGGGAGCTCAGTGTGAGGGCTCCCCCTTCCTGCCTGCCTCCCAGGTCTCTGCTTGTGCTGTTTCCGGTGCCCATGGTACCCTACTTAGCTCTGTCACAACCCAACCTACGCTTAAAGGCCCAACTTGGCCGTCCATCAAGCTCTTTGTGAGAATTGAGCTTGCTTTCCCCAAGTTCCCACAGCGCATTTTGTGATCCTCTAAGCCTTTTCCAGATTGAACTTATTTGTGGCTGTTTGCATCCTCAGGGCTCACACACCAAGTGCTCTGGACAGGCCTGCTGAGTTGTACTCTTGAGATGCTCCCTACATGGCGGTGCATCACGATTACTTCCTGAAGGAGCAAGCCTTTACGGAGTTCCTAGGTGCCAGGCCTAGCTAGGAATTTTCACGGCCACAAGCTCATGTAAGTCTCATAACACTGGGAGGTGGGGTTGTTACCCCAGGAGGAAACAAATCAGAGTGGCTTGGTGACTGGTCCCAGGTCACACAACAAGCAATGGAACCAGAATTCAGATTCAGGTCAGCTTGTTTCCAAGGCCAGGGTTTTCTTTCCCTTTATAAGCAGACACAAAAGAGCAACACCATTTATCATGTAGAATGTATTCTCACATACATTATTTCGTTTGATCCTCACAACAGCCCTGTGAGGTAGGTAGGGTAACGTATTACTGTTATGCCCATTTCACAGACAAAGAAATGGAGGTGGCTCAGTGCGGTGAGTGACTTGCACAAAGTCACACAGCACATTAGTGGCTTCACAGATCCTTTACTTTCTATAACGTCAAGCTGCGTGAATTAAGAAGCACCGAAAAGATGGAGAGAGGGACTTTTTATGGAGGAAGAAAGGGCAAGCGGTGATTTACAAGATTTCTTCCTTAAACTGTTTTGTTGTGGTCACAGCTTCTGCTGTCTGTTCTGACCCAGGTTCTCCTGAGTGACCTTCTCGAGTACCATTGGCCTAGTGGCCTGAGACCGCTGTCAGAGGCTCCTGGGTCCCACTGTAGGGGGAAAAGACCTTTATTCCCTAACAGAGATGGCCTTGCCCATGGCCCACCATACTGGCTCCCTAGTCCCAGGGTGTAACTACGGGAAGCCACTTCCTCAGCCCATCTCCTGTGGGGGACTGTGTGACTAGGCTTCCCTGGTTTTGTCTGAGGGCCCCTGCCCAATGGGGAAGATTGTGGGACTTCTAAGGCCACACTCCAGGGATGAATCATAATGGGCAGTTTTGAGGCCTGCACTGTTCATCACCTCCTGGGGAGTGGTGGCTTGGTGTGTCTTGCCCTAGACCTTCCCCCAACAAGGTCCACGGGCTGGTTATGACCAGAAACAGTACCACAAGGGAAGGCTACTTCTTACAGAGCAGTGTTGTAGGGGCTGGACACTTCCTCCTAGAGCAGGGCTATGTTTCAGCCCACTCCTGGGCTCCTTGCTACACAGTGCCCTGTGAGCCCCTGGTCTCCTTCCTCTGGCAACACTTTTCTGGGGTGGTAAATCATCCTCCAACAGGAGGTGGTCAAAAGCTATGCGGAGCCATGGCTGGTGAGAAGGTGGGTGGAATGGGGGTGACAAACAAAACTATCACAAAATGGGGCTGACTTACAAGGGATGGCCGGTGGCTGACCTTGGTTCTGAAGACAAATCCCAGGGGGAATTCTGATGCCAAGTAATAATATTGTTAAGATAAGTGTCTGGCTTCTTAATAAGGGTGACTATTTTGAAAGAGAAAATACACATTTGGGTGAGAAGGAGGGTCTAGAACCAAGACTAGAAAATGGGAGTCAAAGGATAGATTTTGGTTCAATGTAAGGAAGGGCTTTTTAACAGCCAGCACTGGCCAACCATGGCAGGGACTGCCCCGGGCATGATGAACTTCCCGTTGCTGCAAGTATGCAAGCAGGGATATGTGATCACTGGTGGGGGGAGGCACTCAGCCCCAAATGGGCTGGGGTGTGCTGCGGGCCGGGGCGGACGATGCAACCATTGGATTATTTTCCAACCCTGAGAGTCCACAATATTATTTAAAATGACCTGTTTCGATGATACTTCAAATTCTTGTGGGAAAGGAATACAAAAGTCACATAGCAGTCCACATTATGAAATGCCTTTCATTGCACTGGCTCCAGATACTTCAAAATCTTCACAGGGACAGCGGCTCATTTCTGAAGTGAGAAATCCCCAAATGTCTACATTTGGCCCAGTTAAGAGGGATATCGCCATCTTGTGAACCCTGCCTGGACACTCACCCCTCTAGGCCATGCCACAGCTCAAATCTCTCCCCGCCACAGCAGGGGCCAAAAACGCAGCTCTGAAATCCTACTGCACATCCAAGCCGGCCAAACACGGCTGCCCCTGGGCGAACAAGTCCAAGGTTCCGGGCACATCCTCGGGACAGAGGAGCAGGCGAGGTGGGACTCTCTGGTGACTTTATGTCCTGGGGAACTGAAGGGGGCCTCCTTTCTCAGAAGGCTCGGGGAGGCACTGCCTGGTGGTACAGAGAGGGCTGGTGCCTGTGAAGAACCCGCCATTCCTCTGTAGCCAGCAAGCCCTCCTGTAGCCTTTCGGACACACCGGCAGACACTTTGCTTGTCATGACAAACAGCGACAAACAGCCCATCTCTAGCTCAAAGTGGCAAGGAAAAAGGTGGCTCCGCTGAGAGGACACATGGATTCCTATAGGGAGACTGCATTGTGGGGGGAATCAAGTCCTGCTACCCGATTAATACAGATTAGTGTAGCGCCCTGCCTCCCACCACTGGCGAGGCACTTTCCAAGATCTTGGCTGATGTGGAGCTTCTTGGGAGCACCCCCCTCCAGTGCTGCTGGGGTCCTTTTACCTGTACCGTATTAATCGAATAATCTTATTGTTCATAAAATCCACAGCGTGTGGGTGAGAAGAATCAATGCAGAAGCCGTCACTCAGAGCGATTTTCAGCACCTCTTCCACAAAGACCTGGAAGCTGTTGATCTGCTTGTTGGCTGGCACCACCCAGAGCCTCTTGAGGTTCTGCTTGGTGTACTCCTCCTCTGGCAGGCCCTCCACATTGGCCACCCAGTCCAGAGTCAGGTGGTTGGGGTCCTGCAGGTGGCTGGTGATGGAGGAGAGATGGCCATTGGAGCAGTAGAAGAGCTTGGAGCCCAGGAGCTTGAGGAAGAGGCAAGATGTACTGAAGATGTTGGCGTTGAAGACCTCCATGCTGGAGGAGGAGAGGCTGTAGATCTGAGGTGCCTCCCGCACGGTGAAGTGGACTGTCTGTACACGCTGGTTCAGCGTAATGTTGAGCATGGCATTCTTCTCAGCCTTGGAGAGCTCCACCTCCTTCTCCTGCAGTGCTGCAATCAGGGGCTGCACCTGGTAGAAGTCAGCCTCCCTTCGGAGCAGGCCCATCTCCTGGAAGTCCTCCGGCAAGTCCAAGTGGGAGGTCCGCAGGAAGTTGAGGATGTAGCGGAACACTTTGCCATCACGGTCGATGAAGCAGTTACCCTGGCTGTCCCTCTTGGTGGGCATCTTCCCACTGAACATGGCGCCCAGCATGGAGTCAGGGAAGCTGGTCAAGGTTGCCAGTGAGGTCGTGTAGAGCTTCCCACCGACGTTCAGTGTGATGGGGTCTGACATGGCAGGAGGCTAGGGTGCTGGAAAGTAGTCCTGGGCAGGGAGAAAAGTGAGAAATTACCCAACCCTATCTGGGCTCTTAGTCTGTTGGGGCTGGTATAAAAGAATACCGTAGACCAGTTGGCTTAAGCATTTATCTCTCACAGTTCTGGAGGCTGGAAAGCCCAAGATTAAGGTGTAGGCAGATGTGGTGTCTGGGAACGACCATCTTATTGCCGTGTCCTCATGTAAGAGAAGGGGCAAGAGAGCTCTCTGGAGTCTCTCTTATAAAGGCACTGATCCTGTTCATGAGGGCTCAACCCTTACAGCCTAATCACCTCCCAAAGGTCCTACCTCCTCATACCATCACACTGGAGATGAGGATTTCAACATAGGAGCTTGGGGGGACGCAAACATTCAGTCCCTAACTTCCATGTATGCATAGTTCTCAACTCCTTATTGTAGATCAAGCCTGCAGTCCTAGAGGTTGGAATGAATTAATACTTGATGAACAAATGGATGGTTGATAATTGCCACACTATCTAAAGCATATTAGGTTCACTAAAAAAGAAAAAAGAAAAAGAAAAAACAAAGCATGGGACCTACCCTCCAGAGATTGTTGTAATTGGTCTTTAATATCCCAGCATTGGTATTTGTCTAAAAGCACCCTTGGTGATTCTAAATGTTCAGTTTAGAACCACTGTTCTAAGGAATGAAAGAAAATGTGCTTGGACTGGATGCTTTGTTACCTGCTTGTACACACATTTGTTTATATAACGGTCATACATCTTTTGACACAGATAATACCACCATCCATCCCTATTGTGCAGATGAGGAACACTGCCAGGATTCACTCCCCACGCTGAGAGACGTGAAGGGCCATGCCAGGATTCAAACCCAGGTCCCTTTATATGTGAGAGAAAAATATGTAAATGCTTACTAGCCAAACACTGGTACCTTCTAAGTACCTAGCAAATGCTCTGAGATTTACATCTTTAAGCCCAGCACTCCTACTGCTGTACCAATGAGGCCGCCTTATTTTCTATCCCAGTGCATTATAATGACTAGCCATGATTAGTGCCATTTCCATCTATCTCCCAGGCTTACAATAGGCCACTCAGCTCTCTGGACTCTGACACCCTTTCTTGGACTCTCATCCTCCTGTAACCTTGCTATGAAGATGCTCTTGGCTCCTGGTGGCCTGCCCTTTCCCATCACGATGACACCTTAGTCTCCTCTGAAACCTTTACGTTTCAGTGCAAATATGGGGCTCTGCACTGAGCACCCTTTACCAGATCTTTAACAAAGCTTCCAGCATCTAAGGCTGGTGAGTCTCCTTCAACCTGAAGTCTTGGAGTCTAAGTTTTCTTTAAGGTTCTAGAAAGCAGGGGATGTCCCCTCTCAGCTTCCCACATGATCCCACCTGTGGAACAGATTAAGCAATCCTTCCGTGATGCTGGGCCCGAGGGGCACAGAGAAGAAATGGCCCCTGCTGCCCTCGAGAAGAGCCCAGCTGGAGAGGACATCCAGACAAGAGGTAGTGCGGGTGCAGTGACAAGGGGGATGGAATGGGAGTAGGTCAGGAATGAATCCTGGCATGCTTACTGTCCAGATGGGAAAACAGGGGTCTGAGGCAGGACTTCCCCCAAAGTGAGCAGGGCAGAGCACTTCTCACCCTCACCATGCCTGCCTTCTGAGGCTGGCTGCACCAAGACCCCTTTACTCCAGAGGATGGAGATTCTTGCCAGAAGATGGCGGCCATGCTGGTGGACAGAGCTGCCCCACCTAACTGTCTGGGGGGGTTGCTTCATGATTCCATCCCCATCTCGTGGGGCGCCTTTATATTGCAGAAAGGCATTAACCATTTGGAGTGTCTGAAGAGAAACAAGCCATGAAGTTGCAAAATCGGCAGCAGGAGCCTGGAGCAGATGGGCTGCGAGACAGTGGGGAAGTCCAACAGAAGGAGTGGGGCGAGCGGCTGAGGGAGGGGTGCCTGCTGTGTGGAGACCTGCAGCTGGGGGGGGGGTGCTTTGGCTCGGAGCCAAGTCTTGTCAGTTCTCTCTCCAGAGGGCCCAGGCAGGAGATGGACCCAGGAGCCAGGGCCACCCCCTTCCTCAGTCCAGAATCTCTCTTTCTTTCTAGAAGGTAATTTGCATATTTTAATTTTCAGTCTCTCTTTCTCCTTGATTTAAGGCCCAGGCTCTGTGAAGTGGCTCAGTTCCATGGAAAGAGCAGACTCGGGCATCAGAGAGGCTGGGCTGTCTTTCCTGATGGTTCTGTGGGCCACAGACCCCGCATCTCCTCTGTACATTAGTGCTAAGAGCGCAGAGCACTGGGGGTGGGGAGACAGGAGCCACAGGGCATATCTGGGGGCTCTTGGCTGGGTACCCAAACTCCTCTTTCTCTGCTTGCAAAAGCAGCAGAGCGCCTGCCGTCCTGCATCTGCCCCCCAGCCGTGCGGTTTCCTGTCGTCATCTGGGGAGAGGGCTGCGCCAGCTGATGCTTAGATGCCAGGTTTCCTGACCTCCCCTGCCCCCAGTCTAGGGTGCTCTCTGTGGTATTCTCCCCATGCCCACAAGTCACAGAGCTCCTTCAAGAGCCTATTTTCTAGGGGCAGCGCCACTGCATCCACCATCACACATCCACAGGCCCCAGGGTAGAAGGCACAATTACACGTGAAGAGGGTGCTGAGAAGCTTCGTGACTCGGCTTTGTGGTCAGGTGGGTATGAACCATCCTCACTGAGCTACAGCCCCCTGGGTGCCCTCAGCGGTCTCCTGGACATCTCCACCTGGATGTCCCATGGGTACCAGAAGGCCTAACACAGAATTCCTCTTCGCCAGACCCACAGTAAACTCTTCCCGGCCACCCAACTGCCTGAGCCCAAGACCTGGGAGGCAGCTCTGACTCCTCATCCCTAAAAATTTTCTCACTCTGTCTCCTCAAACCCATCCCTAAAGCTACTCCCAGAGCTCTGACCACACCGCCACTTTCCTTCCATCCTCATTTGGTGCCCTGCCTTCTTTCTGTCCACCTTCCATTTTGGTCTTCGTGAAGCACTACTGACTGCCCACACCACCTTCCCCTTCCAAGCTCACCTCCAGCCCCTCCCCCACTCTATGCTCAGGCACTCCAGACACCCCTGCGCACATCCTCACACTGTCACCTGCCCTGCCTTTGCTCTCCATACACCACCTTCTCTGCTGTCAACCTTTAAGGCTCCACCTATGAGTCACTGCCTCTGTAAGGCTGTCCCCAGATCTCAACTAGTTTAATAGCTCTCCTCTTGGGGCTTGCTGGCCCTTTGCACAGTCCCCCAGCAGTGCCCACCAATCCATCATGTTATGATCATGGCCCTCCTCCCTGGCTTTATCAAGATGCAGATCACTGGACATCCACATGCAAAAAAAGAACCTCAACCTGTATCTTGGACCATGTAGGAAAAATTAACTCCAAACAGATCATAGGCCTAAATGTAAAATCTTTAGAAAACTTTGAAACTTCCAGGAGAAAACCTTTGTGACTTTGGGTTAGGCAAAGATTTCTTGACTGGGACCCAAAAGGCACAAACCATTAAAAAAAAAATGACAAACGAGACTTCATCCAAAGGAAAAATTTCATTTCAAAAGACACTGTTAAGAAAATGAAAATAAGACAAACTGGGAGAAAATATTTGCAGAACACAGATCTAATAAAGGACTGTTAACCAGAATATATAAAGAACTCTCAAAACTCAGAAGAAAACACACAACCCAATGAAAAAAATGGGCAGACGATCTGAACAAATACTTCACCAAAGAAGACATATAGACAAATAATCACATGAAAAATGTTCAAAAGCAATAGTCATGAGGGACACGAAAATTAAAACCACAATTAGATACCATTGTATACCTATTAAAATGGCTACAGTAAAAAATCTGACAACACCGAATGCTGCTGACTTCACAGAGCAATGGACACGCACGTGTTGCTGGTGAAAAGGTGACGTGGTACAACCACTGTGGAAGCCAGTTTGGCATTCGGTTTCCACATGACCCAGCAATCCCACTCCTAGTTATGTGCCCAGAGAAATGAAGACGTACATCCATGCAAAACCTGTCCCTGGGTAATTCTAGCAGCTTTACTCATAATTGCCCAAACCTGGAAATGGAAGTGGTAGACCGTGGTACAACCATATGATGGAATGTCTCAGCAATACTAAGGGACTACCTCCTGACATATACCGCAACTGAGGAGTCTCAGAAGTTTCGTGAAGTAAAAGAAGCCAGCCTCAAAAGGTTACATGGTAGGTGATCCTATTTACATAACATTCTGAAAAAGGCAAGACTATAGAGACAGAAATCAGAGCTGTGATTGCTCGGGCCTGGATTGGGGAAGAAACTGGCTACAAAGAGGCAAGAGGGAATATTTTGGAGTGATGGAAACAGTCTAGGTCTTGATATGGGCATAGTCAAGTGACTGTTAAAGGTTCTAAAAATTCATGTCACTGTAGACCTCAAAAGGGTGAATTTTACTATATGTAAATGAATTCATAAACTGGAAAAAGAATCAAGAGCATATTTACGTCATGAAATCAATACAGTGGGTTGTGACCAGCTACATATATTGTTGGGAAACTTTTGTTTCAGTTTGTTGGTGTATGAACTGGATCGTGATATAAAGTAAAGTATATCTTCATGCTGGGGGTCGTGATAAAAAATATTTTTGAAAACCACTGCCTAGGTTGTGATCTCCTTGAGAGCAATGACACATCTCATGTCCCTGCAGGGGCACTGCCTAGCACACAGTGGGTGCTGGTGATATGGGGATGGGGGGGCGGGCAGCAGGGAGGGGCTGAGACAGGGAAGGAATGAACATTTACCGAGTGTTTTACTACATTCAAGGCCTTTACACTCACCAGCTTTAAAAAATTCTTATAGCAGCCCTAAAAGTAAGCATCATTTTCCATTTGGCAAGTAGGAAAGTGGGACTGAGAGAGACTGGTGACTTGCTCAGGACACACAGCCAGCTAGCGGAGAGCCCATCTTCGGCCCACTCAGGCTGCAAAGAGCTGTAATAGTGACAAAAGGCTGTAATAGCTTCAAACAAGTTTGCGAATCTCCAAAGCAGCCTTACAAACACTGCCCTGCAGCTTGCTTGGCAAGCTAGGTACCACTTACTGAGCGCACACCTCCTGCTCTGACTATGTGAGGAGCTTCATGTAACACTTGGTAGCATTTTATTTACTTGTAATAAAAATATATAGAAAAGTACAGATGATACTATTGTGCTAAATGCTGGACATGCATTCTCTCATTCGATGTCTTCACAAGCACCCTATGAGATAAGACACTATTATTACCTCCATTTGACAGATGAGGAAACCGAGGTTCAGAAAGTTTAAGAGTCAGTGGAGGACCTGGGATCCGAATCCAGTTCTGTGTGGGTCCAACACCTCTGATCATTCCTCCTCCCCGTCACCAGGTCTCAACGTGAGTGAGAGACGCCCACTCCCTTGTTCTCAGTTCAGCCCAGTCAGTAGGTGGTCTCGGATGGCTAGTCCGCTGCCAGCCTGCCCTCTGCCCACTCCCATCGAAGGACGTGGGGAGAGGACCCAAGGATGGCCCAGGGCGCCTCCATGGCTGACACAGGGCAAGCCCACTAAGAGGCCCAAGCCCTTTTATTTCAACAGCAGCAGACGATGTCTAATGACCAAACATGGGAACACAAAAGCCAGGTTTTTCAAAGCCAGATTAGAAGAGATGGATGAGAGGGGCACCTGGGTGGCTCAGTGGGTTAAGCATCTGCCTTCAGCTCAGGTCATGGTCTCAGGGTCCTGGGACCGAGCCCTGCATCGGGCTTCCGGCTCAGCGGGGAGCCTGCTTCTCCTTCTCCCTCTGCCCCTACCCCCCGCTTGTGCTCTCTCTCGCTCTCTCAAATAAATAAATAAAATCTTAAAAAAAAAAAAAGATGGATGAGAATGCAAACTGAACCAGGAAACAGATAAAAGAAATCACACCACTGCTTCTGAATGAGTAATTTTTTCTGAAGCAGGAGACTTTCCAAGTCTGCCTCTCGACTTGAAAAGAACCAAGAAAATCAGCCCTATTTCCCTCTTGGAGAAAACGAATGGTGTCAAACCAGGAAATTATGCCCTGCTGATTGTCAGACCATCTGACTGGGTTGGGAAGGCCAGGAGGCCTGGGGACTTGGAGTTGCTGCTGGAATTCTGTCCTCCCTGAAATGGGTCTGTGGCCCAAATGAGAGGGGTTCCTGAGGCCCAGCCTGGTCCCATGTAAAGGGCAATTCCAGTCTGGGGCCTGAAAATCACCCAGGTGCAACCTCTACCTTTCTGTGCCATAGAAAATGTAATTGTTTGAAAGCAGATGTCCTGTAAGGAAGGGCAGCCAACACATTAGAGTCCTACTTTAAAACTCTGTCCTGGGGGCGCCTAGGTGGCTCAGATGGTTGAAGCGTCAGCCTTCAGCTCAGGTCATGATCTCCAGGTCCTGGGATAGAGCCCCACATCAGACTTCCAGCTCAGCGGGGAGTCTGCTTCTCCCTCTCCCCCTGCTTGTATTCTCTCTCTCAAATAAATAAATAAATCTTAAAAAACAAAAACAAAAACAAAATACAACTCTGTCCTGGCACCCACCTGTCCTTGCAGTGCTCACGGAGGACACAACTAATGCTCGCTAAGTACCTGCTCTGTATCACACCTACACTAGTATGTTACACATACTAGCTCCTTTAAGCCCCATAATGCTCCTTCAAGGAAAGTATTATCTCCAACTTTACAGATGAGAACTTCAGGTTCTAAGATGGAGGAACTTGCCCCAAACAGTGGCAAAGCCAGGATCCTAGGCAAAGTCTGTGCTATGAACAAAGACCATTGGAGAGATCTGGCACTTGTGACCCCCCCTACCTCTTACCAGGTGCTCTTACACCTGCCATCTCAATTTGATTCTGACCTACATAAAGACCAGGGCATAGAGAATCAACATTTCCTGAGAAACGAGCACATGCCCAGAGCTATGTGAGGCATTTTCCTATAGATTGTTTCATTAAAATACCAGACTGATGCTGTGAGGTAGGTATGAGTATCATCCCAATTGTTAGGGTTATAAAACTGAAGCACAGAGTAGTGAAGGTAGCTTTTTAAGATCACACAGCTGGAGGCAGCAGAGCTAGAATTCCAAATGAGGTCTCTCTCCAAAGCCTGCGCCCCCTCCAGTAATACAAGCCATAATATTTTATTAAGGAGCATAAATAGGATTTGAATAGACACCTGTAATACTTTGGAGGTGAACTATCTTAAAGTTGTTCTAAAAGTAACTACAGTTGTTATGTTATCCTTATCCAAACCCCAATAGTATTTTTTCCAAAGGATTAAAAAAAAAAGATTAACAACTACTCTGGAAAACAGTATGGAGTTTCCTAAAAAAGTTGAAAATAGAGATTTATTTATTTGAGAGAGAGAGAAATAGAGAGAATACAAGCAGGGGGAGAGGGAGAAGCAGACTCCCCGCTGAGCAATTGCACTACTGGGTATTTACCCCAAAGATACAAATGTAGGGATCCGAAGGGGTACGTGCACCCCAATGTTTATAGCAGCAATGTCCACAATAGCCAAACTGTGGAAAGAGCCAAGATGTCCATTAACAGATGAATGGATAAAGAAGATGTGGTGTGTGTGTACACACACACACACACACACACACACACACACACACACAATGGAATACTACTCAGTCATCAAAAAAATGAAATCTTGGGGCGCCTGGGTGGCTCAGTTGGTTAAGCACCTGCCTTCGGCTCAGGTCATGATCCCAGGGTCCTGGGATCGAGCCCCATGTCGGGCTCTCTGCTCAGTGGGAAGCCAGCTTCTCCCTCTCCCTCTGTCTGCTGCTCTGCCTACTTGGGCACACTTTCTCTCTCAAATAAATAAAATCTTTAAAAAAAATTGAAATCTTGCCATTTGCAACTACATGGATGGAACTAGAGGGTATTATGCTAAGTGAAATAAGTTAATCAGAGAAAGACAATTATCATATGATTTCACTGATACGTGTAATTTAAGAAACAAAACAGAGGATCATAGGGGAAGAGAGGAAAAAATAAAACAAGACGAAATCAGAGAGGGAGACAAACCGTAAGAGACTCTTAAACTGAGGGTTGCTGGAGGGGTGGGGGATGGGGTAACTGGGTGATGGGCATTAAGGAGGGCATGTGATGTGATGAACCCTGGGTGTTATATACAACTGATGAATCACAGACCTCTACCTCTGAAACCAATAATACATTATATGTTAATTATTTGAATTTAAGTGAAAAGAAAATTACAATCTTACTTTGATAAATTTGATGAGTGATAACCTGAAAGAATATTTGAAAAAGAATAATTACCTTAAACATTAGATAACTAGTAACTACTAGTAATGCATTAAATAGGACTATAAAGCAATGACATTTCAAACCGTGGTATTAAAACAATAAAAAAAAAGAAGGAACTTTGTAATATATGTGTTGAAAAGACTGATTAGCAATTAAAATATATATATATATATACATTGATCCTTAAAACAATAACTCTGGGACCCTGGCAGGACATATCACATTATTTTTATTTCACCAACGCAGGGAAAATAAATCCCTGGCCCAGGGCTTCCTATACATTCTTGATTTCTGAGTCATGACTGAGAGGAGGTTCTGGGCTTGGACATTCCTCAGAGAACCAGTCCTTTGGAGGCAGCCTGGGTTCTTCTCTAATCTGGGTCTTGAGCAAGAGACTGAACCCAGCCACAGAGGTTTGAGCCAATAGTCTGTATACTCATGGAGTCCTGGAAGAGGTATGGGCTTTCTGTGCAATTTCCTACATTACTGCCCACAGAGCTTCCATAATGACACTACTTGCCATGCAATCTATTCCTTCTACATAGTGAGGACCAGATGCAACAATAGTAAATCTACTGATAATTATTTCTATACCTGCCCATTCACCCATTCATCATTTCTTAGCTCTGCTCAAAGAGCCTAGAAATGATAGTCCAGTAGCAATGAACACACCTGGCCCCCGATCTTAGTTTCTAAATGTTAAATCCTACAAAAAGAAACCAGGGATTCCTGGGGGAAATTGATGATTCCAGGACTTTGACAGAAAAAGTGCAAGGTGAGCCTGGAACAACTCTTGCCAGATAGCAAAGAAGCAATCAAAGGTTAATGAGATCCTGTCAGAAGAACCCAGGAGATCTTAAAAGTTCTCATCAAAAGAAAAAAAACTATTTTTATGACTACGTGTTGTGGTGGATGGTAACTAAACTCATCATGGTAATCATTTCACAATATATACATATATCAAATGTGTGATTTATATCTCAATTCAAACACAACACAGGAGCTGGCTTGAAGGGACTCTCCTTGGCCAAATCTGGAATAATTTGAGTACCAAAAAAGATTAATGATGATAATGGGCTATATTACACACTGAATTTAAAAAAAAAAATAAAAAAAAAACATGAGTCTATGTCACTCCAAGAAGAAAAAAAGACAGGGGGAGTGAGAAAGACACATACACAGAGGAAAGAATTACTCTCTAACAAAGAATACCAGTGATAAACAGAAAGAATGGCATAATTAGAAAAATCACCATTTTGCAACCCTCAATGTTGCAATTCGGGCAAGGATCATCAATGGATGTAGTGAAAGGTATAGGGAACACACAATTTCGACCTTCTCAAAGAATCACTCCAAAGACTAGTTACAGTGGGAAAAAGTACAGAGATAGGGAAATCAGGTGGTCGTGTCCTTAACCAACAATCAAATTTAGCATTCATGGACAGTAGGACCCTGATATCATATACTTCCTGATGTGATGCAATAAGTATACAGCACTGTGAGAAAGAAAAAAAAAATCCTGAATCTGATCATTGATAAAATACTCAAACCCAAATTTAACACAGGTTGAGGAGGCTCTTTCTAGGTTAAATGAGACGCTTAAAGAGATATAACTAAATACGACGCATGAATCTTGACTACATCTTGTAAAAAAAACTACCTATTTTTCGGCAGTTGGAGAAATTTGAATATCCACTGGTTATTAGTTAATATTGACTTCTTTCAAATTTTCTTAGGTATGAGAATGGTATTATGGTCATGTCAGAGAATTCTGTAATGAGGATACATGCTGAAGAATTTAGGGGACAGGTGTCAAGACATCTGTAACTTTTAAACGGTTCAGCAAAAAGGTGTGTTTGTGTGGATAAAAGCAAAGTCAACAAAGGGTGAATTGGTGTAGCTAGGTGAAAAGCCACCCTTTAAAATTTTCTGCAGCCTTGAAAGTTCTAAAAATATTTTTATTTCGAAAGGGAGAAGAAAAGAATGCTTCCCTCATAGGACGACAGATGTAAAATTCCAGTCAGAGGGCCCGGCCCCAATAAATAGCCAGGTTCAACAAACAGGTTTGTTATTACTACTCCCAAGAAGCATTATAATCTGGTCATTCTCCTCTCCACGAACTGCTGTGCTGTGGAGGATGAGGTGGCGAAGCTAAAGGAGCCCACAGTTGGTGGTGGAGATAGAAGTTAAACCTGCGTGGTATCTCTGCACAGAACCACCACTCACAGAAAGCACAGCACGAGGCCTGCCTGTCTCTGTGCTGGGACCCAGGCTGGGACAAGATGGCTGTTCAGGCCTTGCTTCCCTCGCCTCCTCCCGAAACCCAGAGTCTCTGCTACTACAGCAAGAAAGAAACTCCTGTTACAGCTCACCGAGAACAGTCACAAAGAGGGGCCCATTCTGGGCCTCAGAAATGTTGTGGAGGGGCTTTGGCATCACCTGGGCCTGTACTAGCTGTGTGGGCCTGGGCCAACTACCCGGTTGATGGTGACTGTATCTACAGCAGTAATGATAATGGCTGACATTTAGGAGCAGTTATCCCTATGCTGGGCACTTTATGTCTGTTGATTCCATAAATGAAGTAGATACTATTACTCTCCCTACTTTAGAGACCAACCATGCCAGGCCCTCTCCTATCTCTGCAATTTGGTACCTGCCATCCCTTCTGCCTGCACTCTGAAGGAAAATCCCATTCATCTGCCAGGCCCTTCAGCTGGAATTCCTTCCTTCCTTCCTTCTCTCCATCTCCAGGGCATTTTATTTTCCATCCTTTACCAAAGCCTGCTTTGCCTGAGTAGATGGGTGCCTGACCATCCAGTTGGGGCTGGGATCTCCCCTCTCTGTATCCCCTGAAGCGGGCAGAGTAGGAGAAGGGGAAGAAATTTCTTCCCCTGCTTAGTCAGATCCATTTTCCTCACCCCAGACTGACATCTACCATGGGGGGGGGGGGGGGGTTATGACCATTTCCTGCATTTTAAAACATTTTTATTTTAGAACACTTTAAGTTTCAATTTGGAATCTAAGGCAAGGCCCAGGTGACCACGTGGAAGTGAATGTAGGAATTCCCACCGTGTAGGAGACAGATTGAATATGGCTGGGTAAATTTCAACGGTGACAATACTCAGAATGAGTAATGTGTCTCCCAGGAAAACCAGATGAGACTCCTCCCCGCCCCCACAATCCACCAGGATAAAAACTGGCTCACAGCTTGGGGACTGTATGGGAGCACTGCCCCTCACCTTCCCTTCCTGGCCTCCCCACACCCAACAGCTGTATCTTCAGTCCTGTATTGCCCAGTTCATATCTCTACGAAGCCCACAGGCAGCTCCATTACGCCATAACCCACACTGCAGTGGGAAAAGGTGCCGTCTGCACTCAGGTGACGCGGACCCTGCAGTGAGCTGCCCAGCTGAAGGAGGGAAGCCACTTCACCTGGCAACCTGACTTGCCCATTGGCCACAGCAGAGTATTCTCTTACCTGGTGCACACTCCCAACCACCACTACCATCCCCCACCCCCTTCCAGAATTTTCCTTCACCCTCTCAGCTTACGCTCAGATTTCATGTTGTGGTTTTCCTCAGGCACAAGCACTCTATTTCAACCACTCTCTTCCTTATGGCCTTCCTGCTTCTCACAACCATGATAATTTATACAATTCAAATGTATCTCATTACACCCTCACAACATCAATAGGAGGGTTGCCTTACAGGTTGGCACTCAGAAGGGTTGAAGCTGGTCCTGTCACACAACCTGCATAGGGCAAGACATCTAAACTTTTGTTTCTTCCTGCCATCCACTCCAGATTACTTTACTCCTGTAAACAGATACGGCGATGCCTCTACAGTGTATGAGAGTTGAATGAGATCATGTGTGTGACGCACTGAGTTCAAGGGATGGGCTCTTTATTTCTATCACAAGGGAGGGAAGGTGTTCTGTGCATTCACGGGTGTTTGCCCACTCAGGGAACCCGGTACCCAAACCATATCAGCGCGTGGCCGACCCTGGGCTTTCCAAGGCTGTGAAGGATCCTTTTCATCTTTGTGTCTCTGCCCCACCTTCTCCAGTGCTTTTTGGCCCATTCCAACCAGTCTAACCGAGGCTTGCCTTATCGGCTTTCTCAGCACTCACTCCCCAGCCAGGGCCACCCGTTTCTCCGACCTCACCCGAGTGTTCCTCCTCACCTAGAGACTCCGCCCCTCCTTGCCCCACCCACTAGACTCCTCCCACAGTCTCGACCCTCTTTATCCGGGCTTTTCCAACCTTCCCCATCCATCCAGACTCCTTCCACCAGCTCCGCCCCCTCTCCCCAATAATCGCCCCCTCCCCCGCAGCCTCTAGCGTTGCCATCCCCATTGCACAGATGAGAATGGCGAGGCTAGGGTAGGTAAGATGACCTCTCACAGTAGGACAGTTGCCAGGTGGGCTCGCATCCCCTCACCGGCTGTCTCTGAGCCCCGCGTCCCCGGCCGCGCCGCACCCACCTCCTGCCCTCGCTCTGCAGCCTCCCCTCCACGGGCGGCCAGCGCAGCTTTGCAAGGGGGGGAGGAGGGCCGGAGCCCAGCCCAGGGGCGGGGCGGTGCGGGAGCCGCGCGCAGCTCTCCGGGACTTGTAGTTCTCTATGGGTTCTTTGCGGCACGGCACGCCGAGCGCAAACTCCATCTCCCAGGAGGCATTGTAGCGAGCCCTCCAGCTCCCCGCCTCGCCCGGGCCGGAGCTCAGACCGGCTGGTCTTAAAGGGGACGCAGCCTGAGTGGCGGTTCGCGGGGTGGCCCCCGCTCCGACTCCTCCCCGTTCCCGCACCTCGCCCCTCCCCACGCATCGTCCCGCAGCCCGGCAGCCCAGCGGCAGCGCGGCTGACTCGGGATCCCTGGGTGCAAGCTTGTGCAGAGCTGGGTGGGGAGTTTGTACTTTGCAGTGAAAGCAGCATCCCTGCCGGCTGGGACCTGGCGGAGGGTGTCCCCACTCCAGGGGGAGCAGAGGACTCGCCCTGACCTAGCCTGGCCTAGCCTAGTCCTGCCAGGCCTGAGCGCCCCGCCCAGAAGCCGGCTCTGAGGCCGGGGCCACCGGGGTCCCAGAGGTAAGGGGGCTGGGGGCGTGTATGCAGGTTATGGGGAGCGAGTGTCTGCACCCTGGCGGTTCGAGAGCCCTGGGCACGCGCGAATGGCTCTGAGAGTTTGGGGCTGGGAGAAGGGAGGTCTAGGTGCATCTTGGGCCTCGCTGTGTGACCTTGGGCGAGTAGATGCCCCTCTCTGGGCTTCCACCTCCGTCATCAGTTGTGTTTGGAGGTGATCCCTCCCTCTCCCCCAATACAATGAAGCTCACCGGCCTTTCGTGGGGTCCGCAGCTCCAACCTGGGCTGGGCGACAGTGCACCGGTATAACTGAAAGGAGGGGTGGGGCTAAGATAGGGCACAAACTGGGGGGCCAAGAGGTTGCAACCGCTTGGAATGGGCTTTTGCTCTTCTCAGCATCCTCACCCGGGCGTACTCCCCCTACAAGACTTGAGACTCCTTGTGTTAGGCTGGTGCCCACCCTTCCAGAAAGCCTGGTGTGGGGGTGGGGACGTGGCTATCTTAAGTACGTGAGGGGTGGCCCCAGCAGGGATGGGTGATTGTGGTGGGTTCCTGAGAAGGAAATATATGCTCTCTCTCCTCCCATTCCCCTTCAGTTAAAGAGCAGTTGCTTTTTACCAGTAAAACCTTTTCTTTCTTTCTTTCTTTCTTTCTTTCTTTCTTTCTTTCTTTCTTTCTTTCTTTCTTTCTTTCTTTCTTTCTTTCTCTCTCTCTCTCTCTCTCTCTCTCTCTCTTTCTTTCTTTCTTTCTTTCTTTCTTTCTTTCTTTCTTCTTTCTTTCTTTCTTTCTTTCTTTCTTTCTTTCTTTCTTTCTTTCTTTCTTTCTTTCCTC